>NW_026902433.1:0-335979 GCF_027409185.1 Cynocephalus volans | reverse complement strand
ACCCTAACCCTAACCCTAACCCTAACCCTAACCCTAACCCTAACCCTAACCCTAACCCTAACCCTAACCCTAACCCTAACCCTAACCCTAACCCTAACCCTAACCCTAACCCTAACCCTAACCCTAACCCTAACCCTAACCCTAACCCTAACCCTAACCCTAACCCTAACCCTAACCCTAACCCTAACCCTAACCCTAACCCTAACCCTAACCCTAACCCTAACCCTAACCCTAACCCTAACCCTAACCCTAACCCTAACCCTAACCCTAACCCTAACCCTAACCCTAACCCTAACCCTAACCCTAACCCTAACCCTAACCCTAACCCTAACCCTAACCCTAACCCTAACCCTAACCCTAACCCTAACCCTAACCCTAACCCTAACCCTAACCCTAACCCTAACCCTAACCCTAACCCTAACCCTAACCCTAACCCTAACCCTAACCCTAACCCTAACCCTAACCCTAACCCTAACCCTAACCCTAACCCTAACCCTAACCCTAACCCTAACCCTAACCCTAACCCTAACCCTAACCCTAACCCTAACCCTAACCCTAACCCTAACCCTAACCCTAACCCTAACCCTAACCCTAACCCTAACCCTAACCCTAACCCTAACCCTAACCCTAACCCTAACCCTAACCCTAACCCTAACCCTAACCCTAACCCTAACCCTAACCCTAACCCTAACCCTAACCCTAACCCTAACCCTAACCCTAACCCTAACCCTAACCCTAACCCTAACCCTAACCCTAACCCTAACCCTAACCCTAACCCTAACCCTAACCCTAACCCTAACCCTAACCCTAACCCTAACCCTAACCCTAACCCTAACCCTAACCCTAACCCTAACCCTAACCCTAACCCTAACCCTAACCCTAACCCTAACCCTAACCCTAACCCTAACCCTAACCCTAACCCTAACCCTAACCCTAACCCTAACCCTAACCCTAACCCTAACCCTAACCCTAACCCTAACCCTAACCCTAACCCTAACCCTAACCCTAACCCTAACCCTAACCCTAACCCTAACCCTAACCCTAACCCTAACCCTAACCCTAACCCTAACCCTAACCCTAACCCTAACCCTAACCCTAACCCTAACCCTAACCCTAACCCTAACCCTAACCCTAACCCTAACCCTAACCCTAACCCTAACCCTAACCCTAACCCTAACCCTAACCCTAACCCTAACCCTAACCCTAACCCTAACCCTAACCCTAACCCTAACCCTAACCCTAACCCTAACCCTAACCCTAACCCTAACCCTAACCCTAACCCTAACCCTAACCCTAACCCTAACCCTAACCCTAACCCTAACCCTAACCCTAACCCTAACCCTAACCCTAACCCTAACCCTAACCCTAACCCTAACCCTAACCCTAACCCTAACCCTAACCCTAACCCTAACCCTAACCCTAACCCTAACCCTAACCCTAACCCTAACCCTAACCCTAACCCTAACCCTAACCCTAACCCTAACCCTAACCCTAACCCTAACCCTAACCCTAACCCTAACCCTAACCCTAACCCTAACCCTAACCCTAACCCTAACCCTAACCCTAACCCTAACCCTAACCCTAACCCTAACCCTAACCCTAACCCTAACCCTAACCCTAACCCTAACCCTAACCCTAACCCTAACCCTAACCCTAACCCTAACCCTAACCCTAACCCTAACCCTAACCCTAACCCTAACCCTAACCCTAACCCTAACCCTAACCCTAACCCTAACCCTAACCCTAACCCTAACCCTAACCCTAACCCTAACCCTAACCCTAACCCTAACCCTAACCCTAACCCTAACCCTAACCCTAACCCTAACCCTAACCCTAACCCTAACCCTAACCCTAACCCTAACCCTAACCCTAACCCTAACCCTAACCCTAACCCTAACCCTAACCCTAACCCTAACCCTAACCCTAACCCTAACCCTAACCCTAACCCTAACCCTAACCCTAACCCTAACCCTAACCCTAACCCTAACCCTAACCCTAACCCTAACCCTAACCCTAACCCTAACCCTAACCCTAACCCTAACCCTAACCCTAACCCTAACCCTAACCCTAACCCTAACCCTAACCCTAACCCTAACCCTAACCCTAACCCTAACCCTAACCCTAACCCTAACCCTAACCCTAACCCTAACCCTAACCCTAACCCTAACCCTAACCCTAACCCTAACCCTAACCCTAACCCTAACCCTAACCCTAACCCTAACCCTAACCCTAACCCTAACCCTAACCCTAACCCTAACCCTAACCCTAACCCTAACCCTAACCCTAACCCTAACCCTAACCCTAACCCTAACCCTAACCCTAACCCTAACCCTAACCCTAACCCTAACCCTAACCCTAACCCTAACCCTAACCCTAACCCTAACCCTAACCCTAACCCTAACCCTAACCCTAACCCTAACCCTAACCCTAACCCTAACCCTAACCCTAACCCTAACCCTAACCCTAACCCTAACCCTAACCCTAACCCTAACCCTAACCCTAACCCTAACCCTAACCCTAACCCTAACCCTAACCCTAACCCTAACCCTAACCCTAACCCTAACCCTAACCCTAACCCTAACCCTAACCCTAACCCTAACCCTAACCCTAACCCTAACCCTAACCCTAACCCTAACCCTAACCCTAACCCTAACCCTAACCCTAACCCTAACCCTAACCCTAACCCTAACCCTAACCCTAACCCTAACCCTAACCCTAACCCTAACCCTAACCCTAACCCTAACCCTAACCCTAACCCTAACCCTAACCCTAACCCTAACCCTAACCCTAACCCTAACCCTAACCCTAACCCTAACCCTAACCCTAACCCTAACCCTAACCCTAACCCTAACCCTAACCCTAACCCTAACCCTAACCCTAACCCTAACCCTAACCCTAACCCTAACCCTAACCCTAACCCTAACCCTAACCCTAACCCTAACCCTAACCCTAACCCTAACCCTAACCCTAACCCTAACCCTAACCCTAACCCTAACCCTAACCCTAACCCTAACCCTAACCCTAACCCTAACCCTAACCCTAACCCTAACCCTAACCCTAACCCTAACCCTAACCCTAACCCTAACCCTAACCCTAACCCTAACCCTAACCCTAACCCTAACCCTAACCCTAACCCTAACCCTAACCCTAACCCTAACCCTAACCCTAACCCTAACCCTAACCCTAACCCTAACCCTAACCCTAACCCTAACCCTAACCCTAACCCTAACCCTAACCCTAACCCTAACCCTAACCCTAACCCTAACCCTAACCCTAACCCTAACCCTAACCCTAACCCTAACCCTAACCCTAACCCTAACCCTAACCCTAACCCTAACCCTAACCCTAACCCTAACCCTAACCCTAACCCTAACCCTAACCCTAACCCTAACCCTAACCCTAACCCTAACCCTAACCCTAACCCTAACCCTAACCCTAACCCTAACCCTAACCCTAACCCTAACCCTAACCCTAACCCTAACCCTAACCCTAACCCTAACCCTAACCCTAACCCTAACCCTAACCCTAACCCTAACCCTAACCCTAACCCTAACCCTAACCCTAACCCTAACCCTAACCCTAACCCTAACCCTAACCCTAACCCTAACCCTAACCCTAACCCTAACCCTAACCCTAACCCTAACCCTAACCCTAACCCTAACCCTAACCCTAACCCTAACCCTAACCCTAACCCTAACCCTAACCCTAACCCTAACCCTAACCCTAACCCTAACCCTAACCCTAACCCTAACCCTAACCCTAACCCTAACCCTAACCCTAACCCTAACCCTAACCCTAACCCTAACCCTAACCCTAACCCTAACCCTAACCCTAACCCTAACCCTAACCCTAACCCTAACCCTAACCCTAACCCTAACCCTAACCCTAACCCTAACCCTAACCCTAACCCTAACCCTAACCCTAACCCTAACCCTAACCCTAACCCTAACCCTAACCCTAACCCTAACCCTAACCCTAACCCTAACCCTAACCCTAACCCTAACCCTAACCCTAACCCTAACCCTAACCCTAACCCTAACCCTAACCCTAACCCTAACCCTAACCCTAACCCTAACCCTAACCCTAACCCTAACCCTAACCCTAACCCTAACCCTAACCCTAACCCTAACCCTAACCCTAACCCTAACCCTAACCCTAACCCTAACCCTAACCCTAACCCTAACCCTAACCCTAACCCTAACCCTAACCCTAACCCTAACCCTAACCCTAACCCTAACCCTAACCCTAACCCTAACCCTAACCCTAACCCTAACCCTAACCCTAACCCTAACCCTAACCCTAACCCTAACCCTAACCCTAACCCTAACCCTAACCCTAACCCTAACCCTAACCCTAACCCTAACCCTAACCCTAACCCTAACCCTAACCCTAACCCTAACCCTAACCCTAACCCTAACCCTAACCCTAACCCTAACCCTAACCCTAACCCTAACCCTAACCCTAACCCTAACCCTAACCCTAACCCTAACCCTAACCCTAACCCTAACCCTAACCCTAACCCTAACCCTAACCCTAACCCTAACCCTAACCCTAACCCTAACCCTAACCCTAACCCTAACCCTAACCCTAACCCTAACCCTAACCCTAACCCTAACCCTAACCCTAACCCTAACCCTAACCCTAACCCTAACCCTAACCCTAACCCTAACCCTAACCCTAACCCTAACCCTAACCCTAACCCTAACCCTAACCCTAACCCTAACCCTAACCCTAACCCTAACCCTAACCCTAACCCTAACCCTAACCCTAACCCTAACCCTAACCCTAACCCTAACCCTAACCCTAACCCTAACCCTAACCCTAACCCTAACCCTAACCCTAACCCTAACCCTAACCCTAACCCTAACCCTAACCCTAACCCTAACCCTAACCCTAACCCTAACCCTAACCCTAACCCTAACCCTAACCCTAACCCTAACCCTAACCCTAACCCTAACCCTAACCCTAACCCTAACCCTAACCCTAACCCTAACCCTAACCCTAACCCTAACCCTAACCCTAACCCTAACCCTAACCCTAACCCTAACCCTAACCCTAACCCTAACCCTAACCCTAACCCTAACCCTAACCCTAACCCTAACCCTAACCCTAACCCTAACCCTAACCCTAACCCTAACCCTAACCCTAACCCTAACCCTAACCCTAACCCTAACCCTAACCCTAACCCTAACCCTAACCCTAACCCTAACCCTAACCCTAACCCTAACCCTAACCCTAACCCTAACCCTAACCCTAACCCTAACCCTAACCCTAACCCTAACCCTAACCCTAACCCTAACCCTAACCCTAACCCTAACCCTAACCCTAACCCTAACCCTAACCCTAACCCTAACCCTAACCCTAACCCTAACCCTAACCCTAACCCTAACCCTAACCCTAACCCTAACCCTAACCCTAACCCTAACCCTAACCCTAACCCTAACCCTAACCCTAACCCTAACCCTAACCCTAACCCTAACCCTAACCCTAACCCTAACCCTAACCCTAACCCTAACCCTAACCCTAACCCTAACCCTAACCCTAACCCTAACCCTAACCCTAACCCTAACCCTAACCCTAACCCTAACCCTAACCCTAACCCTAACCCTAACCCTAACCCTAACCCTAACCCTAACCCTAACCCTAACCCTAACCCTAACCCTAACCCTAACCCTAACCCTAACCCTAACCCTAACCCTAACCCTAACCCTAACCCTAACCCTAACCCTAACCCTAACCCTAACCCTAACCCTAACCCTAACCCTAACCCTAACCCTAACCCTAACCCTAACCCTAACCCTAACCCTAACCCTAACCCTAACCCTAACCCTAACCCTAACCCTAACCCTAACCCTAACCCTAACCCTAACCCTAACCCTAACCCTAACCCTAACCCTAACCCTAACCCTAACCCTAACCCTAACCCTAACCCTAACCCTAACCCTAACCCTAACCCTAACCCTAACCCTAACCCTAACCCTAACCCTAACCCTAACCCTAACCCTAACCCTAACCCTAACCCTAACCCTAACCCTAACCCTAACCCTAACCCTAACCCTAACCCTAACCCTAACCCTAACCCTAACCCTAACCCTAACCCTAACCCTAACCCTAACCCTAACCCTAACCCTAACCCTAACCCTAACCCTAACCCTAACCCTAACCCTAACCCTAACCCTAACCCTAACCCTAACCCTAACCCTAACCCTAACCCTAACCCTAACCCTAACCCTAACCCTAACCCTAACCCTAACCCTAACCCTAACCCTAACCCTAACCCTAACCCTAACCCTAACCCTAACCCTAACCCTAACCCTAACCCTAACCCTAACCCTAACCCTAACCCTAACCCTAACCCTAACCCTAACCCTAACCCTAACCCTAACCCTAACCCTAACCCTAACCCTAACCCTAACCCTAACCCTAACCCTAACCCTAACCCTAACCCTAACCCTAACCCTAACCCTAACCCTAACCCTAACCCTAACCCTAACCCTAACCCTAACCCTAACCCTAACCCTAACCCTAACCCTAACCCTAACCCTAACCCTAACCCTAACCCTAACCCTAACCCTAACCCTAACCCTAACCCTAACCCTAACCCTAACCCTAACCCTAACCCTAACCCTAACCCTAACCCTAACCCTAACCCTAACCCTAACCCTAACCCTAACCCTAACCCTAACCCTAACCCTAACCCTAACCCTAACCCTAACCCTAACCCTAACCCTAACCCTAACCCTAACCCTAACCCTAACCCTAACCCTAACCCTAACCCTAACCCTAACCCTAACCCTAACCCTAACCCTAACCCTAACCCTAACCCTAACCCTAACCCTAACCCTAACCCTAACCCTAACCCTAACCCTAACCCTAACCCTAACCCTAACCCTAACCCTAACCCTAACCCTAACCCTAACCCTAACCCTAACCCTAACCCTAACCCTAACCCTAACCCTAACCCTAACCCTAACCCTAACCCTAACCCTAACCCTAACCCTAACCCTAACCCTAACCCTAACCCTAACCCTAACCTCTAACCCTAACCCTAACCCTAACCCTAACCCTAACCCTAACCCTAACCCTAACCCTAACCCTAACCCTAACCCTAACCCTAACCCTAACCCTAACCCTAACCCTAACCCTAACCCTAACCCTAACCCTAACCCTAACCCTAACCCTAACCCTAACCCTAACCCTAACCCTAACCCTAACCCTAACCCTAACCCTAACCCTAACCCTAACCCTAACCCTAACCCTAACCCTAACCCTAACCCTAACCCTAACCCTAACCCTAACCCTAACCCTAACCCTAACCCTAACCCTAACCCTAACCCTAACCCTAACCCTAACCCTAACCCTAACCCTAACCCTAACCCTAACCCTAACCCTAACCCTAACCCTAACCCTAACCCTAACCCTAACCCTAACCCTAACCCTAACCCTAACCCTAACCCTAACCCTAACCCTAACCCTAACCCTAACCCTAACCCTAACCCTAACCCTAACCCTAACCCTAACCCTAACCCTAACCCTAACCCTAACCCTAACCCTAACCCTAACCCTAACCCTAACCCTAACCCTAACCCTAACCCTAACCCTAACCCTAACCCTAACCCTAACCCTAACCCTAACCCTAACCCTAACCCTAACCCTAACCCTAACCCTAACCCTAACCCTAACCCTAACCCTAACCCTAACCCTAACCCTAACCCTAACCCTAACCCTAACCCTAACCCTAACCCTAACCCTAACCCTAACCCTAACCCTAACCCTAACCCTAACCCTAACCCTAACCCTAACCCTAACCCTAACCCTAACCCTAACCCTAACCCTAACCCTAACCCTAACCCTAACCCTAACCCTAACCCTAACCCTAACCCTAACCCTAACCCTAACCCTAACCCTAACCCTAACCCTAACCCTAACCCTAACCCTAACCCTAACCCTAACCCTAACCCTAACCCTAACCCTAACCCTAACCCTAACCCTAACCCTAACCCTAACCCTAACCCTAACCCTAACCCTAACCCTAACCCTAACCCTAACCCTAACCCTAACCCTAACCCTAACCCTAACCCTAACCCTAACCCTAACCCTAACCCTAACCCTAACCCTAACCCTAACCCTAACCCTAACCCTAACCCTAACCCTAACCCTAACCCTAACCCTAACCCTAACCCTAACCCTAACCCTAACCCTAACCCTAACCCTAACCCTAACCCTAACCCTAACCCTAACCCTAACCCTAACCCTAACCCTAACCCTAACCCTAACCCTAACCCTAACCCTAACCCTAACCCTAACCCTAACCCTAACCCTAACCCTAACCCTAACCCTAACCCTAACCCTAACCCTAACCCTAACCCTAACCCTAACCCTAACCCTAACCCTAACCCTAACCCTAACCCTAACCCTAACCCTAACCCTAACCCTAACCCTAACCCTAACCCTAACCCTAACCCTAACCCTAACCCTAACCCTAACCCTAACCCTAACCCTAACCCTAACCCTAACCCTAACCCTAACCCTAACCCTAACCCTAACCCTAACCCTAACCCTAACCCTAACCCTAACCCTAACCCTAACCCTAACCCTAACCCTAACCCTAACCCTAACCCTAACCCTAACCCTAACCCTAACCCTAACCCTAACCCTAACCCTAACCCTAACCCTAACCCTAACCCTAACCCTAACCCTAACCCTAACCCTAACCCTAACCCTAACCCTAACCCTAACCCTAACCCTAACCCTAACCCTAACCCTAACCCTAACCCTAACCCTAACCCTAACCCTAACCCTAACCCTAACCCTAACCCTAACCCTAACCCTAACCCTAACCCTAACCCTAACCCTAACCCTAACCCTAACCCTAACCCTAACCCTAACCCTAACCCTAACCCTAACCCTAACCCTAACCCTAACCCTAACCCTAACCCTAACCCTAACCCTAACCCTAACCCTAACCCTAACCCTAACCCTAACCCTAACCCTAACCCTAACCCTAACCCTAACCCTAACCCTAACCCTAACCCTAACCCTAACCCTAACCCTAACCCTAACCCTAACCCTAACCCTAACCCTAACCCTAACCCTAACCCTAACCCTAACCCTAACCCTAACCCTAACCCTAACCCTAACCCTAACCCTAACCCTAACCCTAACCCTAACCCTAACCCTAACCCTAACCCTAACCCTAACCCTAACCCTAACCCTAACCCTAACCCTAACCCTAACCCTAACCCTAACCCTAACCCTAACCCTAACCCTAACCCTAACCCTAACCCTAACCCTAACCCTAACCCTAACCCTAACCCTAACCCTAACCCTAACCCTAACCCTAACCCTAACCCTAACCCTAACCCTAACCCTAACCCTAACCCTAACCCTAACCCTAACCCTAACCCTAACCCTAACCCTAACCCTAACCCTAACCCTAACCCTAACCCTAACCCTAACCCTAACCCTAACCCTAACCCTAACCCTAACCCTAACCCTAACCCTAACCCTAACCCTAACCCTAACCCTAACCCTAACCCTAACCCTAACCCTAACCCTAACCCTAACCCTAACCCTAACCCTAACCCTAACCCTAACCCTAACCCTAACCCTAACCCTAACCCTAACCCTAACCCTAACCCTAACCCTAACCCTAACCCTAACCCTAACCCTAACCCTAACCCTAACCCTAACCCTAACCCTAACCCTAACCCTAACCCTAACCCTAACCCTAACCCTAACCCTAACCCTAACCCTAACCCTAACCCTAACCCTAACCCTAACCCTAACCCTAACCCTAACCCTAACCCTAACCCTAACCCTAACCCTAACCCTAACCCTAACCCTAACCCTAACCCTAACCCTAACCCTAACCCTAACCCTAACCCTAACCCTAACCCTAACCCTAACCCTAACCCTAACCCTAACCCTAACCCTAACCCTAACCCTAACCCTAACCCTAACCCTAACCCTAACCCTAACCCTAACCCTAACCCTAACCCTAACCCTAACCCTAACCCTAACCCTAACCCTAACCCTAACCCTAACCCTAACCCTAACCCTAACCCTAACCCTAACCCTAACCCTAACCCTAACCCTAACCCTAACCCTAACCCTAACCCTAACCCTAACCCTAACCCTAACCCTAACCCTAACCCTAACCCTAACCCTAACCCTAACCCTAACCCTAACCCTAACCCTAACCCTAACCCTAACCCTAACCCTAACCCTAACCCTAACCCTAACCCTAACCCTAACCCTAACCCTAACCCTAACCCTAACCCTAACCCTAACCCTAACCCTAACCCTAACCCTAACCCTAACCCTAACCCTAACCCTAACCCTAACCCTAACCCTAACCCTAACCCTAACCCTAACCCTAACCCTAACCCTAACCCTAACCCTAACCCTAACCCTAACCCTAACCCTAACCCTAACCCTAACCCTAACCCTAACCCTAACCCTAACCCTAACCCTAACCCTAACCCTAACCCTAACCCTAACCCTAACCCTAACCCTAACCCTAACCCTAACCCTAACCCTAACCCTAACCCTAACCCTAACCCTAACCCTAACCCTAACCCTAACCCTAACCCTAACCCTAACCCTAACCCTAACCCTAACCCTAACCCTAACCCTAACCCTAACCCTAACCCTAACCCTAACCCTAACCCTAACCCTAACCCTAACCCTAACCCTAACCCTAACCCTAACCCTAACCCTAACCCTAACCCTAACCCTAACCCTAACCCTAACCCTAACCCTAACCCTAACCCTAACCCTAACCCTAACCCTAACCCTAACCCTAACCCTAACCCTAACCCTAACCCTAACCCTAACCCTAACCCTAACCCTAACCCTAACCCTAACCCTAACCCTAACCCTAACCCTAACCCTAACCCTAACCCTAACCCTAACCCTAACCCTAACCCTAACCCTAACCCTAACCCTAACCCTAACCCTAATCCCTAACCCTAACCCTAACCCTAACCCTAACCCTAACCCTAACCCTAACCCTAACCCTAACCCTAACCCTAACCCTAACCCTAACCCTAACCCTAACCCTAACCCCTAACCCTAACCCCTAACCCTAACCCTAACCCTAACCCTAACCCCTAACCCTAACCCCTAACCCTAACCCTAACCCTTGCAGCTCTAACTCCCTTCTAACTACCACTTCTTCGGTTCAGTGAGATATGCTGGATTCTAAACGGAGAAGCTTCACTGACGCTTTTTCACAGAGATTTTGAAACTGAAATTTCGAAACCCGTTTCCAACGAAGGCGCCAATGGGCTTCCCCATAGAACTTGCCAACCTGAATTCCTACAGGCTAGATGTGAGAGGCACATTCTGCTGCTTCCACCCTAAGAGTTAAACTTGCTTCTGAAAGCTCAACCTCCGGGGATTCTGTTTGGCAGAGATATAGAACACACTTTTCCAAGCCTGTTGGAAGGCCTTTGCAGTTTGATTTCGCGTCTAATTTCACAAACCAAACTGCTTGCAGCTCTAACTCCCTTCTAACTACCACTTCTTCGGTTCAGTGAGATATGCTGGATTCTAAACGGGGAAGCTTCTCTGACGCTTTTTCACAGAGATTTTGAAACTGAAATCTCCCATGCCGTTTCCACCATAGGCAGCAATGGGCTTCCCCATAGAACTTGCCAACCTGAATTCCTACAGGCTAGAAGTGAGAGGCACATTCTGCTGCTTCCACCCTAAGAGTTAAACTTGCTTCTGAAAGCTCAACCTCCGGGGAGTCTGTTTGGCAGAGATATAGAACACAATTTACCAAGCCTGTTGGAAGGCCTTTGCAGTTTGATTTCGCGTCTGATTTCCCAAACCAAACTGCTTGCAGCTCTAACTCCCTTCTAACTACCACATCTTCGGTTCAGTGAGATATGCTGGATTCTAAACGGGGAAGCTTCTCCGACGCTTTTTCACAGAGATTTTGAAACTGAAATTTCGAAACCCGTTTCCAACGAAGGCGCCAATGGGCTTCCCCATAGAACTTGCCAACCTGAATTCCTACAGGCTAGATGTGAGAGGCACATTCTGCTGCTTCCTCCCTTAGCGTTAACCTAGCTTCTGAAAGCTCAACCTCCGGGCAGTCTGTTTGGCAGAGATATAGAACACACTTTTCCAAGCCTGTTGGAAGGCATTTGCAGTTTCATTTCGCATCTAATTTCCCAAACCAAACTGCTTGCAGCTCTAACTCCCTTCTAACTACCGCTTCTTCGGTTCAGTGAGATATGCTGGATTCTAAACGGAGAAGCTTCTCTGACGCTTTTTCACAGAGATTTTGAAACTGAAATCTCCCATGCCGTTTCCACCATAGGCAGCAATGGGCTTCCCCATAGAACTTGCCAACCTGAATTCCTACAGGCTAGATGTGAGAGGCACATTCTGCTGCTTCCACCCTGAGAGTTAAGCTAGCTTCTGAAAGCTCAACCTCCGGGGAGTCTGTTTGGCAGAAATATAGAACACACTTTTCCAAGCCTGTTGGAAGGCCTTTGCAGTGTCATTTTGCGTCTCATTTCCCAAACCAAACTGCTTGCAGCTCTAACTCCCTTCTAACTACCACTTCTCCGGTTCAGTGAGATATGCTGGATTCTAAACGGAGAAGCTTCTCTGACGCTTTTTCACAGAGATTTTGAAACTGAAATCTCTCATGCCGTTTCCACCATAGGCAGCAAGGGGCTTCCCCATAGAACTTGCCAACCTGAATTCCTACAGGCTAGATGTGAGAGGCACATTCTGCTGCTTCCTCCCTTAGAGTTAAGCTAGCTTCTGAAAGCTCAACCTCCGGGGAGTCTGTTTGGCAGAGATATAGAACACACTTTTCCAAGCCTGTTGGAAGGCATTTGCAGTTTCATTTCGCGTCTCATTTCCCAAACCAAACTGCTTGCAGCTCTAACTCCCTTCTAACTACCACTTCTTCGGTTCAGTGAGATATGCTGGATTCTAAACGGAGAAGCGTCTCTGACGCTTTTTCACAGAGATTTTGAAACTGAAATCTCCCATGCCGTTTCCACCATAGGCAGCAAGGGGCTTCCCCATAGAACTTGCCAACCTGAATTCCTACAGGCTAGATGTGAGAGGCACATTCTGCTGCTTCCTCCCTTAGAGTTAAGCTAGCTTCTGAAAGCTCAACCTCCGGGGAGTCTGTTTGGCAGAGATATAGAACACACTTTTCCAAGCCTGTTGGAAGGCCTTTGCAGTTTCATTTCGCGTCTAATTTCCCAAACCAAACTGCTTGCAGCTCTAACTCCCTTCTAACTACCACTTCTTCGGTTCAGTGAGATATGCTGGATTCTAAACGGAGAAGCGTCTCTGACGCTTTTTCACAGAGATTTTGAAACTGAAATCTCCCATGCCGTTTCCACCATAGGCAGCAATGGGCTTCCCCATAGAACTTGCCAACCTGAATTCCTACAGGCTAGATGTGAGAGGCACATTCTGCTGCTTTCACCCTGAGAGTTAAGCTAGCTTCTGAAAGCTCAACCTCCGGGGAGTCTGTTTGGCAGAGATATAGAACACACTTTTCCAAGCCTGTTGGAAGGCCTTTGCAGTTTCATTTCGCGTCTGATTTCCCAAACCAAACTGCTTGCAGCTCTAACTCCCTTCTAACTACCACTTCTTCGGTTCAGTGAGATATGCTGGATTCTAAACGGAGAAGCGTCTCTGACGCTTTTTCACAGAGATTTTGAAACTGAAATCTCCCATGCCGTTTCCACCATAGGCAGCAATGGGCTTCCCCATAGAACTTGCCAACCTGAATTCCTACAGGCTAGATGTGAGAGGCACATTCTGCTGCTTCCACCCTGAGAGTTAAGCTAGCTTCTGAAAGCTCAACCTCCGGGGAGTCTGTTTGGCAGAGATATAGAACACACTTTTCCAAGCCTGTTGGAAGGCCTTTGCAGTTTGATTTCGCGTCTGATTTCCCAAACCAAACTGCTTGCAGCTCTAACTCCCTTCTAACTACCACATCTTCGGTTCAGTGAGATATGCTGGATTCTAAACGGGGAAGCTTCTCTGACGCTTTTTCACAGAGATTTTGAAACTGAAATTTCGAAACCCGTTTCCAACGAAGGCGCCAATGGGCTTCCCCATAGAACTTGCCAACCTGAATTCCTACAGGCTAGATGTGAGAGGCACATTCTGCTGCTTCCTCCCTTAGAGTTCACCTAGCTTCTGAAAGCTCAAGCTCCGGGCAGTCTGTTTGGCAGAGATATAGAACACACTTTTCCAAGCCTGTTGGAAGGCATTTGCAGTTTCATTTCGCGTCTAATTTCCCAAACCAAGCTGCTTGCAGCTCTAACTCCCTTCTAACTACCACTTCTCCGGTTCAGTGAGATATGCTGGATTCTAAACGGGGAAGCTTCTCTGACGCTTTTTCACAGAGATTTTGAAACTGAAATTTCGAAACCCGTTTCCAACGAAGGCGCCAATGGGCTTCCCCATAGAACTTGCCAACCTGAATTCCTACAGGCTAGATGTGAGAGGCACATTCTGCGGCTTCCTCCCATAGAGTTAAACTTGCTTCTGAAAGCTCAACCTCCGGGCAGTCTGTTTGGCAGAGATATAGAACACACTTTTCCAAGCCTGTTGGAAGGCATTTGCAGTTTCATTTCGCGTCTAATTTCCCAAACCAAACTGCTTGCAGCTCTAACTCCCTTCTAACTACCACTTCTTCGGTTCAGTGAGATATGCTGGATTCTAAACGGAGAAGCTTCTCTGACGCTTTTTCACAGAGATTTTGAAACTGAAATCTCCCATGCCGTTTCCACCATAGGCAGCAATGGGCTTCCCCATAGAACTTGCCAACCTGAATTCCTACAGGCTAGATGTGAGAGGCACATTCTGCTGCTTCCACCCTAAGAGTTAAACTTGCTTCTGAAAGCTCAACCTCCGGGGAGTCTGTTTGGCAGAGATATAGAACACACTTTTCCAAGCCTGTTGGAAGGCCTTTGCAGTTTGATTTCGCATCTAATTTCCCAAACCAAACTGCTTGCAGCTCTAACTCCCTTCTAACTACCGCTTCTTCGGTTCAGTGAGATATGCTGGATTCTAAACGGAGAAGCTTCTCTGACGCTTTTTCACAGAGATTTTGAAACTGAAATCTCCCATGCCGTTTCCACCATAGGCAGCAATGGGCTTCCCCATAAAACTTGCCAACCTGAATTCCTACAGGGTAGATGTGAGAGGCACATTCTGCTGCTTCCACCCTGAGAGTTAAACTTGCTTCTGAAAGCTCAACCTCCGGGGAGTCTGTTTGGCAGAGATATAGAACACACTTTCCCAAGCCTGTTGGAAGGCCTTTGCAGTGTCATTTCGCGTGTAATTTCCCAAACCAAACTGCTTGCAGCTCTAACTCCCTTCTATCTACCACTTCTCCGGTTCAGTGAGATATGCTGGATTCTAAACGGAGAAGCTTCTCTGACGCTTTTTCACAGAGATTTTGAAACTGAAATCTCCCATGCCGTTTCCACCATAGGCAGCAATGGGCTTCCCCATAGAACTTGCCAAACTGAATTCCTACAGGCTAGATGTGAGAGGCACATTCTGCTGCTTCCTCCCTCAGAGTTAAGCTAGCTTCTGAAAGCTCAACCTCCGGGGAGTCTGTTTGGCAGAGATATAGAACACAATTTTCCAAGCCTTTTGGAAGGCCTTTGCAGTTTGATTTCGCGTCTGATTTCCCAAACCAAAATGCTTGCAGCTCTAACTCCCTTCTAACTACCACATCTTCGGTTCAGTGAGATATGCTGGATTCTAAACGGGGAAGCTTCTCTGACGCTTTTTCACAGAGATTTTGAAACTGAAATTTCGAAACCCGTTTCCAACGAAGGCGCCAATGGGCTTCCCCATAGAACTTGCCAACCTGAATTCCTACAGGCTAGATGTGAGAGGCACATTCTGCTGCTTCCTCCCTTAGAGTTCACCTAGCTTCTGAAAGCTCAACCGCCGGGGAGTCTGTTTGGCAGAGATATAGAACACACTTTTCCAAGCCTGTTGGAAGGCCTTTGCAGTGTCATTTTGCGTCTCATTTCCCAAACCAAACTGCTTGCAGCTCTAACTCCCTTCTAACTACCACTTCTCCGGTTCAGTGAGATATGCTGGATTCTAAACGGAGAAGCTTCTATGACACTTTTTCACAGAGATTTTGAAACTGAAATCTCTCATGCCCTTTCCACCATAGGCAGCAATGGGCTTCCCCATAGAACTTGCCAACCTGAATTCCTACAGGCCAGATGTGAGAAGCACATTCTGCTGCTTCCTCCCTAAGAGTTAAACTTGCTTCTGAAAGCTCAACCTCCGGGGAGTCTGTTTGGCAGAGATATACAACACACTTTTCCAAGCCTGTTGGAAGGCCTTTGCAGTGTCATTTTGTGTCTAATTTCCCAAACCAAACTGCTTGCAGCTCTAACTCCCTTCTAACTACCACTTCTTCGGTTCAGTGAGATATGCTGGATTCTAAACGGAGAAGCTTCTCTGACGCTTTTTCACAGAGATTTTGAAACTGAAATCTCTCATGCCGTTTCCACCATAGGCAGCAAGGGGCTTCCCCATAGAACTTGCCAACCTGAATTCCTACAGGCTAGATGTGAGAAGCACATTCTGCTGCTTCCTCCCTTAGAGTTAAACTTGCTTCTGAAAGCTCAACCTCCGGGGAGTCTGTTTGGCAGAGATATACAACACACTTTTCCAAGCCTGTTGGAAGGCCTTTGCAGTGTCATTTTGTGTCTAATTTCCCAAACCAAACTGCTTGCAGCTCTAACTCCCTTCTAACTACCACTTCTTCGGTTCAGTGAGATATGCTGGATTCTAAACGGAGAAGCTTCTCTGACGCTTTTTCACAGAGATTTTGAAACTGAAATCTCTCATGTCGTTTCCACCATAGGCAGCAAGGGGCTTCCCCATAGAACTTGCCAACCTGAATTCCTACAGGCTAGATGTGAGAGGCACATTCTGCTGCTTCCTCCCTTAGAGTTAAGCTAGCTTCTGAAAGCTCAACCTCCGGGGAGTCTGTTTGGCAGAGATATAAAACACACTTTTCCAAGCCTGTTGGAAGGCCTTTGCAGTTTCATTTCGCGTCTAATTTCCCAAACCAAACTGCTTGCAGCTCTAACTCCCTTCTAACTACCACTTCTTCGGTTCAGTGAGATATGCTGGATTCTAAACGGAGAAGCGTCTCTGACGCTTTTTCACAGAGATTTTGAAACTGAAATCTCCCATGCCGTTTCCACCATAGGCAGCAATGGGCTTCCCCATAGAACTTGCCAACCTGAATTCCTACAGGCTAGATGTGAGAGGCACATTCTGCTGCTTCCACCCTGAGAGTTAAGCTAGCTTCTGAAAGCTCAACCTCCGGGGAGTCTGTTTGGCAGAGATATAGAACACACTTTTCCAAGCCTGTTGGAAGGCCTTTGCAGTTTGATTTCGCGTCTGATTTCCCAAACCAAACTGCTTGCAGCTCTAACTCCCTTCTAACTACCACATCTTCGGTTCAGTGAGATATGCTGGATTCTAAACGGGGAAGCTTCTCTGACGCTTTTTCACAGAGATTTTGAAACTGAAATTTCGAAACCCGTTTCCAACGAAGGCGCCAATGGGCTTCCC
Organism: Cynocephalus volans; assembly: GCF_027409185.1. Lineage (NCBI taxonomy): Eukaryota > Metazoa > Chordata > Mammalia > Dermoptera > Cynocephalidae > Cynocephalus > Cynocephalus volans. The sequence goes on along the minus strand of NW_026902433.1, from coordinate 318,363 downwards.
CATAGAACTTGCCAACCTGAATTCCTACAGGCTAGATGTGAGAGGCACATTCTGCTGCTTCCTCCCTTAGAGTTCACCTAGCTTCTGAAAGCTCAAGCTCCGGGCAGTCTGTTTGGCAGAGATATAGAACACACTTTTCCAAGCCTGTTGGAAGGCATTTGCAGTTTCATTTCGCGTCTAATTTCCCAAACCAAGCTGCTTGCAGCTCTAACTCCCTTCTAACTACCACTTCTCCGGTTCAGTGAGATATGCTGGAATCTAAACGGGGAAGCTTCTCTGACGCTTTTTCACAGAGATTTTGAAACTGAAATTTCGAAACCCGTTTCCAACGAAGGCGCCAATGGGCTTCCCCATAGAACTTGCCAACCTGAATTCCTACAGGCTAGATGTGAGAGGCACATTCTGCTGCTTCCACCCTAAGAGTTAAACTTGCTTCTGAAAGCTCATCCTCCGGGGAGTCTGTTTGGCAGAGATATAGAACAAAATTTCCAAGCCTGTTGGAAGGCCTTTGCAGTTTGATTTCGCGTCTGATTTCCCAAACCAAACTGCTTGCAGCTCTAACTCCCTTCTAACTACCACATCTTCGGTTCAGTGAGATATGCTGGATTCTAAACGGGGAAGCTTCTCTGACGCTTTTTCACAGAGATTTTGAAACTGAAATTTCGAAACCCGTTTCCAACGAAGGCGCCAATGGGCTTCCCCATAGAACTTGCCATCCTGAATTCCTACAGGCTAGATGTGAGAGGCACATTCTGCGGCTTCCTCCCATAGAGTTAAACTTGCTTCTGAAAGCTCAACCTCCGGGCAGTCTGTTTGGCAGAGATATAGAACACACTTTTCCAAGCCTGTTGGAAGGCATTTGCAGTTTCATTTCGCGTCTAATTTCCCAAACCAAACTGCTTGCAGCTCTAACTCCCTTCTAACTACCACTTCTTCGGTTCAGTGAGATATGCTGGATTCTAAACGGAGAAGCTTCTCTGACGCTTTTTCGCAGAGATTTTGAAACTGAAATCTCCCATGCCGTTTCCACCATAGGCAGCAATGGGCTTCCCCATAGAACTTGCCAACCTGAATTCCTACAGGCTAGATGTGAGAGGCACATTCTGCTGCTTCCACCCTAAGAGTTAAACTTGCTTCTGAAAGCTCAACCTCCGGGGAGTCTGTTTGGCAGAGATATAGAACACACTTTTCCAAGCCTGTTGGAAGGCCTTTGCAGTTTGATTTCGCTTCTGATTTCCCAAACCAAACTGCTTGCAGCTCTAACTCCCTTCTAACTACCACATCTTCGGTTCAGTGAGATATGCTGGATTCTAAACGGGGAAGCTTCTCTGACGCTTTTTCACAGAGATTTTGAAATTGAAATTTCGAAACCCGTTTCCAACGAAGGCGCCAATGGGCTTCCCCATAGAACTTGCCAACCTGAATTCCTACAGGCTAGATGTGAGAGGCACATTCTGCTGCTTCCTCCCTTAGAGTTAAGCTAGCTTCTGAAAGCTCAACCTCCGGGGAGTCTGTTTGGCAGAGATATAGAACACACTTTTCCAAGCCTGTTGGAAGGCCTTTGCAGTTTCATTTCGCGTCTAATTTCCCAAACCAAAGTGCTTGCAGCTCTAACTCCCTTCTAACTACCACTTCTTCGGTTCAGTGAGATATGCTGGATTCTAAACGGAGAAGCTTCTCTGACGCTTTTTCACAAAGATTTTGAAACTGAAATCTCCCATGCCGTTTCCACCATAGGCAGCAATGGGCTTCCCCATAGAACTTGCCAACCTGAATTCCTACAGGCTAGGTGTGAGAGGCACATTCTGCTGCTTCCACCCTAAGAGTTAAACTTGCCTCTGAAAGCTCATCCTCCGGGGAGTCTGTTTGGCAGAGATATAGAACACACTTTTCCAAGCCTGTTGGAAGGCCTTTGCAGTTTGATTTCGCGTCTAATTTCCCAAACCAAACTGCTTGCAGCTCTAACTCCCTTCTAACTACCACTTCTCCGGTTCAGTGAGATATGCTGGATTCTAAACGGAGAAGCTTCTCTGACGCTTTTTCACAGAGATTTTGAAACTGAAATCTCCCATGCCGTTTCCACCATAGGCAGCAATGGGCTTCCCCATAGAACTTGCCAACCTGAATTCCTACAGGCTAGATGTGAGAGGCACATTCTGCTGCTTCCTCCCTTAGAGTTAAGCTAGCTTCTGAAAGCTTAACCTCTGGGCAGTCTGTTTGGCAGAGATATAGAACACACTTTTCCAAGCCTGTTGGAAGGCCTTTGCAGTTTGATTTCGCGTCTGATTTCCCAAACCAAACTGCTTGCAGCTCTAACTCCCTTCTAACTACCACATCTTCGGTTCAGTGAGATATGCTGGATTCTAAACGGGGAAGCTTCTCTGACGCTTTTTCACAGAGATTTTGAAACTGAAATTTCGAAACCCGTTTCCAACGAAGGCGCCAATGGGCTTCCCCATAGAAATTGCCAACCTGAATTCCTACAGGCTTGATGTGAGAGGCACATTCTGCTGCTTCCTTCCTTAGAGTTAAGCTAGCTTCTGAAAGCTCAACCTCTGGGGAGTCTGTTTGGCAGAGATATAGAACACAGTTTTCCCAGCCTGTTGGAAGGCCTTTGCAGTTTCATTTCGCGTCTAATTTCCCAAACCAAAGTGCTTGCAGCTCTAACTCCCTTCTAACTACCACTTCTTCGGTTCAGTGAGATATGCTGGATTCTAAACGGAGAAGCTTCTCTGACGCTTTTTCACAGAGATTTTGAAACTGAAATCTCCCATGCCGTTTCCACCATAGGCAGCAATGGGCTTCCCCATAGAACTTGCCAACCTGAATTCCTACAGGCTAGATGTGAGAGGCACATTCTGCTGCTTCCTCCCTTAGAGTTAAACTAGCTTCTGAAAGCTCAACCTCCGGGGAGTCTGTTTGGCAGAGATATAGAACACACTTTTCCAAGCGTGTTGGAAGGCCTTTGCAGTTTCATTTCGCGTCTAATTTCCCAAACCAAAGTGCTTGCAGCTCTAACTCCCTTCTAACTACCACTTCTTCGGTTCAGTGAGATATGCTGGATTCTAAACGGAGAAGCTTCTCTGACGGTTTTTCACAGAGATTTTGAAACTGAAATCTCCCATGCCGTTTCCACCATAGGCAGCAATGGGCTTCCCCATAGAACTTGCCAACCTGAATTCCTACAGTCTAGATGTGAGAGGCACATTCTGCTGCTTCCACCCTAAGAGTTAAACTAGCTTCTGAAAGCTCAACCTCCGGGGAGTCTGTTTGGCAGAGATATAGAACACACTTTTCCAAGCCTGTTGGAAGGCCTTTGCAGTTTCATTTCGCGTCTAATTTCCCAAACCAAACTGCTTGCAGCTCTAACTCCCTTCTAACTACCACTTCTTCGGTTCAGTGAGATATGCTGGATTCTAAACGGGGAAGCTTCTCTGACGCTTTTTCACAGAGATTTTGAAACTGAAATCTCCCATGCCGTTTCCACCATAGGCAGCAATGGGCTTCCCCATAGAACTTGCCAACCTGAATTCCTACAGGCTAGATGTGAGAGGCACATTCTGCTGCTTCCTCCCTTAGAGTTAAGCTAGCTTCTGAAAGCTCAACCTCCGGGGAGTCTGTTTGGCAGAGATATAGAAAACACTTTTCCAAGCCTGTTGGAAGGCCTTTGCAGTTTGATTTCGCGTCTAATTTCCCAAACCAAACTGCTTGCAGCTCTAACTCCCTTCTAACTACCACTTCTTCGGTTCAGTGAGATATGCTGGATTCTAAACGGAGAAGCGTCTCTGACGCTTTTTCACAGAGATTTTGAAACTGAAATCTCCCATGCCGTTTCCACCATAGGCAGCAATGGGCTTCCCCATAGAACTTGCCAACCTGAATTCCTACAGGCTAGATGTGAGAGGCACATTCTGCTGCTTCCTCCCTTAGAGTTAAGCTAGCTTCTGAAAGCTCAACCTCCGGGGAGTCTGTTTGGCAGAGATATAGAACACACTTTTCCAAGCCTGTTGGAAGGCCTTTGCAGTTTCATTTCGCGTCTAATTTCCCAAACCAAACTGCTTGCAGCTCTAACTCCCTTCTAACTACCACTTCTTCGGTTCAGTGAGATATGCTGGATTCTAAACGGAGAAGCGTCTCTGACGCTTTTTCACAGAGATTTTGAAACTGAAATCTCCCATGCCGTTTCCACCATAGGCAGCAATGGGCTTCCCCATAGAACTTGCCAACCTGAATTCCTACAGGCTAGATGTGAGAGGCACATTCTGCTGCTTCCACCCTGAGAGTTAAGCTAGCTTCTGAAAGCTCAACCTCCGGGGAGTCTGTTTGGTAGAGATATAGAACACACTTTTCCAAGCCTGTTGGAAGGCCTTTGCAGTTTCATTTCGCGTCTAATTTCCCAAACCAAACTGCTTGCAGCTCTAACTCCCTTCTAACTACCACTTCTTCGGTTCAGTGAGATATGCTGGATTCTAAACGGAGAAGCGTCTCTGACGCTTTTTCACAGAGATTTTGAAACTGAAATCTCCCATGCCGTTTCCACCATAGGCAGCAATGGGCTTCCCCATAGAACTTGCCAACCTGAATTCCTACAGGCTAGATGTGAGAGGCACATTCTGCTGCTTCCACCCTGAGAGTTAAGCTAGCTTCTGAAAGCTCAACCTCCGGGGAGTCTGTTTGGCAGAGATATAGAACACACTTTTCCAAGCCTGTTGGAAGGCCTTTGCAGTGTCATTTTGCGTCTCATTTCCCAAACCAAACTGCTTGCAGCTCTAACTCCCTTCTAACTACCACTTCTCCGGTTCAGTGAGATATGCTGGATTCTAAACGGAGAAGCTTCTATGACGCTTTTTCACAGAGATTTTGAAACTGAAATCTCTCATGCCTTTTCCACCATAGGCAGCAATGGGCTTCCCAATAGAACTTGCCAACCTGAATTCCTACAGGCTAGATGTGAGAAGCACATTCTGCTGCTTCCTCCCTAAGAGTTAAACTTGCTTCTGAAAGCTCAACCTCCGGGGAGTCTGTTTGGCAGAGATATACAACACACTTTTCCAAGCCTGTTGGAAGGCCTTTGCAGTTTCATTTTGTGTCTAATTTCCCAAACCAAACTGCTTGCAGCTCTAACTCCCTTCTAACTACCACTTCTCCGGTTCAGTGAGATATGCTGGATTCTAAACGGAGAAGCTTCTCTGACGCTTTTTCACAGAGATTTTGAAACTGAAATCTCTCATGCCGTTTCCACCATAGGCAGCAAGGGGCTTCCCCATAGAACTTGCCAACCTGAATTCCTACAGGCTAGATGTGAGAGGCACGTTCTGCTGCTTCCACCCTAAGAGTTAAACTTGCCTCTGAAAGCTCAACCTCCGGGGAGTCTGTTTGGCAGAGATATAGAACACACTTTTCCAAGCCTGTTGGAAGGCATTTGCAGTTTCATTTCGCGTCTAATTTCCCAAACCAAACTGCTTGCAGCTCTAACTCCCTTCTAACTACCACTTCTTCGGTTCAGTGAGATATGCTGGATTCTAAACGGAGAAGCTTCTCTGACGCTTTTTCACAGAGATTTTGAAACTGAAATCTCCCATGCCGTTTCCACCATAGGCAGCAATGGGCTTCCCCATAGAACTTGCCAACCTGAATTCCTACAGGCTAGATGTGAGAGACACATTCTGCTGCTTCCACCCTAAGAGTTAAACTAGCTTCTGAAAGCTCAACCTCCGGGGAGTCTGTTTGGCAGAGATATAGAACACACTTTTCCAAGCCTGTTGGAAGGCCTTTGCAGTTTGATTTCGCGTCTAATTTCCCAAACCAACCTGCTTGCAGCTCTAACTCCCTTCTAACTACCACATCTTCGGTTCAGTGAGATATGCTGGATTCTAAACGGGGAAGCTTCTCTGACGCTTTTTCACAGAGATTTTGAAACTGAAATCTCCCATGCCGTTTCCACCATAGGCAGCAATGGGCTTCCCCATAGAACTTGCCAACCTGAATTCCTACAGGCTAGATGTGAGAGGCACATTCTGCTGCTTCCACCCTAAGAGTTAAACTTGCTTCTGAAAGCTCAACCTCCGGGGAGTCTGTTTGGCAGAGATATAGAACACACTTTTCCAAGCCTGTTGGAAGGCCTTTGCAGTTTGAATTCGCGTCTGATTTCCCAAACCAAACTGCTTGCAGCTCTAACTCCCTTCTAACTACCACATCTTCGGTTCAGTGAGATATGCTGGATTCTAAACGGGGAAGCTTCTCTGACGCTTTTTCACAGAGATTTTGAAACTGAAATTTCGAAACCCGTTTCCAACGAAGGCGCCAATGGGCTTCCCCATAGAACTTGCCAACCTGAATTCCTACAGGCTTGATGTGAGAGGCACATTCTGCTGCTTCCTCCCTTAGAGTTAAGCTAGCTTCTGAAAGCTCAACCTCCGGGGAGTCTGTTTGGCAGAGATATAGAACACACTTTTCCCAGCCTGTTGGAAGGCCTTTGCAGTTTCATTTCGCGTCTAATTTCCCAAACCAAAGTGCTTGCAGCTCTAACTCCCTTCTAACTACCACTTCTTCGGTTCAGTGAGATATGCTGGATTCTAAACGGAGAAGCTTCTCTGACGCTTTTTCACAGAGATTTTGAAACTGAAATCTCCCATGCCGTTTCCACCATAGGCAGCAATGGGCTTCCCCATAGAACTTGCCAACCTGAATTCCTACAGGCTAGATGTGAGAGGCACATTCTGCTGCTTCCTCCCTTAGAGTTAAACTAGCTTCTGAAAGCTCAACCTCCGGGGAGTCTGTTTGGCAGAGATATAGAACACACTTTTCCAAGCCTGTTGGAAGGCCTTTGCAGTTTGATTTCGCGTCTAATTTCCCAAACCAAACTGCTTGCAGCTCTAACTCCCTTCTAACTACCACTTCTTCGGTTCAGTGAGATATGCTGGATTCTAAACGGGGAAGCTTCTCTGACGCTTTTTCACAGAGATTTTGAAACTGAAATCTCCCATGCCGTTTCCACCATAGGCAGCAATGGGCTTCCCCATAGAACTTGCCAACCTGAATTCCTACAGGCTAGATGTGAGAGGCACATTCTGCTGCTTCCTCCCTTAGAGTTAAGCTAGCTTCTGAAAGCTCAACCTCCGGGGAGTCTGTTTGGCAGAGATATAGAACACACTTTTCCAAGCCTGTTGGAAGGCATTTGCAGTTTCATTTCGCGTCTAATTTCCCAAACCAAACTGCTTGCAGCTCTAACTCCCTTCTAACTACCACTTCTTCGGTTCAGTGAGATATGCTGGATTCTAAACGGAGAAGCGTCTCTGACGCTTTTTCACAGAGATTTTGAAACTGAAATCTCCCATGCCGTTTCCACCATAGGCAGCAATGGGCTTCCCAATAGAACTTGCCAACCTGAATTCCTACAGGCTAGATGTGAGAGGCACATTCTGCTGCTTCCTCCCTTAGAGTTAAGCTAGCTTCTGAAAGCTCAACCTCCGGGGAGTCTGTTTGGCAGAGATATAGAACACACTTTTCCAAGCCTGTTGGAAGGCCTTTGCAGTTTCATTTCGCGTCTAATTTCCCAAAACAAACTGCTTGCAGCTCTAACTCCCTTCTAACTACCACATCTTCGGTTCAGTGAGATATGCTGGATTCTAAACGGGGAAGCTTCTCCGACGCTTTTTCACAGAGATTTTGAAACTGAAATTTCGAAACCCGTTTCCAACGAAGGCGCCAATGGGCTTCCCCATAGAACTTGCCAACCTGAATTCCTACAGGCTAGATGTGAGAGGCACATTCTGCTGCTTCCTCCCTTAGCGTTAACCTAGCTTCTGAAAGCTCAACCTCCGGGCAGTCTGTTTGGCAGAGATATAGAACACACTTTTCCAAGCCTGTTGGAAGGCATTTGCAGTTTCATTTCGCGTCTAATTTCCCAAACCAAACTGCTTGCAGCTCTAACTCCCTTCTAACTACCACTTCTTCGGTTCAGTGAGATATGCTGGATTCTAAACGGAGAAGCTTCTCTGACGCTTTTTCACAGAGATTTTGAAACTGAAATCTCCCATGCCGTTTCCACCATAGGCAGCAATGGGCTTCCCCATAGAACTTGCCAACCTGAATTCCTATAGGCTAGATGTGAGAGGCACATTCTGCTGCTTCCTCCCTTAGAGTTAAACTTGCTTCTGAAAGCTCAACCTCCGGGGAGTCTGTTTGGCAGAGATATAGAACACACTTTTCCAAGCCTGTTGGATGGCATTTGCAGTTTCATTTCGCGTCTAATTTCCCAAACCAAACTGCTTGCAGCTCTAACTCCCTTCTAACTACCACTTCTTCGGTTCAGTGAGATATGCTGGATTCTAAACGGGGAAGCTTCTCTGACGCTTTTTCACAGAGATTTTGAAACTGAAATCTCTCATGCCGTTGCCACCATAGGCAGCAAGGGGCTTCCCCATAGAACTTGCCAACCTGAATTCCTACAGGCTAGATGTGAGAGGCACATTCTGCTGCTTCCACCCGAAGAGTTAAACTAGCTTCTGAAAGCTCAACCTCCGGGGAGTCTGTTTGGCAGAGATATAGAACACACTTTTCCAAGCCTGTTGGAAGGCCTTTGCAGTTTGATTTCGCGTCTAATTTCCCAAACCAACCTGCTTGCAGCTCTAACTCCCTTCTAACTACCACTTCTTCGGTTCAGTGAGATATGCTGGATTCTAAACGGGGAAGCTTCTCTGACGCTTTTTCACAGAGATTTTGAAACTGAAATCTCCCATGCCGTTTCCACCATAGGCAGCAATGGGCTTCCCCATAGAACTTGCCAACCTGAATTCCTACAGGCTAGATGTGAGAGGCACATTCTGCTGCTTCCACCCTAAGAGTTAAACGTGCTTCTGAAAGCTCAACCTCCGGGGAGTCTGTTTGGCAGAGATATAGAACACACTTTTCCAAGCCTGTTGGAAGGCCTTTGCAGTTTGATTTCGCGTCTGATTTCCCAAACCAAACTGCTTGCAGCTCTAACTCCCTTCTAACTACCACATCTTCGGTTCAGTGAGATATGCTGGATTCTAAACGGTGAAGCTTCTCTGACGCTTTTTCACAGAGATTTTGAAACTGAAATTTCGAAACCCGTTTCCAACGAAGGCGCCAATGGGCTTCCCCATAGAACTTGCCAACCTGAATTCCTACAGGCTTGATGTGAGAGGCACGTTCTGCTGCTTCCTCCCTTAGAGTTAAGCTAGCTTCTGAAAGCTCAACCTCCGGGGAGTCTGTTTGGCAGAGATATAGAACACACTTTTCCCAGCCTGTTGGAAGACCTTTGCAGTTTCATTTCGCGTCTAATTTCCCAAACCAAAGTGCTTGCAGCTCTAACTCCCTTCTAACTACCACTTCTTCGGTTCAGTGAGATATGCTGGATTCTAAACGGAGAAGCTTCTCTGACGCTTTTTCACAGAGATTTTGAAACTGAAATCTCCCATGCCGTTTCCACCATAGGCAGCAATGGGCTTCCCCATAGAACTTGCCAACCTGAATTCCTACAGGCTAGATGTGAGAGGCACATTCTGCTGCTTCCTCCCTTAGAGTTAAACTAGCTTCTGAAAGCTCAACCTCCGGGGAGTCTGTTTGGCAGAGATATGGAACACACTTTTCCAAGCCTGTTGGAAGGCATTTGCAGTTTCATTTCGCGTCTAATTTCCCAAAACAAACTGCTTGCAGCTCTAACTCCCTTCTAACTACCACTTCTTCGGTTCAGTGAGATATGCTGGATTCTAAACGGAGAAGCTTCTCTGACGGTTTTTCACAGAGATTTTGAAACTGAAATCTCCCTTGCCGTTTCCACCATAGGCAGCAATGGGCTTCCCCATAGAACTTGCCAACCTGAATTCCTACAGGCTAGATGTGAGAGGCACATTCTGCTGCTGCCACCCTAAGAGTTAAACTAGCTTCTGAAAGCTCAACCTCCAGGGAGTCTGTTTGGCAGAGATATGGAACACACTTTTCCAAGCCTGTTGGAAGGCCTTTGCAGTTTGATTTCGTGTCTAATTTCCCAAACCAAACTGCTTGCAGCTCTAACTCCCTTCTAACTACCACTTCTTCGGTTCAGTGAGATATGCTGGATTCTAAACGGGGAAGCTTCTCTGACGCTTTTTCACAGAGATTTTGAAACTGAAATCTCCCATGCCGTTTCCACCATAGGCAGCAATGGGCTTCCCCATAGAACTTGCCAACCTGAATTCCTACAGGCTAGATGTGAGAGGCACATTCTGCTGCTTCCTCCCTTAGAGTTAAGCTAGCTTCTGAAAGCTCAACCTCCGGGGAGTCTGTTTGGCAGAGATATAGAACACACTTTTCCAAGCCTGTTGGAAGGCCTTTGCAGTTTCATTTCGCGTCTAATTTCCCAAACCAAACTGCTTGCAGCTCTAACTCCCTTCTAACTACCACATCTTCGGTTCAGTGAGATATGCTGGGTTCTAAACGGGGAAGCTTCTCCGACGCTTTTTCACAGAGATTTTGAAACTGAAATTTCGAAACCCGTTTCCAACGAAGGCGCCAATGGGCTTCCTCATAGAACTTGCCAACCTGAATTCCTACAGGCTAGATGTGAGAGGCACATTCTGCTGCTTCCACCCTAAGAGTTAAACTTGCTTCTGAAAGCTCAACCTCCGGGGAGTCTGTTTGGCAGAGATATAGAACACACTTTTCCAAGCCTGTTGGAAGGCCTTTGCAGTTTGATTTCGCATCTAATTTCCCAAACCAAACTGCTTGCAGCTCTAACTCCGTTCTAACTACCCCTTCTTCGGTTCAGTGAGATATGCTGGATTCTAAACGGGGAAGCTTCTCTGACGCTTTTTCACAGAGATTTTGAAACTGAAATCTCCCATGCCGTTTCCACCATAGGCAGCAATGGGCTTCCCCATAGAACTTGCCAACCTGAATTCCTACAGGCTAGATGTGAGAGGCACATTCTGCTGCTTCCACCCTAAGAGTTAAACTTGCTTCTGAAAGCTCAACCTCCGGGGAGTCTGTTTGGCAGAGATATAGAACACACTTTTCCAAGCCTGTTGGAAGGCCTTTGCAGTTTGATTTCGCGTCTGATTTCCCAAACCAAACTGCTTGCAGCTCTAACTCCCTTCTAACTACCACATCTTCGGTTCAGTGAGATATGCTGGATTCTAAATGGGGAAGCTTCTCTGACGCTTTTTCACAGAGATTTTGAAACTGAAATTTCGAAACCCGTTTCCAACGAAGGTGCCAATGGGCTTCCCCATAGAACTTGCCAACCTGAATTCCTACAGGCTTGATGTGAGAGGCACATTCTGCTGCTTCCTCCCTTAGAGTTAAGCTAGCTTCTGAAAGCTCAACCTCCGGGGAGTCTGTTTGGCAGAGATATAGAACACACTTTTCCCAGCCTGTTGGAAGGCCTTTGCAGTTTCATTTCGCGTCTAATTTCCCAAACCAAAGTGCTTGCAGCTCTAACTCCCTTCTAACTACCACTTCTTCGGTTCAGTGAGATATGCTGGATTCTAAACGGAGAAGCTTCTCTGACGCTTTTTCACAGAGATTTTGAAACTGAAATCTCCCATGCCGTTTCCACCATAGGCAGCAATGGGCTTCCCCATAGAACTTGCCAACCTGAATTCCTACAGGCTAGATGTGAGAGGCACATTCTGCTGCTTCCTCCCTTAGAGTTAAACTAGCTTCTGAAAGCTCAACCTCCGGGGAGTCTGTTTGGCAGAGATATAGAACACACTTTTCCAAGCCTGTTGAAAGGCCTTTGCAGTTTGATTTCGCGTCTAATTTCCCAAACCAAACTGCTTGCAGCTCTAACTCCCTTCTAACTACCACTTCTTCGGTTCAGTGAGATATGCTGGATTCTAAACGGGGAAGCTTCTCTGACGCTTTTTCACAGAGATTTTGAAACTGAAATCTCCCATGCCGTTTCCACCATAGGCAGCAATGGGCTTCCCCATAGAACTTGCCAACCTGAATTCCTACAGGCTAGATGTGAGAGGCACATTCTGCTGCTTCCTCCCTTAGAGTTAAGCTAGCTTCTGAAAGCTCAACCTCCGGGGAGTCTGTTTGGCAGAGATATAGAACACACTTTTCCAAGCCTGTTGGAAGGCATTTGCAGTTTCATTTCGCGTCTAATTTCCCAAACCAAACTGCTTGCAGCTCTAACTCCCTTCTAACTACCACTTCTTCGGTTCAGTGAGATATGCTGGATTCTAAACGGGGAAGCTTCTCCGACGCTTTTTCACAGAGATTTTGAAACTGAAATTTCGAAACCCGTTTCCAACGAAGGCGCCAATGGGCTTCCCCATAGAACTTGCCAACCTGAATTCCTACAGGCTAGATGTGAGAGGCACATTCTGCTGCTTCCTCCCTTAGAGTTAAACTTGCTTCTGAAAGCTCAACCTCCGGGGAGTCTGTTTGGCAGAGATATAGAACACACTTTTCCAAGCCTGTTGGAAGGCCTTTGCAGTTTGAATTCGCGTCTGATTTCCCAAACCAAACTGCTTGCAGCTCTAACTCCCTTCTAACTACCACATCTTCGGTTCAGTGAGATATGCTGGATTCTAAACGGGGAAGCTTCTCTGACGCTTTTTCACAGAGATTTTGAAACTGAAATTTCGAAACCCGTTTCCAACGAAGGCGCCAATGGGCTTCCCCATAGAACTTGCCAACCTGAATTCCTACAGGCTTGATGTGAGAGGCACATTCTGCTGCTTCCTCCCTTAGAGTTAAGCTAGCTTCTGAAAGCTCAACCTCCGGGGAGTCTGTTTGGCAGAGATATAGAACACACTTTTCCCAGCCTGTTGGAAGGCCTTTGCAGTTTCATTTCGCGTCTAATTTCCCAAACCAAAGTGCTTGCAGCTCTAACTCCCTTCTAACTACCACTTCTTCGGTTCAGTGAGATATGCTGGATTCTAAACGGAGAAGCGTCTCTGACGCTTTTTCACAGAGATTTTGAAACTGAAATCTCCCATGCCGTTTCCACCATAGGCAGCAATGGGCTTCCCAATAGAACTTGCCAACCTGAATTCCTACAGGCTAGATGTGAGAGGCACATTCTGCTGCTTCCTCCCTTAGAGTTAAGCTAGCTTCTGAAAGCTCAACCTCCGGGGAGTCTGTTTGGCAGAGATATAGAACACACTTTTCCAAGCCTGTTGGAAGGCCTTTGCAGTTTCATTTCGCATCTAATTTCCCAAAACAAACTGCTTGCAGCTCTAACTCCCTTCTAACTACCACATCTTCGGTTCAGTGAGATATGCTGGATTCTAAACGGGGAAGCTTCTCCGACGCTTTTTCACAGAGATTTTGAAACTGAAATTTCGAAACCCGTTTCCAACGAAGGCGCCAATGGGCTTCCCCATAGAACTTGCCAACCTGAATTCCTACAGGCTAGATGTGAGAGGCACATTCTGCTGCTTCCTCCCTTAGCGTTAACCTAGCTTCTGAAAGCTCAACCTCCGGGCAGTCTGTTTGGCAGAGATATAGAACACACTTTTCCAAGCCTGTTGGAAGGCATTTGCAGTTTCATTTCGCGTCTAATTTCCCAAACCAAACTGCTTGCAGCTCTAACTCCCTTCTAACTACCACTTCTTCGGTTCAGTGAGATATGCTGGATTCTAAACGGAGAAGCTTCTCTGACGCTTTTTCACAGAGATTTTGAAACTGAAATCTCCCATGCCGTTTCCACCATAGGCAGCAATGGGCTTCCCCATAGAACTTGCCAACCTGAATTCCTATAGGCTAGATGTGAGAGGCACATTCTGCTGCTTCCTCCCTTAGAGTTAAACTTGCTTCTGAAAGCTCAACCTCCGGGGAGTCTGTTTGGCAGAGATATAGAACACACTTTTCCAAGCCTGTTGGATGGCATTTGCAGTTTCATTTCGCGTCTAATTTCCCAAACCAAACTGCTTGCAGCTCTAACTCCCTTCTAACTACCACTTCTTCGGTTCAGTGAGATATGCTGGATTCTAAACGGGGAAGCTTCTCTGACGCTTTTTCACAGAGATTTTGAAACTGAAATCTCTCATGCCGTTGCCACCATAGGCAGCAAGGGGCTTCCCCATAGAACTTGCCAACCTGAATTCCTACAGGCTAGATGTGAGAGGCACATTCTGCTGCTTCCACCCGAAGAGTTAAACTAGCTTCTGAAAGCTCAACCTCCGGGGAGTCTGTTTGGCAGAGATATAGAACACACTTTTCCAAGCCTGTTGGAAGGCCTTTGCAGTTTGATTTCGCGTCTAATTTCCCAAACCAACCTGCTTGCAGCTCTAACTCCCTTCTAACTACCACTTCTTCGGTTCAGTGAGATATGCTGGATTCTAAACGGGGAAGCTTCTCTGACGCTTTTTCACAGAGATTTTGAAACTGAAATCTCCCATGCCGTTTCCACCATAGGCAGCAATGGGCTTCCCCATAGAACTTGCCAACCTGAATTCCTACAGGCTAGATGTGAGAGGCACATTCTGCTGCTTCCACCCTAAGAGTTAAACGTGCTTCTGAAAGCTCAACCTCCGGGGAGTCTGTTTGGCAGAGATATAGAACACACTTTTCCAAGCCTGTTGGAAGGCCTTTGCAGTTTGATTTCGCGTCTGATTTCCCAAACCAAACTGCTTGCAGCTCTAACTCCCTTCTAACTACCACATCTTCGGTTCAGTGAGATATGCTGGATTCTAAACGGTGAAGCTTCTCTGACGCTTTTTCACAGAGATTTTGAAACTGAAATTTCGAAACCCGTTTCCAACGAAGGCGCCAATGGGCTTCCCCATAGAACTTGCCAACCTGAATTCCTACAGGCTTGATGTGAGAGGCACGTTCTGCTGCTTCCTCCCTTAGAGTTAAGCTAGCTTCTGAAAGCTCAACCTCCGGGGAGTCTGTTTGGCAGAGATATAGAACACACTTTTCCCAGCCTGTTGGAAGACCTTTGCAGTTTCATTTCGCGTCTAATTTCCCAAACCAAAGTGCTTGCAGCTCTAACTCCCTTCTAACTACCACTTCTTCGGTTCAGTGAGATATGCTGGATTCTAAACGGAGAAGCTTCTCTGACGCTTTTTCACAGAGATTTTGAAACTGAAATCTCCCATGCCGTTTCCACCATAGGCAGCAATGGGCTTCCCCATAGAACTTGCCAACCTGAATTCCTACAGGCTAGATGTGAGAGGCACATTCTGCTGCTTCCTCCCTTAGAGTTAAACTAGCTTCTGAAAGCTCAACCTCCGGGGAGTCTGTTTGGCAGAGATATGGAACACACTTTTCCAAGCCTGTTGGAAGGCATTTGCAGTTTCATTTCGCGTCTAATTTCCCAAAACAAACTGCTTGCAGCTCTAACTCCCTTCTAACTACCACTTCTTCGGTTCAGTGAGATATGCTGGATTCTAAACGGAGAAGCTTCTCTGACGGTTTTTCACAGAGATTTTGAAACTGAAATCTCCCTTGCCGTTTCCACCATAGGCAGCAATGGGCTTCCCCATAGAACTTGCCAACCTGAATTCCTACAGGCTAGATGTGAGAGGCACATTCTGCTGCTGCCACCCTAAGAGTTAAACTAGCTTCTGAAAGCTCAACCTCCAGGGAGTCTGTTTGGCAGAGATATGGAACACACTTTTCCAAGCCTGTTGGAAGGCCTTTGCAGTTTGATTTCGCGTCTAATTTCCCAAACCAAACTGCTTGCAGCTCTAACTCCCTTCTAACTACCACTTCTTCGGTTCAGTGAGATATGCTGGATTCTAAACGGGGAAGCTTCTCTGACGCTTTTTCACAGAGATTTTGAAACTGAAATCTCCCATGCCGTTTCCACCATAGGCAGCAATGGGCTTCCCCATAGAACTTGCCAACCTGAATTCCTACAGGCTAGATGTGAGAGGCACATTCTGCTGCTTCCTCCCTTAGAGTTAAGCTAGCTTCTGAAAGCTCAACCTCCGGGGAGTCTGTTTGGCAGAGATATAGAACACACTTTTCCAAGCCTGTTGGAAGGCCTTTGCAGTTTCATTTCGCGTCTAATTTCCCAAACCAAACTGCTTGCAGCTCTAACTCCCTTCTAACTACCACATCTTCGGTTCAGTGAGATATGCTGGGTTCTAAACGGGGAAGCTTCTCCGACGCTTTTTCACAGAGATTTTGAAACTGAAATTTCGAAACCCGTTTCCAACGAAGGCGCCAATGGGCTTCCTCATAGAACTTGCCAACCTGAATTCCTACAGGCTAGATGTGAGAGGCACATTCTGCTGCTTCCACCCTAAGAGTTAAACTTGCTTCTGAAAGCTCAACCTCCGGGGAGTCTGTTTGGCAGAGATATAGAACACACTTTTCCAAGCCTGTTGGAAGGCCTTTGCAGTTTGATTTCGCATCTAATTTCCCAAACCAAACTGCTTGCAGCTCTAACTCCGTTCTAACTACCCCTTCTTCGGTTCAGTGAGATATGCTGGATTCTAAACGGGGAAGCTTCTCTGACGCTTTTTCACAGAGATTTTGAAACTGAAATCTCCCATGCCGTTTCCACCATAGGCAGCAATGGGCTTCCCCATAGAACTTGCCAACCTGAATTCCTACAGGCTAGATGTGAGAGGCACATTCTGCTGCTTCCACCCTAAGAGTTAAACTTGCTTCTGAAAGCTCAACCTCCGGGGAGTCTGTTTGGCAGAGATATAGAACACACTTTTCCAAGCCTGTTGGAAGGCCTTTGCAGTTTGATTTCGCGTCTGATTTCCCAAACCAAACTGCTTGCAGCTCTAACTCCCTTCTAACTACCACATCTTCGGTTCAGTGAGATATGCTGGATTCTAAACGGGGAAGCTTCTCTGACGCTTTTTCACAGAGATTTTGAAACTGAAATTTCGAAACCCGTTTCCAACGAAGGTGCCAATGGGCTTCCCCATAGAACTTGCCAACCTGAATTCCTACAGGCTTGATGTGAGAGGCACATTCTGCTGCTTCCTCCCTTAGAGTTAAGCTAGCTTCTGAAAGCTCAACCTCCGGGGAGTCTGTTTGGCAGAGATATAGAACACACTTTTCCCAGCCTGTTGGAAGGCCTTTGCAGTTTCATTTCGCGTCTAATTTCCCAAACCAAAGTGCTTGCAGCTCTAACTCCCTTCTAACTACCACTTCTTCGGTTCAGTGAGATATGCTGGATTCTAAACGGAGAAGCTTCTCTGACGCTTTTTCACAGAGATTTTGAAACTGAAATCTCCCATGCCGTTTCCACCATAGGCAGCAATGGGCTTCCCCATAGAACTTGCCAACCTGAATTCCTACAGGCTAGATGTGAGAGGCACATTCTGCTGCTTCCTCCCTTAGAGTTAAACTAGCTTCTGAAAGCTCAACCTCCGGGGAGTCTGTTTGGCAGAGATATAGAACACACTTTTCCAAGCCTGTTGAAAGGCCTTTGCAGTTTGATTTCGCGTCTAATTTCCCAAACCAAACTGCTTGCAGCTCTAACTCCCTTCTAACTACCACTTCTTCGGTTCAGTGAGATATGCTGGATTCTAAACGGGGAAGCTTCTCTGACGCTTTTTCACAGAGATTTTGAAACTGAAATCTCCCATGCCGTTTCCACCATAGGCAGCAATGGGCTTCCCCATAGAACTTGCCAACCTGAATTCCTACAGGCTAGATGTGAGAGGCACATTCTGCTGCTTCCTCCCTTAGAGTTAAGCTAGCTTCTGAAAGCTCAACCTCCGGGGAGTCTGTTTGGCAGAGATATAGAACACACTTTTCCAAGCCTGTTGGAAGGCATTTGCAGTTTCATTTCGCGTCTAATTTCCCAAACCAAACTGCTTGCAGCTCTAACTCCCTTCTAACTACCACTTCTTCGGTTCAGTGAGATATGCTGGATTCTAAACGGGGAAGCTTCTCCGACGCTTTTTCACAGAGATTTTGAAACTGAAATTTCGAAACCCGTTTCCAACGAAGGCGCCAATGGGCTTCCCCATAGAACTTGCCAACCTGAATTCCTACAGGCTAGATGTGAGAGGCACATTCTGCTGCTTCCTCCCTTAGAGTTAAACTTGCTTCTGAAAGCTCAACCTCCGGGGAGTCTGTTTGGCAGAGATATAGAACACACTTTTCCAAGCCTGTTGGATGGCATTTGCAGTTTCATTTCGCGTCTAATTTCCCAAACCAAACTGCTTGCAGCTCTAACTCCCTTCTAACTACCACTTCTTCGGTTCAGTGAGATATGCTGGATTCTAAACGGGGAAGCTTCTCTGACGCTTTTTCACAGAGATTTTGAAACTGAAATCTCTCATGCCGTTTCCACCATAGGCAGCAAGGGGCTTCCCCATAGAACTTGCCAACCTGAATTCCTACAGGCTAGATGTGAGAGGCACATTCTGCTGCTTCCACCCTAAGAGTTAAACTTGCCTCTGAAAGCTCAACCTCCGGGGAGTCTGTTTGGCAGAGATATAGAACACACTTTTCCAAGCCTGTTGGAAGGCCTTTGCAGTTTGATTTCGCGTCTGATTTCCCAAACCAAACTGCTTGCAGCTCTAACTCCCTTCTAACTACCACATCTTCGGTTCAGTGAGATATGCTGGATTCTAAACGGTGAAGCTTCTCTGACGCTTTTTCACAGAGATTTTGAAACTGAAATTTCGAAACCCGTTTCCAACGAAGGCGCCAATGGGCTTCCCCATAGAACTTGCCAACCTGAATTCCTACAGGCTTGATGTGAGAGGCACGTTCTGCTGCTTCCTCCCTTAGAGTTAAGCTAGCTTCTGAAAGCTCAACCTCCGGGGAGTCTGTTTGGCAGAGATATAGAACACACTTTTCCCAGCCTGTTGGAAGACCTTTGCAGTTTCATTTCGCGTCTAATTTCCCAAACCAAAGTGCTTGCAGCTCTAACTCCCTTCTAACTACCACTTCTTCGGTTCAGTGAGATATGCTGGATTCTAAACGGAGAAGCTTCTCTGACGCTTTTTCACAGAGATTTTGAAACTGAAATCTCCCATGCCGTTTCCACCATAGGCAGCAATGGGCTTCCCCATAGAACTTGCCAACCTGAATTCCTACAGGCTAGATGTGAGAGGCACATTCTGCTGCTTCCTCCCTTAGAGTTAAACTAGCTTCTGAAAGCTCAACCTCCGGGGAGTCTGTTTGGCAGAGATATGGAACACACTTTTCCAAGCCTGTTGGAAGGCATTTGCAGTTTCATTTCGCGTCTAATTTCCCAAAACAAACTGCTTGCAGCTCTAACTCCCTTCTAACTACCACTTCTTCGGTTCAGTGAGATATGCTGGATTCTAAACGGAGAAGCTTCTCTGACGGTTTTTCACAGAGATTTTGAAACTGAAATCTCCCTTGCCGTTTCCACCATAGGCAGCAATGGGCTTCCCCATAGAACTTGCCAACCTGAATTCCTACAGGCTAGATGTGAGAGGCACATTCTGCTGCTGCCACCCTAAGAGTTAAACTAGCTTCTGAAAGCTCAACCTCCAGGGAGTCTGTTTGGCAGAGATATGGAACACACTTTTCCAAGCCTGTTGGAAGGCCTTTGCAGTTTGATTTCGCGTCTAATTTCCCAAACCAAACTGCTTGCAGCTCTAACTCCCTTCTAACTACCACTTCTTCGGTTCAGTGAGATATGCTGGATTCTAAACGGGGAAGCTTCTCTGACGCTTTTTCACAGAGATTTTGAAACTGAAATCTCCCATGCCGTTTCCACCATAGGCAGCAATGGGCTTCCCCATAGAACTTGCCAACCTGAATTCCTACAGGCTAGATGTGAGAGGCACATTCTGCTGCTTCCTCCCTTAGAGTTAAGCTAGCTTCTGAAAGCTCAACCTCCGGGGAGTCTGTTTGGCAGAGATATAGAACACACTTTTCCAAGCCTGTTGGAAGGCCTTTGCAGTTTCATTTCGCGTCTAATTTCCCAAACCAAACTGCTTGCAGCTCTAACTCCCTTCTAACTACCACATCTTCGGTTCAGTGAGATATGCTGGGTTCTAAACGGGGAAGCTTCTCCGACGCTTTTTCACAGAGATTTTGAAACTGAAATTTCGAAACCCGTTTCCAACGAAGGCGCCAATGGGCTTCCTCATAGAACTTGCCAACCTGAATTCCTACAGGCTAGATGTGAGAGGCACATTCTGCTGCTTCCACCCTAAGAGTTAAACTTGCTTCTGAAAGCTCAACCTCCGGGGAGTCTGTTTGGCAGAGATATAGAACACACTTTTCCAAGCCTGTTGGAAGGCCTTTGCAGTTTGATTTCGCATCTAATTTCCCAAACCAAACTGCTTGCAGCTCTAACTCCGTTCTAACTACCCCTTCTTCGGTTCAGTGAGATATGCTGGATTCTAAACGGGGAAGCTTCTCTGACGCTTTTTCACAGAGATTTTGAAACTGAAATCTCCCATGCCGTTTCCACCATAGGCAGCAATGGGCTTCCCCATAGAACTTGCCAACCTGAATTCCTACAGGCTAGATGTGAGAGGCACATTCTGCTGCTTCCACCCTAAGAGTTAAACTTGCTTCTGAAAGCTCAACCTCCGGGGAGTCTGTTTGGCAGAGATATAGAACACACTTTTCCAAGCCTGTTGGAAGGCCTTTGCAGTTTGATTTCGCGTCTGATTTCCCAAACCAAACTGCTTGCAGCTCTAACTCCCTTCTAACTACCACATCTTCGGTTCAGTGAGATATGCTGGATTCTAAACGGGGAAGCTTCTCTGACGCTTTTTCACAGAGATTTTGAAACTGAAATTTCGAAACCCGTTTCCAACGAAGGTGCCAATGGGCTTCCCCATAGAACTTGCCAACCTGAATTCCTACAGGCTTGATGTGAGAGGCACATTCTGCTGCTTCCTCCCTTAGAGTTAAGCTAGCTTCTGAAAGCTCAACCTCCGGGGAGTCTGTTTGGCAGAGATATAGAACACACTTTTCCCAGCCTGTTGGAAGGCCTTTGCAGTTTCATTTCGCGTCTAATTTCCCAAACCAAAGTGCTTGCAGCTCTAACTCCCTTCTAACTACCACTTCTTCGGTTCAGTGAGATATGCTGGATTCTAAACGGAGAAGCTTCTCTGACGCTTTTTCACAGAGATTTTGAAACTGAAATCTCCCATGCCGTTTCCACCATAGGCAGCAATGGGCTTCCCCATAGAACTTGCCAACCTGAATTCCTACAGGCTAGATGTGAGAGGCACATTCTGCTGCTTCCTCCCTTAGAGTTAAACTAGCTTCTGAAAGCTCAACCTCCGGGGAGTCTGTTTGGCAGAGATATAGAACACACTTTTCCAAGCCTGTTGAAAGGCCTTTGCAGTTTGATTTCGCGTCTAATTTCCCAAACCAAACTGCTTGCAGCTCTAACTCCCTTCTAACTACCACTTCTTCGGTTCAGTGAGATATGCTGGATTCTAAACGGGGAAGCTTCTCTGACGCTTTTTCACAGAGATTTTGAAACTGAAATCTCCCATGCCGTTTCCACCATAGGCAGCAATGGGCTTCCCCATAGAACTTGCCAACCTGAATTCCTACAGGCTAGATGTGAGAGGCACATTCTGCTGCTTCCTCCCTTAGAGTTAAGCTAGCTTCTGAAAGCTCAACCTCCGGGGAGTCTGTTTGGCAGAGATATAGAACACACTTTTCCAAGCCTGTTGGAAGGCATTTGCAGTTTCATTTCGCGTCTAATTTCCCAAACCAAACTGCTTGCAGCTCTAACTCCCTTCTAACTACCACTTCTTCGGTTCAGTGAGATATGCTGGATTCTAAACGGGGAAGCTTCTCCGACGCTTTTTCACAGAGATTTTGAAACTGAAATTTCGAAACCCGTTTCCAACGAAGGCGCCAATGGGCTTCCCCATAGAACTTGCCAACCTGAATTCCTACAGGCTAGATGTGAGAGGCACATTCTGCTGCTTCCTCCCTTAGAGTTAAACTTGCTTCTGAAAGCTCAACCTCCGGGGAGTCTGTTTGGCAGAGATATAGAACACACTTTTCCAAGCCTGTTGGATGGCATTTGCAGTTTCATTTCGCGTCTAATTTCCCAAACCAAACTGCTTGCAGCTCTAACTCCCTTCTAACTACCACTTCTTCGGTTCAGTGAGATATGCTGGATTCTAAACGGGGAAGCTTCTCTGACGCTTTTTCACAGAGATTTTGAAACTGAAATCTCTCATGCCGTTTCCACCATAGGCAGCAAGGGGCTTCCCCATAGAACTTGCCAACCTGAATTCCTACAGGCTAGATGTGAGAGGCACATTCTGCTGCTTCCACCCTAAGAGTTAAACTTGCCTCTGAAAGCTCAACCTCCGGGGAGTCTGTTTGGCAGAGATATAGAACACACTTTTCCAAGCCTGTTGGAAGGCATTTGCAGTTTCATTTCGCGTCTAATTTCCCAAACCAAACTGCTTGCAGCTCTAACTCCCTTCTAACTACCACTTCTTCGGTTCAGTGAGATATGCTGGATTCTAAACGGAGAAGCTTCTCTGACGCTTTTTCACAGAGATTTTGAAACTGAAATCTCCCATGCCGTTGCCACCATAGGCAGCAATGGGCTTCCCCATAGAACTTGCCAACCTGAATTCCTACAGGCTAGATGTGAGAGACACATTCTGCTGCTTCCACCCGAAGAGTTAAACTAGCTTCTGAAAGATCAACCTCCGGGGAGTCTGTTTGGCAGAGATATAGAACACACTTTTCCAAGCCTGTTGGAAGGCCTTTGCAGTTTGATTTCGCGTCTAATTTCCCAAACCAACCTGCTTGCAGCTCTAACTCCCTTCTAACTACCACTTCTTCGGTTCAGTGAGATATGCTGGATTCTAAACGGGGAAGCTTCTCTGACGCTTTTTCACAGAGATTTTGAAACTGAAATCTCCCATGCCGTTTCCACCATAGGCAGCAATGGGCTTCCCCATAGAACTTGCCAACCTGAATTCCTACAGGCTAGATGTGAGAGGCACATTCTGCTGCTTCCACCCTAAGAGTTAAACTTGCTTCTGAAAGCTCAACCTCCGGGGAGTCTGTTTGGCAGAGATATAGAACACACTTTTCCAAGCCTGTTGGAAGGCCTTTGCAGTTTGATTTCGCGTCTGATTTCCCAAACCAAACTGCTTGCAGCTCTAACTCCCTTCTAACTACCACATCTTCGGTTCAGTGAGATATGCTGGATTCTAAACGGGGAAGCTTCTCTGACGCTTTTTCACAGAGATTTTGAAACTGAAATTTCGAAACCCGTTTCCAACGAAGGCGCCAATGGGCTTCCCCATAGAACTTGCCAACCTGAATTCCTACAGGCTTGATGTGAGAGGCACATTCTGCTGCTTCCTCCCTTAGAGTTAAGCTAGCTTCTGAAAGCTCAACCTCCGGGGAGTCTGTTTGGCAGAGATATAGAACACACTTTTCCCAGCCTGTTGGAAGGCCTTTGCAGTTTCATTTCGCGTCTAATTTCCCAAACCAAAGTGCTTGCAGCTCTAACTCCCTTCTAACTACCACTTCTTCGGTTCAGTGAGATATGCTGGATTCTAAACGGAGAAGCTTCTCTGACGCTTTTACACAGAGATTTTGAAACTGAAATCTCCCATGCCGTTTCCACCATAGGCAGCAATGGGCTTCCCCATAGAACTTGCCAACCTGAATTCCTACAGGCTAGATGTGAGAGGCACATTCTGCTGCTTCCTCCCTTAGAGTTAAACTAGCTTCTGAAAGCTCAACCTCCGGGGAGTCTGTTTGGCAGAGATCTAGAACACACTTTTCCAAGCCTGTTGGAAGGCATTTGCAGTTTCATTTCGCATCTAATTTCCCAAACCAAACTGCTTGCAGCTCTAACTCCCTTCTAACTACCACTTCTTCGGTTCAGTGAGATATGCTGGATTCTAAACGGAGAAGCTTCTCTGACGGTTTTTCACAGAGATTTTGAAACTGAAATCTCCCATGCCGTTTCCACCATAGGCAGCAATGGGCTTCCCCATAGAACTTGCCAACCTGAATTCCTACAGGCTAGATGTGAGAGGCACATTCTGCTGCTTCCACCCTAAGAGTTAAACTAGCTTCTGAAAGCTCAACCTCCGGGGAGTCTGTTTGGCAGAGATATGGAACACACTTTTCCAAGCCTGTTGGAAGGCCTTTGCAGTTTGATTTCGCGTCTAATTTCCCAAACCAAACTGCTTGCAGCTCTAACTCCCTTCTAACTACCACTTCTTCGGTTCAGTGAGATATGCTGGATTCTAAACGGGGAAGCTTCTCTGACGCTTTTTCACAGAGATTTTGAAACTGAAATCTCCCATGCCGTTTCCACCATAGGCAGCAATGGGCTTCCCCATAGAACTTGCCAACCTGAATTCCTACAGGCTAGATGTGAGAGGCACATTCTGCTGCTTCCTCCCTTAGAGTTAAGCTAGCTTCTGAAAGCTCAACCTCCGGGGAGTCTGTTTGGCAGAGATATAGAACACACTTTTCCAAGCCTGTTGGAAGGCATTTGCAGTTTCATTTCGCGTCTAATTTCCCAAACCAAACTGCTTGCAGCTCTAACTCCCTTCTAACTACCACTTCTTCGGTTCAGTGAGATATGCTGGATTCTAAACGGGGAAGCTTCTCCGACGCTTTTTCACAGAGATTTTGAAACTGAAATTTCGAAACCCGTTTCCAACGAAGGCGCCAATGGGCTTCCCCATAGAACTTGCCAACCTGAATTCCTACAGGCTAGATGTGAGAGGCACATTCTGCTGCTTCCTCCCTTAGCGTTAACCTAGCTTCTGAAAGCTCAACCTCCGGGCAGTCTGTTTGGCAGAGATATAGAACACACTTTTCCAAGCCTGTTGGAAGGCATTTGCAGTTTCATTTCGCGTCTAATTTCCCAAACCAAACTGCTTGCAGCTCTAACTCCCATCTAACTACCACTTCTTCGGTTCAGTGAGATATGCTGGATTCTAAACGGAGAAGCTTCTCTGACGCTTTTTCACAGAGATTTTGAAACTGAAATCTCCCATGCCGTTTCCACCATAGGCAGCAATGGGCTTCCCCATAGAACTTGCCAACCTGAATTCCTATAGGCTAGATGTGAGAGGCACATTCTGCTGCTTCCTCCCTTAGAGTTAAACTTGCTTCTGAAAGCTCATCCTCCGGGGAGTCTGTTTGGCAGAGATATAGAACACACTTTTCCAAGCCTGTTGGATGGCATTTGCAGTTTCATTTCGCGTCTAATTTCCCAAACCAAACTGCTTGCAGCTCTAACTCCCTTCTAACTACCACTTCTTCGGTTCAGTGAGATATGCTGGATTCTAAACGGGGAAGCTTCTCTGACGCTTTTTCACAGAGATTTTGAAACTGAAATCTCTCATGCCGTTTCCACCATAGGCAGCAAGGGGCTTCCCCATAGAACTTGCCAACCTGAATTCCTACAGGCTAGATGTGAGAGGCACATTCTGCTGCTTCCACCCTAAGAGTTAAACTTGCCTCTGAAAGCTCAACCTCCGGGGAGTCTGTTTGGCAGAGATATAGAACACACTTTTCCAAGCCTGTTGGAAGGCATTTGCAGTTTCATTTCACGTCTAATTTCCCAAACCAAACTGCTTGCAGCTCTAACTCCCTTCTAACTACCACTTCTTCGGTTCAGTGAGATATGCTGGATTCTAAACGGAGAAGCTTCTCTGACGCTTTTTCACAGAGATTTTGAAACTGAAATCTCCCATGCCGTTGCCACCATAGGCAGCAATGGGCTTCCCCATAGAACTTGCCAACCTGAATTCCTACAGGCTAGATGTGAGAGACACATTCTGCTGCTTCCACCCGAAGAGTTAAACTAGCTTCTGAAAGATCAACCTCCGGGGAGTCTGTTTGGCAGAGATATAGAACACACTTTTCCAAGCCTGTAGGAAGGCCTTTGCAGTTTGATTTCGCGTCTAATTTCCCAAACCAACCTGCTTGCAGCTCTAACTCCCTTCTAACTACCACTTCTTCGGTTCAGTGAGATATGCTGGATTCTAAACGGAGAAGCTTCTCTGACGCTTTTTCACAGAGATTTTGAAACTGAAATCTCCCATGCTGTTTCCACCATAGGCAGCAATGGGCTTCCCCATAGAACTTGCCAACCTGAATTCCTACAGGCTAGATGTGAGAGGCACATTCTGCTGCTTCCTCCCTAACAGTTAAGCTTGCTTCTGAAAGCTCAACCTCCGGGGAGTTTGTTTGGCAGAGATATAGAACACACTTTTCCAAGCCTGTTGGAAGGCATTTGCAGTTTCATTTCGCGTCTAATTTCCCAAACCAAACTGCTTGCAGCTCTAACTCCCTTCTAACTACCACTTCTTCGGTTCAGTGAGATATGCTGGATTCTAAACAGGGAAGCTTCTCTGACGCTTTTTCACAGAGATTTTGAAACTGAAATCTCCCATGCCGTTTCCACCATAGGCAGCAATGGGCTTCCCCATAGAACTTGCCAACCTGAATTCCTACAGGCTAGATGTGAGAGGCACATTCTGCTGCTTCCACCCTAAGAGTTAAACTTGCTTCTGAAAGCTCAACCTCCGGGGAGTCTGTTTGGCAGAGATATAGAACACACTTTTCCAAGCCTGTTGGAAGGCCTTTGCAGTTTGATTTCGCGTCTGATTTCCCAAACCAAACTGCTTGCAGCTCTAACTCCCTTCTAACTACCACATCTTCGGTTCAGTGAGATATGCTGGATTCTAAACGGTGAAGCTTCTCTGACGCTTTTTCACAGAGATTTTGAAACTGAAATTTCGAAACCCGTTTCCAACGAAGGCGCCAATGGGCTTCCCCATAGAACTTGCCAACCTGAATTCCTACAGGCTTGATGTGAGAGGCACATTCTGCTGCTTCCTCCCTTAGAGTTAAGCTAGCTTCTGAAAGCTCAACCTCCGGGGAGTCTGTTTGGCAGAGATATAGAACACACTTTTCCCAGCCTGTTGGAAGGCCTTTGCAGTTTCATTTCGCGTCTAATTTCCCAAACCAAAGTGCTTGCAGCTCTAACTCCCTTCTAACTACCACTTCTTCGGTTCACTGAGATATGCTGGATTCTAAACGGAGAAGCTTCTCTGACGCTTTTTCACAGAGATTTTGAAACTGAAAGCTCCCATGCCGTTTCCACCATAGGCAGCAATGGGCTTCCCCATAGAACTTGCCAACCTGAATTCCTACAGGCTAGATGTGAGAGGCACATTCTGCTGCTTCCTCCCTTAGAGTTAAACTAGCTTCTGAAAGCTCAACCTCCGGGGAGTCTGTTTGGCAGAGATATAGAACACACTTTTCCAAGCCTGTTGGAAGGCATTTGCAGTTTCATTTCGCATCTAATTTCCCAAACCAAACTGCTTGCAGCTCTAACTCCCTTCTAACTACCACTTCTTCAGTTCAGTGAGATATGCTGGATTCTAAACGGAGAAGCTTCTCTGACGGTTTTTCACAGAGATTTTGAAACTGAAATCTCCCATGCCGTTTCCACCATAGGCAGCAATGGGCTTCCCCATAGAACTTGCCAACCTGAATTCCTACAGGCTAGATGTGAGAGGCACATTCTGCTGCTTCCACCCTAAGAGTTAAACTAGCTTCTGAAAGCTCAACCTCCGGGGAGTCTGTTTGGCAGAGATATGGAACACACTTTTCCAAGCCTGTTGGAAGGCCTTTGCAGTTTGATTTCGCGTCTAATTTCCCAAACCAAACTGCTTGCAGCTCTAACTCCCTTCTAACTACCACTTCTTCGGTTCAGTGAGATATGCTGGATTCTAAACGGGGAAGCTTCTCTGACGCTTTTTCACAGAGATTTTGAAACTGAAATCTCCCATGCCGTTTCCACCATAGGCAGCAATGGGCTTCCCCATAGAACTTGCCAACCTGAATTCCTACAGGCTAGATGTGAGAGGCACATTCTGCTGCTTCCTCCCTTAGAGTTAAGCTAGATTCTGAAAGCTCAACCTCCGGGGAGTCTGTTTGGCAGAGATATAGAACACACTTTTCCAAGCCTGTTGGAAGGCATTTGCAGTTTCATTTCGCGTCTAATTTCCCAAACCAAACTGCTTGCAGCTCTAACTCCCTTCTAACTACCACTTCTTCGGTTCAGTGAGATATGCTGGATTCTAAACGGAGAAGCGTCTCTGACGCTTTTTCACAGAGATTTTGAAACTGAAATCTCCCATGCCGTTTCCACCATAGGCAGCAATGGGCTTCCCCATAGAACTTGCCAACCTGAATTCCTACAGGCTAGATGTGAGAGGCACATTCTGCTGCTTCCTCCCTTAGAGTTAAGCTAGCTTCTGAAAGCTCAACCTCCGGGGAGTCTGTTTGGCAGAGATATAGAACACACTTTTCCAAGCCTGTTGGAAGGCCTTTGCAGTTTCATTTCGCGTCTAATTTCCCAAACCAAACTGCTTGCAGCTCTAACTCCCTTCTAACTACCACATCTTCGGTTCAGTGAGATATGCTGGATTCTAAACGGGGAAGCTTCTCCGACGCTTTTTCACAGAGATTTTGAAACTGAAATTTCGAAACCCGTTTCCAACGAAGGCGCCAATGGGCTTCCCCATAGAACTTGCCAACCTGAATTCCTACAGGCTAGATGTGAGAGGCACATTCTGCTGCTTCCTCCCTTAGCGTTAACCTAGCTTCTGAAAGCTCAACCTCCGGGCAGTCTGTTTGGCAGAGATATAGAACACACTTTTCCAAGCCTGTTGGAAGGCATTTGCAGTTTCATTTCGCGTCTAATTTCCCAAACCAAACTGCTTGCAGCTCTAACTCCCATCTAACTACCACTTCTTCGGTTCAGTGAGATATGCTGGATTCTAAACGGAGAAGCTTCTCTGACGCTTTTTCACAGAGATTTTGAAACTGAAATCTCCCATGCCGTTTCCACCATAGACAGCAATGGGCTTCCCCATAGAACTTGCCAACCTGAATTCCTATAGGCTAGATGTGAGAGGCACATTCTGCTGCTTCCTCCCTTAGAGTTAAACTTGCTTCTGAAAGCTCAACCTCCGGGGAGTCTGTTTGGCAGAGATATAGAACACACTTTTCCAAGCCTGTTGGATGGCATTTGCAGTTTCATTTCGCGTCTAATTTCCCAAACCAAACTGCTTGCAGCTCTAACTCCCTTCTAACTACCACTTCTTCGGTTCAGTGAGATATGCTGGATTCTAAACGGGGAAGCTTCTCGGACGCTTTTTCACAGAGATTTTGAAACTGAAATCTCTCATGCCGTTTCCACCATAGGCAGCAAGGGGCTTCCCCATAGAACTTGCCAACCTGAATTCCTACAGGCTAGATGTGAGAGGCACATTCTGCTGCTTCCACCCTAAGAGTTAAACTTGCCTCTGAAAGCTCAACCTCCGGGGAGTCTGTTTGGCAGAGATATAGAACACACTTTTCCAAGCCTGTTGGAAGGCATTTGCAGTTTCATTTCGCGTCTAATTTCCCAAACCAAACTGCTTGCAGCTCTAACTCCCTTCTAACTACCACTTCTTGGGTTCAGTGAGATATGCTGGATTCTAAACGGAGAAGCTTCTCTGACGCTTTTTCACAGAGATTTTGAAACTGAAATCTCCCATGCCGTTGCCACCATAGGCAGCAATGGGCTTCCCCATAGAACTTGCCAACCTGAATTCCTACAGGCTAGATGTGAGAGACACATTCTGCTGCTTCCACCCGAAGAGTTAAACTAGCTTCTGAAAGCTCAACCTCCGGGGAGTCTGTTTGGCAGAGATATAGAACACACTTTTCCAAGCCTGTTGGAAGGCCTTTGCAGTTTGATTTCGCGTCTAATTTCCCAAACCAACCTGCTTGCAGCTCTAACTCCCTTCTAACTACCACTTCTTCGGTTCAGTGAGATATGCTGGATTCTAAACGGGGAAGCTTCTCTGACGCTTTTTCACAGAGATTTTGAAACTGAAATCTCCCATGCCGTTTCCACCATAGGCAGCAATGGGCTTCCCCATAGAACTTGCCAACCTGAATTCCTACAGGCTAGATGTGAGAGGCACATTCTGCTGCTTCCACCCTAAGAGTTAAACTTGCTTCTGAAAGCTCAACCTCCGGGGAGTCTGTTTGGCAGAGATATAGAACACACTTTTCCAAGCCTGTTGGAAGGCCTTTGCAGTTTGATTTCGCGTCTGATTTCCCAAACCAAACTGCTTGCAGCTCTAACTCCCTTCTAACTACCACATCTTCGGTTCAGTGAGATATGCTGGATTCTAAACGGGGAAGCTTCTCTGACGCTTTTTCACAGAGATTTTGAAACTGAAATTTCGAAACCCGTTTCCAACGAAGGCGCCAATGGGCTTCCCCATAGAACTTGCCAACCTGAATTCCTACAGGCTTGATGTGAGAGGCACATTCTGCTGCTTCCTCCCTTAGAGTTAAGCTAGCTTCTGAAAGCTCAACCTCCGGGGAGTCTGTTTGGCAGAGATATAGAACACACTTTTCCCAGCCTGTTGGAAGGCATTTGCAGTTTCATTTCGCGTCTAATTTCCCAAACCAAAGTGCTTGCAGCTCTAACTCCCTTCTAACTACCACTTCTTCGGTTCAGTGAGATATGCTGGATTCTAAACGGAGAAGCTTCTCTGACGCTTTTTCACAGAGATTTTGAAACTGAAATCTCCCATGCCGTTTCCACCATAGGCAGCAATGGGCTTCCCCATAGAACTTGCCAACCTGAATTCCTACAGGCTAGATGTGAGAGGCACATTCTGCTGCTTCCTCCCTTAGAGTTAAACTAGCTTCTGAAAGCTCAACCTCCGGGGAGTCTGTTTGGCAGAGATATAGAACACACTTTTCCAAGCCTGTTGGAAGGCATTTGCTGTTTCATTTCGCATCTAATTTCCCAAACCAAACTGCTTGCAGCTCTAACTCCCTTCTAACTACCACTTCTTCGGTTCAGTGAGATATGCTGGATTCTAAACGGAGAAGCTTCTCTGACGGTTTTTCACAGAGATTTTGAAACTGAAATCTCCCATGCCGTTTCCACCATAGGCAGCAATGGGCTTCCCCATAGAACTTGCCAACCTGAATTCCTACAGGCTAGATGTGAGAGGCACATTCTGCTGCTTCCACCCTAAGAGTTAAACTAGCTTCTGAAAGCTCAACCTCCGGGGAGTCTGTTTGGCAGAGATATGGAACACACTTTTCCAAGCCTGTTGGAAGGCCTTTGCAGTTTGATTTCGCGTCTAATTTCCCAAACGAAACTGTTTGCAGCTCTAACTCCCTTCTAACTACCACTTCTTCGGTTCAGTGAGATATGCTGGATTCTAAACGGAGAAGCTTCTCTGACGCTTTTTCACAGAGATTTTGAAACTGAAATCTCCCATGCCGTTTCCACCATAGACAGCAATGGGCTTCCCCATAGAACTTGCCAACCTGAATTCCTACAGGCTAGATGTGAGAGGCACATTCTGCTGCTTCCTCCCTTAGAGTTAAGCTAGCTTCTGAAAGCTGAACCTCCGGGGAGTCTGTTTGGCAGAGATATAGAACACACTTTTCCAAGCCTGTTGGAAGGCCTTTGCAGTTTCATTTCGCGTCTAATTTCCCAAACCAAACTGCTTGCAGCTCTAACTCCCTTCTAACTACCACATCTTCGGTTCAGTGAGATATGCTGGGTTCTAAACGGGGAAGCTTCTCCGACGCTTTTTCACAGAGATTTTGAAACTGAAATTTCGAAACCCGTTTCCAACGAAGGCGCCAATGGGCTTCCCCATAGAACTTGCCAACCTGAATTCCTACAGGCTAGATGTGAGAGGCACATTCTGCTGCTTCCACCCTAAGAGTTAAACTTGCTTCTGAAAGCTCAACCTCCGGGGAGTCTGTTTGGCAGAGATATAGAACACACTTTTCCAAGCCTGTTGGAAGGCCTTTGCAGTTTGATTTCGCATCTAATTTCCCAAACCAAACTGCTTGCAGGTCTAACTCCGTTCTAACTACCCCTTCTTCGGTTCAGTGAGATATGCTGGATTCTAAACGGGGAAGCTTCTCTGACGCTTTTTCACAGAGATTTTGAAACTGAAATCTCCCATGCCGTTTCCACCATAGGCAGCAATGGGCTTCCCCATAGAACTTGCCAACCTGAATTCCTACAGGCTAGATGTGAGAGGCACATTCTGCTGCTTCCTCCCTTAGAGTTAAACTTGCTTCTGAAAGCTCAACCTCCGGGGAGTTTGTTTGGCAGAGATATAGAAGACACTTTTCCAAGCCTGTTGGAAGGCATTTGCAGTTTCATTTCGCGTCTAATTTCCCAAACCAAACTGCTTGCAGCTCTAACTCCCTTCTAACTACCACTTCTTCGGTTCACTGAGATATGCTGGATTCTAAACGGAGAAGCTTCTCTGACGCTTTTTCACAGAGATTTTGAAACTGAAATCTCCCATGCCGTTGCCACCATAGGCAGCAATGGGCTTCCCCATAGAACTTGCCAACCTGAATTCCTACAGGCTAGATGTGAGAGACACATTCTGCTGCTTCCACCCGAAGAGTTAAACTAGCTTCTGAAAGATCAACCTCCGGGGAGTCTGTTTGGCAGAGATATAGAACACACTTTTCCAAGCCTGTTGGAAGGCCTTTGTAGTTTGATTTCGCGTCTAATTTCCCAAACCAACCTGCTTGCAGCTCTAACTCCCTTCTAACTACCACTTCTTCGGTTCAGTGAGATATGCTGGATTCTAAACGGGGAAGCTTCTCTGATGCTTTTTCACAGAGATTTTGAAACTGAAATCTCCCATGCCGTTTCCACCATAGGCAGCAATGGGCTTCCCCATAGAACTTGCCAACCTGAATTCCTACAGGCTAGATGTGAGAGGCACATTCTGCTGCTTCCACCCTAAGAGTTAAACTTGCTTCTGAAAGCTCAACCTCCGGGGAGTCTGTTTGGCAGAGATATAGAACACACTTTTCCAAGCCTGTTGGAAGGCCTTTGCAGTTTGATTTCGCGTCTGATTTCCCAAACCAAACTGCTTGCAGCTCTAACTCCCTTCTAACTACCACATCTTCGGTTCAGTGAGATATGCTGGATTCTAAACGGTGAAGTTTCTCTGACGCTCTTTCACAGAGATTTTGAAACTGAAATTTCGAAACCCGTTTCCAACGAAGGCGCCAATGGGCTTCCCCATAGAACTTGCCAACCTGAATTCCTACAGGCTTGATGTGAGAGGCACATTCTGCTGCTTCCTCCCTTAGAGTTAAGCTAGCTTCTGAAAGCTCAACCTCCGGGGAGTCTGTTTGGCAGAGATATAGAACACACTTTTCCCAGCCTGTTGGAAGGCCTTTGCAGTTTCATTTCGCGTCTAATTTCCCAAACCAAAGTGCTTGCAGCTCTAACTCCCTTCTAACTACCACTTCTTCGGTTCACTGAGATATGCTGGATTCTAAACGGAGAAGCTTCTCTGACGCTTTTTCACAGAGATTTTGAAACTGAAATCTCCCATGCCGTTTCCACCATAGGCAGCAATGGGCTTCCCCATAGAACTTGCCAACCTGAATTCCTACAGGCTAGATGTGAGAGGCACATTCTGCTGCTTCCTCCCTTAGAGTTAAACTAGCTTCTGAAAGCTCAACCTCCGGGGAGTCTGTTTGGCAGAGATATAGAACACACTTTTCCAAGCCTGTTGGAAGGCATTTGCAGTTTCATTTCGCATCTAATTTCCCAAACCAAACTGCTTGCAGCTCTAACTCCCTTCTAACTACCACTTCTTCGGTTCAGTGAGATATGCTGGATTCTAAACGGAGAAGCTTCTCTGACGGTTTTTCACAGAGATTTTGAAACTGAAATCTCCCATGCCGTTTCCACCATAGGCAGCAATGGGCTTCCCCATAGAACTTGCCAACCTGAATTCCTACAGGCTAGATGTGAGAGGCACATTCTGCTGCTTCCACCCTAAGAGTTAAACTAGCTTCTGAAAGCTCAACCTCCGGGGAGTCTGTTTGGCAGAGATATGGAACACACTTTTCCAAGCCTGTTGGAAGGCCTTTGCAGTTTGATTTCGCGTCTAATTTCCCAAACCAAACTGCTTGCAGCTCTAACTCCCTTCTAACTACCACTTCTTCGGTTCAGTGAGATATGCTGGATTCTAAACGGGGAAGCTTCTCTGACGCTTTTTCACAGAGATTTTGAAACTGAAATCTCCCATGCCGTTTCCACCATAGGCAGCAATGGGCTTCCCCATAGAACTTGCCAACCTGAATTCCTACAGGCTAGATGTGAGAGGCACATTCTGCTGCTTCCTCCCTTAGAGTTAAACTTGCTTCTGAAAGCTCAACCTCCGGGGAGTCTGTTTGGCAGAGATATAGAACACACTTTTCCAAGCCTGTTGGATGGCATTTGCAGTTTCATTTCGCGTCTAATTTCCCAAACCAAGCTGCTTGCAGCTCTAACTCCCTTCTAACTACCACTTCTTCGGTTCAGTGAGATATGCTGGATTCTAAACGGGGAAGCTTCTCTGACGCTTTTTCACAGAGATTTTGAAACTGAAATCTCTCATGCCGTTTCCACCATAGGCAGCAAGGGGCTTCCCCATAGAACTTGCCAACCTGAATTCCTACAGGCTAGATGTGAGAGGCACATTCTGCTGCTTCCACCCTAAGAGTTAAACTTGCCTCTGAAAGCTCAACCTCCGGGGAGTCTGTTTGGCAGAGATATAGAACACACTTTTCCAAGCCTGTTGGAAGGCATTTGCAGTTTCATTTCGCGTCTAATTTCCCAAACCAAACTGCTTGCAGCTCTAACTCCCTTCTAACTACCACATCTTCGGTTCAGTGAGATATGCTGGATTCTAAACGGGGAAGCTTCTCCGACGCTTTTTCACAGAGATTTTGAAACTGAAATTTCGAAACCCGTTTCCAACGAAGGCGCCAATGGGCTTCCCCATAGAACTTGCCAACCTGAATTCCTACAGGCTAGATGTGAGAGGCACATTCTGCTGCTTCCTCCCTTAGAGTTAAACTTGCTTCTGAAAGCTCAACCTCCGGGGAGTCTGTTTGGCAGAGATATAGAACACACTTTTCCAAGCCTGTTGGAAGGCATTTGCAGTTTCATTTCGCGTCTAATTTCCCAAACCAAACTGCTTGCAGCTCTAACTCCCTTCTAACTACCACTTCTTCGGTTCAGTGAGATATGCTGGATTCTAAACGGGGAAGCTTCTCTGACGCTTTTTCACAGAGATTTTGAAACTGAAATCTCTCATGCCGTTTCCACCATAGGCAGCAAGGGGCTTCCCCATAGAACTTGCCAACCTGAATTCCTACAGGCTAGATGTGAGAGGCACATTCTGCTGCTTCCACCCTAAGAGTTAAACTTGCCTCTGAAAGCTCAACCTCCGGGGAGTCTGTTTGGCAGAGATATAGAACACACTTTTCCAAGCCTGTTGGAAGGCATTTGCAGTTTCATTTCGCGTCTAATTTCCCAAACCAAACTGCTTGCAGCTCTAACTCCCTTCTAACTACCACTTCTTCGGTTCAGTGAGATATGCTGGATTCTAAACGGAGAAGCTTCTCTGACGGTTTTTCACAGAGATTTTGAAACTGAAATCTCCCATGCCGTTGCCACCATAGGCAGCAATGGGCTTCCCCATAGAACTTGCCAACCTGAATTCCTACAGGCTAGATGTGAGAGACACATTCTGCTGCTTCCACCCGAAGAGTTAAACTAGCTTCTGAAAGCTCAACCTCCGGGGAGTCTGTTTGGCAGAGATATAGAACACACTTTTCCAAGCCTGTTGGAAGGCCTTTGCAGTTTGATTTCGCGTCTAATTTCCCAAACCAACCTGCTTGCAGCTCTAACTCCCTTCTAACTACCACTTCTTCGGTTCAGTGAGATATGCTGGATTCTAAACGGGGAAGCTTCTCTGACGCTTTTTCACAGAGATTTTGAAACTGAAATCTCCCATGCCATTTCCACCATAGGCAGCAATGGGCTTCCCCATAGAACTTGCCAACCTGAATTCCTACAGGCTAGATGTGAGAGGCACATTCTGCTGCTTCCACCCTAAGAGTTAAACTTGCTTCTGAAAGCTCAACCTCCGGGGAGTCTGTTTGGCAGAGATATAGAACACACTTTTCCAAGCCTGTTGGAAGGCCTTTGCAGTTTGATTTCGCGTCTGATTTCCCAAACCAAACTGCTTGCAGCTCTAACTCCCTTCTAACTACCACATCTTCGGTTCAGTGAGATATGCTGGATTCTAAACGGTGAAGCTTCTCTGACGCTTTTTCACAGAGATTTTGAAACTGAAATTTCGAAACCCGTTTCCAACGAAGGCGCCAATGGGCTTCCCCATAGAACTTGCCAACCTGAATTCCTAAAGGCTAGATGTGAGAGGCACATTCTGCTGCTTCCTCCCTGAGAGTTAAACTTGCTTCTGAAAGCTCAACCTCCGGGGAGTTTGTTTGGCAGAGATATAGAACACACTTTTCCAAGCCTGTTGGAAGGCATTTGCAGTTTCATTTCGCGTCTAATTTCCCAAACCAAACTGCTTGCAGCTCTAACTCCCTTCTAACTACCACTTCTTCGGTTCAGTGAGATATGCTGGATTCTAAACGGAGAAGCTTCTCTGACGCTTTTTCACAGAGATTTTGAAACTGAAATTACCAAACCCGTTTCCAACGAAGGCGCCAATGGGCTTCCCCATAGAACTTGCCAACCTGAATTCCTACAGGCTAGATGTGAGAGGCACATTCTGCTGCTTCCTCCCTTAGAGTTAAACTAGCTTCTGAAAGCTCAACCTCCGGGGAGTTTGTTTGGCAGAGATATAGAACACACTTTTCCAAGCCTGTTGGAAGGCATTTGCAGTTTCATTTCGCGTCTAATCTCCCAAACCAAACTGCTTGCAGCTCTAACTGCCTTCTAACTACCACTTCTTCGGTTCAGTGAGATATGCTGGATTCTAAGCGGAGAAGCTTCTCTGACGCTTTTTCACAGAGATTTTGAAACTGAAATCTCCCATGCCGTTTCCACCATAGGCAGCAATGGGCTTCCCCATAGAACTTGCCAACCTGAATTCCTACAGGCTAGATGTGAGAGGCACATTCTGCTGCTTCCTCCCTTAGAGTTAAACTTGCTTCTGAAAGCTCAACCTCCGGGGAGTTTGTTTGGCAGAGATATAGAACACACTTTTCCAAGCCTGTTGGAAGGCATTTGCAGTTTCATTTCGCGTCTAATTTCCCAAACCAAACTGCTTGCAGCTCTAACTCCCTTCTAACTACCACTTCTTCGGTTCAGTGAGATATGCTGGATTCTAAACGGAGAAGCTTCTCTGACGCTTTTTCACAGAGATTTTGAAACTGAAATCTCCCATGCCGTTTCGACCATAGGCAGCAATGGGCTTCCCCATAGAACTTGCCAACCTGAATTCCTACAGGCTAGATGTGAGAGGCACATTCTGCTGCTTCCTCCCTAAGAGTTAAGCTTGCTTCTGAAAGCTCAACCTCCGGGGAGTTTGTTTGGCAGAGATATAGAACACACTTTTCCAAGCCTGTTGGAAGGCATTTGCAGTTTCATTTCGCGTCTAATTTCCCAAACCAAACTGCTTGCAGCTCTAACTCCCTTCTAACTACCACTTCTTCGGTTCAGTGAGATATGCTGGATTCTAAACGGAGAAGCTTCTCTGACGCTTTTTCACAGAGATTTTGAAACTGAAATTTCCAAACCCGTTTCCAACGAAGGCGCCAATGGGCTTCCCCATAGAACTTGCCAACCTGAATTCCTACAGGCTAGATGTGAGAGGCACATTCTGCTGCTTCCTCCCTTAGAGTTAAACTAGCTTCTGAAAGCTCAACCTCCGGGGAGTTTGTTTGGCAGAGATATAGAACACACTTTTCCAAGCCTGTTGGAAGGCATTTGCAGTTTCATTTCGCGTCTAATTTCCCAAACCAAACTGCTTGCAGCTCTAACTCCCTTCTAACTACCACTTCTTCGGTTCAGTGTGATATGCTGGATTCTAAACGGAGAAGCTTCTCTGACGCTTTTTCACAGAGATTTTGAAACTGAAATCTCCCATGCCGTTTCCACCATAGGCAGCAATGGGCTTCCCCATAGAACTTGCCAACCTGAATTCCTACAGGCTAGATGTGAGAGGCACATTCTGCTGCTTCCTCCCTTAGAGTTAAACTTGCTTGTGAAAGCTCAGCCTCCGTGGAGTTTGTTTGGCAGAGATATAGAACACACTTTTCCAAGCCTGTTGGAAGGCATTTGCAGTTTCATTTCGCGTCTAATTTCCCAAACCAAACTGCTTGCAGCTCTAACTCCCTTCTAACTACCACTTCTTCGGTTCAGTGAGATATGCTGGATTCTAAACGGAGAAGCTTCTCTGACGCTTTTTCACAGAGATTTTGAAACTGAAATTTCCAAACCCGTTTCCAACGAAGGCGCCAATGGGCTTCCCCATAGAACTTGCCAACCTGAATTCCTACAGGCTAGATGTGAGAGGCACATTCTGCTGCTTCCTCCCTTAGAGTTAAACTAGCTTCTGAAAGCTCAACCTCCGGGGAGTTTGTTTGGCAGAGATGTAGAACACACTTTTCCAAGCCTGTTGGAAGGCATTTGCAGTTTCATTTCGCGTCTAATTTCCCAAACCAAACTGCTTGCAGCTCTAACTCCCTTCTAACTACCACTTCTTCGGTTCAGTGAGATATGCTGGATTCTAAACGGAGAAGCTTCTCTGACGCTTTTTCACAGAGATTTTGAAACTGAAATTTCCAAACCCGTTTCCAACGAAGGCGCCAATGGGCTTCCCCATAGAACTTGCCAACCTGAATTCCTACAGGCTAGATGTGAGAGGCACATTCTGCTGCTTCCTCCCTTAGAGTTAAACTAGCTTCTGAAAGCTCAACCTCCGGGGAGTTTGTTTGGCAGAGATATAGAACACACTTTTCCAAGCCTGTTGGAAGGCATTTGCAGTTTCATTTCGCGTCTAATTTCCCAAACCAAACTGCTTGCAGCTCTAACTCCCTTCTAACTACCACTTCTTCGGTTCAGTGAGATATGCTGGATTCTAAACGGAGAAGCTTCTCTGACGCTTTTTCACAGAGATTTTGAAACTGAAATCTCCCATGCCGTTTCCACCATAGGCAGCAATGGGCTTCCCCATAGAACTTGCCAACCTGAATTCCTACAGGCTAGATGTGAGAGGCACATTCTGCTGCTTCCTCCCTTAGAGTTAAACTAGCTTCTGAAAGCTCAACCTCCGGGGAGTTTGTTTGGCAGAGATATAGAACACACTTTTCCAAGCCTGTTGGAAGGCATTTGGAGTTTCATTTCGCGTCTAATTTCCCAAACCAAACTGCTTGCAGCTCTAACTCCCTTCTAACTACCACTTCTTCGGTTCAGTGAGATATGCTGGATTCTAAACGGAGAAGCTTCTCTGACGCTTTTTCACAGAGATTTTGAAACTGAAATTTCCAAACCCGTTTCCAACGAAGGCGCCAATGGGCTTCCCCATAGAACTTGCCAACCTGAATTCCTACAGGCTAGATGTGAGAGGCACATTCTGCTGCTTCCTCCCTTAGAGTTAAACTAGCTTCTGAAAGCTCAACCTCCGGGGAGTTTGTTTGGCAGAGATATACAACACACTTTTCCAAGCCTGTTGGAAGGCATTTGCAGTTTCATTTCGCGTCTAATTTCCCAAACCAAACTGCTTGCAGCTCTAACTCCCATCTAACTACCACTTCTTCGGTTCAGTGAGATATGCTGGATTCTAAACGGAGAAGCTTCTCTGACGCTTTTTCACAGAGATTTTGAAACTGAAATCTCCCATGCCGTTTCCACCATAGGCAGCAATGGGCTTCCCCATAGAACTTGCCAACCTGAATTCCTATAGGCTAGATGTGAGAGGCACATTCTGCTGCTTCCTCCCTTAGAGTTAAACTTGCTTCTGAAAGCTCATCCTCCGGGGAGTCTGTTTGGCAGAGATATAGAACACACTTTTCCAAGCCTGTTGGATGGCATTTGCAGTTTCATTTCGCGTCTAATTTCCCAAACCAAACTGCTTGCAGCTCTAACTCCCTTCTAACTACCACTTCTTCGGTTCAGTGAGATATGCTGGATTCTAAACGGGGAAGCTTCTCTGACGCTTTTTCACAGAGATTTTGAAACTGAAATCTCTCATGCCGTTTCCACCATAGGCAGCAAGGGGCTTCCCCATAGAACTTGCCAACCTGAATTCCTACAGGCTAGATGTGAGAGGCACATTCTGCTGCTTCCACCCTAAGAGTTAAACTTGCCTCTGAAAGCTCAACCTCCGGGGAGTCTGTTTGGCAGAGATATAGAACACACTTTTCCAAGCCTGTTGGAAGGCATTTGCAGTTTCATTTCACGTCTAATTTCCCAAACCAAACTGCTTGCAGCTCTAACTCCCTTCTAACTACCACTTCTTCGGTTCAGTGAGATATGCTGGATTCTAAACGGAGAAGCTTCTCTGACGCTTTTTCACAGAGATTTTGAAACTGAAATCTCCCATGCCGTTGCCACCATAGGCAGCAATGGGCTTCCCCATAGAACTTGCCAACCTGAATTCCTACAGGCTAGATGTGAGAGACACATTCTGCTGCTTCCACCCGAAGAGTTAAACTAGCTTCTGAAAGATCAACCTCCGGGGAGTCTGTTTGGCAGAGATATAGAACACACTTTTCCAAGCCTGTAGGAAGGCCTTTGCAGTTTGATTTCGCGTCTAATTTCCCAAACCAACCTGCTTGCAGCTCTAACTCCCTTCTAACTACCACTTCTTCGGTTCAGTGAGATATGCTGGATTCTAAACGGAGAAGCTTCTCTGACGCTTTTTCACAGAGATTTTGAAACTGAAATCTCCCATGCTGTTTCCACCATAGGCAGCAATGGGCTTCCCCATAGAACTTGCCAACCTGAATTCCTACAGGCTAGATGTGAGAGGCACATTCTGCTGCTTCCTCCCTAACAGTTAAGCTTGCTTCTGAAAGCTCAACCTCCGGGGAGTTTGTTTGGCAGAGATATAGAACACACTTTTCCAAGCCTGTTGGAAGGCATTTGCAGTTTCATTTCGCGTCTAATTTCCCAAACCAAACTGCTTGCAGCTCTAACTCCCTTCTAACTACCACTTCTTCGGTTCAGTGAGATATGCTGGATTCTAAACAGGGAAGCTTCTCTGACGCTTTTTCACAGAGATTTTGAAACTGAAATCTCCCATGCCGTTTCCACCATAGGCAGCAATGGGCTTCCCCATAGAACTTGCCAACCTGAATTCCTACAGGCTAGATGTGAGAGGCACATTCTGCTGCTTCCACCCTAAGAGTTAAACTTGCTTCTGAAAGCTCAACCTCCGGGGAGTCTGTTTGGCAGAGATATAGAACACACTTTTCCAAGCCTGTTGGAAGGCCTTTGCAGTTTGATTTCGCGTCTGATTTCCCAAACCAAACTGCTTGCAGCTCTAACTCCCTTCTAACTACCACATCTTCGGTTCAGTGAGATATGCTGGATTCTAAACGGTGAAGCTTCTCTGACGCTTTTTCACAGAGATTTTGAAACTGAAATTTCGAAACCCGTTTCCAACGAAGGCGCCAATGGGCTTCCCCATAGAACTTGCCAACCTGAATTCCTACAGGCTTGATGTGAGAGGCACATTCTGCTGCTTCCTCCCTTAGAGTTAAGCTAGCTTCTGAAAGCTCAACCTCCGGGGAGTCTGTTTGGCAGAGATATAGAACACACTTTTCCCAGCCTGTTGGAAGGCCTTTGCAGTTTCATTTCGCGTCTAATTTCCCAAACCAAAGTGCTTGCAGCTCTAACTCCCTTCTAACTACCACTTCTTCGGTTCACTGAGATATGCTGGATTCTAAACGGAGAAGCTTCTCTGACGCTTTTTCACAGAGATTTTGAAACTGAAAGCTCCCATGCCGTTTCCACCATAGGCAGCAATGGGCTTCCCCATAGAACTTGCCAACCTGAATTCCTACAGGCTAGATGTGAGAGGCACATTCTGCTGCTTCCTCCCTTAGAGTTAAACTAGCTTCTGAAAGCTCAACCTCCGGGGAGTCTGTTTGGCAGAGATATAGAACACACTTTTCCAAGCCTGTTGGAAGGCATTTGCAGTTTCATTTCGCATCTAATTTCCCAAACCAAACTGCTTGCAGCTCTAACTCCCTTCTAACTACCACTTCTTCAGTTCAGTGAGATATGCTGGATTCTAAACGGAGAAGCTTCTCTGACGGTTTTTCACAGAGATTTTGAAACTGAAATCTCCCATGCCGTTTCCACCATAGGCAGCAATGGGCTTCCCCATAGAACTTGCCAACCTGAATTCCTACAGGCTAGATGTGAGAGGCACATTCTGCTGCTTCCACCCTAAGAGTTAAACTAGCTTCTGAAAGCTCAACCTCCGGGGAGTCTGTTTGGCAGAGATATGGAACACACTTTTCCAAGCCTGTTGGAAGGCCTTTGCAGTTTGATTTCGCGTCTAATTTCCCAAACCAAACTGCTTGCAGCTCTAACTCCCTTCTAACTACCACTTCTTCGGTTCAGTGAGATATGCTGGATTCTAAACGGGGAAGCTTCTCTGACGCTTTTTCACAGAGATTTTGAAACTGAAATCTCCCATGCCGTTTCCACCATAGGCAGCAATGGGCTTCCCCATAGAACTTGCCAACCTGAATTCCTACAGGCTAGATGTGAGAGGCACATTCTGCTGCTTCCTCCCTTAGAGTTAAGCTAGCTTCTGAAAGCTCAACCTCCGGGGAGTCTGTTTGGCAGAGATATAGAACACACTTTTCCAAGCCTGTTGGAAGGCATTTGCAGTTTCATTTCGCGTCTAATTTCCCAAACCAAACTGCTTGCAGCTCTAACTCCCTTCTAACTACCACTTCTTCGGTTCAGTGAGATATGCTGGATTCTAAACGGAGAAGCGTCTCTGACGCTTTTTCACAGAGATTTTGAAACTGAAATCTCCCATGCCGTTTCCACCATAGGCAGCAATGGGCTTCCCCATAGAACTTGCCAACCTGAATTCCTACAGGCTAGATGTGAGAGGCACATTCTGCTGCTTCCTCCCTTAGAGTTAAGCTAGCTTCTGAAAGCTCAACCTCCGGGGAGTCTGTTTGGCAGAGATATAGAACACACTTTTCCAAGCCTGTTGGAAGGCCTTTGCAGTTTCATTTCGCGTCTAATTTCCCAAACCAAACTGCTTGCAGCTCTAACTCCCTTCTAACTACCACATCTTCGGTTCAGTGAGATATGCTGGATTCTAAACGGGGAAGCTTCTCCGACGCTTTTTCACAGAGATTTTGAAACTGAAATTTCGAAACCCGTTTCCAACGAAGGCGCCAATGGGCTTCCCCATAGAACTTGCCAACCTGAATTCCTACAGGCTAGATGTGAGAGGCACATTCTGCTGCTTCCTCCCTTAGCGTTAACCTAGCTTCTGAAAGCTCAACCTCCGGGCAGTCTGTTTGGCAGAGATATAGAACACACTTTTCCAAGCCTGTTGGAAGGCATTTGCAGTTTCATTTCGCGTCTAATTTCCCAAACCAAACTGCTTGCAGCTCTAACTCCCATCTAACTACCACTTCTTCGGTTCAGTGAGATATGCTGGATTCTAAACGGAGAAGCTTCTCTGACGCTTTTTCACAGAGATTTTGAAACTGAAATCTCCCATGCCGTTTCCACCATAGACAGCAATGGGCTTCCCCA
Organism: Cynocephalus volans; assembly: GCF_027409185.1. Lineage (NCBI taxonomy): Eukaryota > Metazoa > Chordata > Mammalia > Dermoptera > Cynocephalidae > Cynocephalus > Cynocephalus volans. The sequence goes on along the minus strand of NW_026902433.1, from coordinate 274,838 downwards.
TAGAACTTGCCAACCTGAATTCCTATAGGCTAGATGTGAGAGGCACATTCTGCTGCTTCCTCCCTTAGAGTTAAACTTGCTTCTGAAAGCTCAACCTCCGGGGAGTCTGTTTGGCAGAGATATAGAACACACTTTTCCAAGCCTGTTGGATGGCATTTGCAGTTTCATTTCGCGTCTAATTTCCCAAACCAAACTGCTTGCAGCTCTAACTCCCTTCTAACTACCACTTCTTCGGTTCAGTGAGATATGCTGGATTCTAAACGGGGAAGCTTCTCGGACGCTTTTTCACAGAGATTTTGAAACTGAAATCTCTCATGCCGTTTCCACCATAGGCAGCAAGGGGCTTCCCCATAGAACTTGCCAACCTGAATTCCTACAGGCTAGATGTGAGAGGCACATTCTGCTGCTTCCACCCTAAGAGTTAAACTTGCCTCTGAAAGCTCAACCTCCGGGGAGTCTGTTTGGCAGAGATATAGAACACACTTTTCCAAGCCTGTTGGAAGGCATTTGCAGTTTCATTTCGCGTCTAATTTCCCAAACCAAACTGCTTGCAGCTCTAACTCCCTTCTAACTACCACTTCTTGGGTTCAGTGAGATATGCTGGATTCTAAACGGAGAAGCTTCTCTGACGCTTTTTCACAGAGATTTTGAAACTGAAATCTCCCATGCCGTTGCCACCATAGGCAGCAATGGGCTTCCCCATAGAACTTGCCAACCTGAATTCCTACAGGCTAGATGTGAGAGACACATTCTGCTGCTTCCACCCGAAGAGTTAAACTAGCTTCTGAAAGCTCAACCTCCGGGGAGTCTGTTTGGCAGAGATATAGAACACACTTTTCCAAGCCTGTTGGAAGGCCTTTGCAGTTTGATTTCGCGTCTAATTTCCCAAACCAACCTGCTTGCAGCTCTAACTCCCTTCTAACTACCACTTCTTCGGTTCAGTGAGATATGCTGGATTCTAAACGGGGAAGCTTCTCTGACGCTTTTTCACAGAGATTTTGAAACTGAAATCTCCCATGCCGTTTCCACCATAGGCAGCAATGGGCTTCCCCATAGAACTTGCCAACCTGAATTCCTACAGGCTAGATGTGAGAGGCACATTCTGCTGCTTCCACCCTAAGAGTTAAACTTGCTTCTGAAAGCTCAACCTCCGGGGAGTCTGTTTGGCAGAGATATAGAACACACTTTTCCAAGCCTGTTGGAAGGCCTTTGCAGTTTGATTTCGCGTCTGATTTCCCAAACCAAACTGCTTGCAGCTCTAACTCCCTTCTAACTACCACATCTTCGGTTCAGTGAGATATGCTGGATTCTAAACGGGGAAGCTTCTCTGACGCTTTTTCACAGAGATTTTGAAACTGAAATTTCGAAACCCGTTTCCAACGAAGGCGCCAATGGGCTTCCCCATAGAACTTGCCAACCTGAATTCCTACAGGCTTGATGTGAGAGGCACATTCTGCTGCTTCCTCCCTTAGAGTTAAGCTAGCTTCTGAAAGCTCAACCTCCGGGGAGTCTGTTTGGCAGAGATATAGAACACACTTTTCCCAGCCTGTTGGAAGGCATTTGCAGTTTCATTTCGCGTCTAATTTCCCAAACCAAAGTGCTTGCAGCTCTAACTCCCTTCTAACTACCACTTCTTCGGTTCAGTGAGATATGCTGGATTCTAAACGGAGAAGCTTCTCTGACGCTTTTTCACAGAGATTTTGAAACTGAAATCTCCCATGCCGTTTCCACCATAGGCAGCAATGGGCTTCCCCATAGAACTTGCCAACCTGAATTCCTACAGGCTAGATGTGAGAGGCACATTCTGCTGCTTCCTCCCTTAGAGTTAAACTAGCTTCTGAAAGCTCAACCTCCGGGGAGTCTGTTTGGCAGAGATATAGAACACACTTTTCCAAGCCTGTTGGAAGGCATTTGCTGTTTCATTTCGCATCTAATTTCCCAAACCAAACTGCTTGCAGCTCTAACTCCCTTCTAACTACCACTTCTTCGGTTCAGTGAGATATGCTGGATTCTAAACGGAGAAGCTTCTCTGACGGTTTTTCACAGAGATTTTGAAACTGAAATCTCCCATGCCGTTTCCACCATAGGCAGCAATGGGCTTCCCCATAGAACTTGCCAACCTGAATTCCTACAGGCTAGATGTGAGAGGCACATTCTGCTGCTTCCACCCTAAGAGTTAAACTAGCTTCTGAAAGCTCAACCTCCGGGGAGTCTGTTTGGCAGAGATATGGAACACACTTTTCCAAGCCTGTTGGAAGGCCTTTGCAGTTTGATTTCGCGTCTAATTTCCCAAACGAAACTGTTTGCAGCTCTAACTCCCTTCTAACTACCACTTCTTCGGTTCAGTGAGATATGCTGGATTCTAAACGGAGAAGCTTCTCTGACGCTTTTTCACAGAGATTTTGAAACTGAAATCTCCCATGCCGTTTCCACCATAGACAGCAATGGGCTTCCCCATAGAACTTGCCAACCTGAATTCCTACAGGCTAGATGTGAGAGGCACATTCTGCTGCTTCCTCCCTTAGAGTTAAGCTAGCTTCTGAAAGCTGAACCTCCGGGGAGTCTGTTTGGCAGAGATATAGAACACACTTTTCCAAGCCTGTTGGAAGGCCTTTGCAGTTTCATTTCGCGTCTAATTTCCCAAACCAAACTGCTTGCAGCTCTAACTCCCTTCTAACTACCACATCTTCGGTTCAGTGAGATATGCTGGGTTCTAAACGGGGAAGCTTCTCCGACGCTTTTTCACAGAGATTTTGAAACTGAAATTTCGAAACCCGTTTCCAACGAAGGCGCCAATGGGCTTCCCCATAGAACTTGCCAACCTGAATTCCTACAGGCTAGATGTGAGAGGCACATTCTGCTGCTTCCACCCTAAGAGTTAAACTTGCTTCTGAAAGCTCAACCTCCGGGGAGTCTGTTTGGCAGAGATATAGAACACACTTTTCCAAGCCTGTTGGAAGGCCTTTGCAGTTTGATTTCGCATCTAATTTCCCAAACCAAACTGCTTGCAGGTCTAACTCCGTTCTAACTACCCCTTCTTCGGTTCAGTGAGATATGCTGGATTCTAAACGGGGAAGCTTCTCTGACGCTTTTTCACAGAGATTTTGAAACTGAAATCTCCCATGCCGTTTCCACCATAGGCAGCAATGGGCTTCCCCATAGAACTTGCCAACCTGAATTCCTACAGGCTAGATGTGAGAGGCACATTCTGCTGCTTCCTCCCTTAGAGTTAAACTTGCTTCTGAAAGCTCAACCTCCGGGGAGTTTGTTTGGCAGAGATATAGAAGACACTTTTCCAAGCCTGTTGGAAGGCATTTGCAGTTTCATTTCGCGTCTAATTTCCCAAACCAAACTGCTTGCAGCTCTAACTCCCTTCTAACTACCACTTCTTCGGTTCACTGAGATATGCTGGATTCTAAACGGAGAAGCTTCTCTGACGCTTTTTCACAGAGATTTTGAAACTGAAATCTCCCATGCCGTTGCCACCATAGGCAGCAATGGGCTTCCCCATAGAACTTGCCAACCTGAATTCCTACAGGCTAGATGTGAGAGACACATTCTGCTGCTTCCACCCGAAGAGTTAAACTAGCTTCTGAAAGATCAACCTCCGGGGAGTCTGTTTGGCAGAGATATAGAACACACTTTTCCAAGCCTGTTGGAAGGCCTTTGTAGTTTGATTTCGCGTCTAATTTCCCAAACCAACCTGCTTGCAGCTCTAACTCCCTTCTAACTACCACTTCTTCGGTTCAGTGAGATATGCTGGATTCTAAACGGGGAAGCTTCTCTGATGCTTTTTCACAGAGATTTTGAAACTGAAATCTCCCATGCCGTTTCCACCATAGGCAGCAATGGGCTTCCCCATAGAACTTGCCAACCTGAATTCCTACAGGCTAGATGTGAGAGGCACATTCTGCTGCTTCCACCCTAAGAGTTAAACTTGCTTCTGAAAGCTCAACCTCCGGGGAGTCTGTTTGGCAGAGATATAGAACACACTTTTCCAAGCCTGTTGGAAGGCCTTTGCAGTTTGATTTCGCGTCTGATTTCCCAAACCAAACTGCTTGCAGCTCTAACTCCCTTCTAACTACCACATCTTCGGTTCAGTGAGATATGCTGGATTCTAAACGGTGAAGTTTCTCTGACGCTCTTTCACAGAGATTTTGAAACTGAAATTTCGAAACCCGTTTCCAACGAAGGCGCCAATGGGCTTCCCCATAGAACTTGCCAACCTGAATTCCTACAGGCTTGATGTGAGAGGCACATTCTGCTGCTTCCTCCCTTAGAGTTAAGCTAGCTTCTGAAAGCTCAACCTCCGGGGAGTCTGTTTGGCAGAGATATAGAACACACTTTTCCCAGCCTGTTGGAAGGCCTTTGCAGTTTCATTTCGCGTCTAATTTCCCAAACCAAAGTGCTTGCAGCTCTAACTCCCTTCTAACTACCACTTCTTCGGTTCACTGAGATATGCTGGATTCTAAACGGAGAAGCTTCTCTGACGCTTTTTCACAGAGATTTTGAAACTGAAATCTCCCATGCCGTTTCCACCATAGGCAGCAATGGGCTTCCCCATAGAACTTGCCAACCTGAATTCCTACAGGCTAGATGTGAGAGGCACATTCTGCTGCTTCCTCCCTTAGAGTTAAACTAGCTTCTGAAAGCTCAACCTCCGGGGAGTCTGTTTGGCAGAGATATAGAACACACTTTTCCAAGCCTGTTGGAAGGCATTTGCAGTTTCATTTCGCATCTAATTTCCCAAACCAAACTGCTTGCAGCTCTAACTCCCTTCTAACTACCACTTCTTCGGTTCAGTGAGATATGCTGGATTCTAAACGGAGAAGCTTCTCTGACGGTTTTTCACAGAGATTTTGAAACTGAAATCTCCCATGCCGTTTCCACCATAGGCAGCAATGGGCTTCCCCATAGAACTTGCCAACCTGAATTCCTACAGGCTAGATGTGAGAGGCACATTCTGCTGCTTCCACCCTAAGAGTTAAACTAGCTTCTGAAAGCTCAACCTCCGGGGAGTCTGTTTGGCAGAGATATGGAACACACTTTTCCAAGCCTGTTGGAAGGCCTTTGCAGTTTGATTTCGCGTCTAATTTCCCAAACCAAACTGCTTGCAGCTCTAACTCCCTTCTAACTACCACTTCTTCGGTTCAGTGAGATATGCTGGATTCTAAACGGGGAAGCTTCTCTGACGCTTTTTCACAGAGATTTTGAAACTGAAATCTCCCATGCCGTTTCCACCATAGGCAGCAATGGGCTTCCCCATAGAACTTGCCAACCTGAATTCCTACAGGCTAGATGTGAGAGGCACATTCTGCTGCTTCCTCCCTTAGAGTTAAACTTGCTTCTGAAAGCTCAACCTCCGGGGAGTCTGTTTGGCAGAGATATAGAACACACTTTTCCAAGCCTGTTGGATGGCATTTGCAGTTTCATTTCGCGTCTAATTTCCCAAACCAAGCTGCTTGCAGCTCTAACTCCCTTCTAACTACCACTTCTTCGGTTCAGTGAGATATGCTGGATTCTAAACGGGGAAGCTTCTCTGACGCTTTTTCACAGAGATTTTGAAACTGAAATCTCTCATGCCGTTTCCACCATAGGCAGCAAGGGGCTTCCCCATAGAACTTGCCAACCTGAATTCCTACAGGCTAGATGTGAGAGGCACATTCTGCTGCTTCCACCCTAAGAGTTAAACTTGCCTCTGAAAGCTCAACCTCCGGGGAGTCTGTTTGGCAGAGATATAGAACACACTTTTCCAAGCCTGTTGGAAGGCATTTGCAGTTTCATTTCGCGTCTAATTTCCCAAACCAAACTGCTTGCAGCTCTAACTCCCTTCTAACTACCACATCTTCGGTTCAGTGAGATATGCTGGATTCTAAACGGGGAAGCTTCTCCGACGCTTTTTCACAGAGATTTTGAAACTGAAATTTCGAAACCCGTTTCCAACGAAGGCGCCAATGGGCTTCCCCATAGAACTTGCCAACCTGAATTCCTACAGGCTAGATGTGAGAGGCACATTCTGCTGCTTCCTCCCTTAGAGTTAAACTTGCTTCTGAAAGCTCAACCTCCGGGGAGTCTGTTTGGCAGAGATATAGAACACACTTTTCCAAGCCTGTTGGAAGGCATTTGCAGTTTCATTTCGCGTCTAATTTCCCAAACCAAACTGCTTGCAGCTCTAACTCCCTTCTAACTACCACTTCTTCGGTTCAGTGAGATATGCTGGATTCTAAACGGGGAAGCTTCTCTGACGCTTTTTCACAGAGATTTTGAAACTGAAATCTCTCATGCCGTTTCCACCATAGGCAGCAAGGGGCTTCCCCATAGAACTTGCCAACCTGAATTCCTACAGGCTAGATGTGAGAGGCACATTCTGCTGCTTCCACCCTAAGAGTTAAACTTGCCTCTGAAAGCTCAACCTCCGGGGAGTCTGTTTGGCAGAGATATAGAACACACTTTTCCAAGCCTGTTGGAAGGCATTTGCAGTTTCATTTCGCGTCTAATTTCCCAAACCAAACTGCTTGCAGCTCTAACTCCCTTCTAACTACCACTTCTTCGGTTCAGTGAGATATGCTGGATTCTAAACGGAGAAGCTTCTCTGACGGTTTTTCACAGAGATTTTGAAACTGAAATCTCCCATGCCGTTGCCACCATAGGCAGCAATGGGCTTCCCCATAGAACTTGCCAACCTGAATTCCTACAGGCTAGATGTGAGAGACACATTCTGCTGCTTCCACCCGAAGAGTTAAACTAGCTTCTGAAAGCTCAACCTCCGGGGAGTCTGTTTGGCAGAGATATAGAACACACTTTTCCAAGCCTGTTGGAAGGCCTTTGCAGTTTGATTTCGCGTCTAATTTCCCAAACCAACCTGCTTGCAGCTCTAACTCCCTTCTAACTACCACTTCTTCGGTTCAGTGAGATATGCTGGATTCTAAACGGGGAAGCTTCTCTGACGCTTTTTCACAGAGATTTTGAAACTGAAATCTCCCATGCCATTTCCACCATAGGCAGCAATGGGCTTCCCCATAGAACTTGCCAACCTGAATTCCTACAGGCTAGATGTGAGAGGCACATTCTGCTGCTTCCACCCTAAGAGTTAAACTTGCTTCTGAAAGCTCAACCTCCGGGGAGTCTGTTTGGCAGAGATATAGAACACACTTTTCCAAGCCTGTTGGAAGGCCTTTGCAGTTTGATTTCGCGTCTGATTTCCCAAACCAAACTGCTTGCAGCTCTAACTCCCTTCTAACTACCACATCTTCGGTTCAGTGAGATATGCTGGATTCTAAACGGTGAAGCTTCTCTGACGCTTTTTCACAGAGATTTTGAAACTGAAATTTCGAAACCCGTTTCCAACGAAGGCGCCAATGGGCTTCCCCATAGAACTTGCCAACCTGAATTCCTAAAGGCTAGATGTGAGAGGCACATTCTGCTGCTTCCTCCCTGAGAGTTAAACTTGCTTCTGAAAGCTCAACCTCCGGGGAGTTTGTTTGGCAGAGATATAGAACACACTTTTCCAAGCCTGTTGGAAGGCATTTGCAGTTTCATTTCGCGTCTAATTTCCCAAACCAAACTGCTTGCAGCTCTAACTCCCTTCTAACTACCACTTCTTCGGTTCAGTGAGATATGCTGGATTCTAAACGGAGAAGCTTCTCTGACGCTTTTTCACAGAGATTTTGAAACTGAAATTACCAAACCCGTTTCCAACGAAGGCGCCAATGGGCTTCCCCATAGAACTTGCCAACCTGAATTCCTACAGGCTAGATGTGAGAGGCACATTCTGCTGCTTCCTCCCTTAGAGTTAAACTAGCTTCTGAAAGCTCAACCTCCGGGGAGTTTGTTTGGCAGAGATATAGAACACACTTTTCCAAGCCTGTTGGAAGGCATTTGCAGTTTCATTTCGCGTCTAATCTCCCAAACCAAACTGCTTGCAGCTCTAACTGCCTTCTAACTACCACTTCTTCGGTTCAGTGAGATATGCTGGATTCTAAGCGGAGAAGCTTCTCTGACGCTTTTTCACAGAGATTTTGAAACTGAAATCTCCCATGCCGTTTCCACCATAGGCAGCAATGGGCTTCCCCATAGAACTTGCCAACCTGAATTCCTACAGGCTAGATGTGAGAGGCACATTCTGCTGCTTCCTCCCTTAGAGTTAAACTTGCTTCTGAAAGCTCAACCTCCGGGGAGTTTGTTTGGCAGAGATATAGAACACACTTTTCCAAGCCTGTTGGAAGGCATTTGCAGTTTCATTTCGCGTCTAATTTCCCAAACCAAACTGCTTGCAGCTCTAACTCCCTTCTAACTACCACTTCTTCGGTTCAGTGAGATATGCTGGATTCTAAACGGAGAAGCTTCTCTGACGCTTTTTCACAGAGATTTTGAAACTGAAATCTCCCATGCCGTTTCGACCATAGGCAGCAATGGGCTTCCCCATAGAACTTGCCAACCTGAATTCCTACAGGCTAGATGTGAGAGGCACATTCTGCTGCTTCCTCCCTAAGAGTTAAGCTTGCTTCTGAAAGCTCAACCTCCGGGGAGTTTGTTTGGCAGAGATATAGAACACACTTTTCCAAGCCTGTTGGAAGGCATTTGCAGTTTCATTTCGCGTCTAATTTCCCAAACCAAACTGCTTGCAGCTCTAACTCCCTTCTAACTACCACTTCTTCGGTTCAGTGAGATATGCTGGATTCTAAACGGAGAAGCTTCTCTGACGCTTTTTCACAGAGATTTTGAAACTGAAATTTCCAAACCCGTTTCCAACGAAGGCGCCAATGGGCTTCCCCATAGAACTTGCCAACCTGAATTCCTACAGGCTAGATGTGAGAGGCACATTCTGCTGCTTCCTCCCTTAGAGTTAAACTAGCTTCTGAAAGCTCAACCTCCGGGGAGTTTGTTTGGCAGAGATATAGAACACACTTTTCCAAGCCTGTTGGAAGGCATTTGCAGTTTCATTTCGCGTCTAATTTCCCAAACCAAACTGCTTGCAGCTCTAACTCCCTTCTAACTACCACTTCTTCGGTTCAGTGTGATATGCTGGATTCTAAACGGAGAAGCTTCTCTGACGCTTTTTCACAGAGATTTTGAAACTGAAATCTCCCATGCCGTTTCCACCATAGGCAGCAATGGGCTTCCCCATAGAACTTGCCAACCTGAATTCCTACAGGCTAGATGTGAGAGGCACATTCTGCTGCTTCCTCCCTTAGAGTTAAACTTGCTTGTGAAAGCTCAGCCTCCGTGGAGTTTGTTTGGCAGAGATATAGAACACACTTTTCCAAGCCTGTTGGAAGGCATTTGCAGTTTCATTTCGCGTCTAATTTCCCAAACCAAACTGCTTGCAGCTCTAACTCCCTTCTAACTACCACTTCTTCGGTTCAGTGAGATATGCTGGATTCTAAACGGAGAAGCTTCTCTGACGCTTTTTCACAGAGATTTTGAAACTGAAATTTCCAAACCCGTTTCCAACGAAGGCGCCAATGGGCTTCCCCATAGAACTTGCCAACCTGAATTCCTACAGGCTAGATGTGAGAGGCACATTCTGCTGCTTCCTCCCTTAGAGTTAAACTAGCTTCTGAAAGCTCAACCTCCGGGGAGTTTGTTTGGCAGAGATGTAGAACACACTTTTCCAAGCCTGTTGGAAGGCATTTGCAGTTTCATTTCGCGTCTAATTTCCCAAACCAAACTGCTTGCAGCTCTAACTCCCTTCTAACTACCACTTCTTCGGTTCAGTGAGATATGCTGGATTCTAAACGGAGAAGCTTCTCTGACGCTTTTTCACAGAGATTTTGAAACTGAAATTTCCAAACCCGTTTCCAACGAAGGCGCCAATGGGCTTCCCCATAGAACTTGCCAACCTGAATTCCTACAGGCTAGATGTGAGAGGCACATTCTGCTGCTTCCTCCCTTAGAGTTAAACTAGCTTCTGAAAGCTCAACCTCCGGGGAGTTTGTTTGGCAGAGATATAGAACACACTTTTCCAAGCCTGTTGGAAGGCATTTGCAGTTTCATTTCGCGTCTAATTTCCCAAACCAAACTGCTTGCAGCTCTAACTCCCTTCTAACTACCACTTCTTCGGTTCAGTGAGATATGCTGGATTCTAAACGGAGAAGCTTCTCTGACGCTTTTTCACAGAGATTTTGAAACTGAAATCTCCCATGCCGTTTCCACCATAGGCAGCAATGGGCTTCCCCATAGAACTTGCCAACCTGAATTCCTACAGGCTAGATGTGAGAGGCACATTCTGCTGCTTCCTCCCTTAGAGTTAAACTAGCTTCTGAAAGCTCAACCTCCGGGGAGTTTGTTTGGCAGAGATATAGAACACACTTTTCCAAGCCTGTTGGAAGGCATTTGGAGTTTCATTTCGCGTCTAATTTCCCAAACCAAACTGCTTGCAGCTCTAACTCCCTTCTAACTACCACTTCTTCGGTTCAGTGAGATATGCTGGATTCTAAACGGAGAAGCTTCTCTGACGCTTTTTCACAGAGATTTTGAAACTGAAATTTCCAAACCCGTTTCCAACGAAGGCGCCAATGGGCTTCCCCATAGAACTTGCCAACCTGAATTCCTACAGGCTAGATGTGAGAGGCACATTCTGCTGCTTCCTCCCTTAGAGTTAAACTAGCTTCTGAAAGCTCAACCTCCGGGGAGTTTGTTTGGCAGAGATATACAACACACTTTTCCAAGCCTGTTGGAAGGCATTTGCAGTTTCATTTCGCGTCTAATTTCCCAAACCAAACTGCTTGCAGCTCTAACTCCCTTCTAACTACCACTTCTTCGGTTCAGTGAGATATGCTGGATTCTAAACGGAGAAGCTTCTCTGACGCTTTTTCACAGAGATTTTGAAACTGAAATTTCCAAACCCGTTTCCAACGAAGGCGCCAATGGGCTTCCCCATAGAACTTGCCAACCTGAATTCCTACAGGCTAGATGTGAGAGGCACATTCTGCTGCTTCCTCCCTTAGAGTTAAACTAATTTCTGAAAGCTCAACACCCGGGGAGTTTGTTTGGCAGAGATATAGAACACACTTTTCCAAGCCTGTTGGAAGGCATTTGCAGTTTCATTTCGCGTCTAATTTCCCAAACCAAACTGCTTGCAGCTCTAACTCCCTTCTAACTACCACTTCTTCGGTTCAGTGAGATATGCTGGATTCTAAACGGAGAAGCTTCTCTGACGCTTTTTCACAGAGATTTTGAAACTGAAATCTCCCATGCCGTTTCCACCATAGGCAGCAATGGGCTTCCCCATAGAACTTGCCAACCTGAATTCCTACAGGCTAGATGTGAGAGGCACATTCTGCTGCTTCCTCCCTAAGAGTTAAGCTTGCTTCTGAAAGCTCAACCTCCGGGGACTCTGTTTGGCACAGATATAGAACACACTTTTCCAAGCCTGTTGGAAGGCCTTTGCAGTGTCATTTCGCATCTAATTTCCCAAACCAAACTGCTTGCAGCTCTAACTCCCTTCTAACTACCACTTCTTCGGTTCAGTGAGATATGCTGGATTCTAAACGGAGAAGCTTCTCTGACGCTTTTTCACAGAGATTTTGAAACTGAAATCTCCCATGCCGTTTCCACCATAGGCAGCAATGGGCTTCCCCATAGAACTTGCCAACCTGAATTCCTACAGGCTAGATGTGAAAGGCACATTCTGCTGCTTCCTCCCTTAGAGTTAAACTTGCTTCTGAAAGCTCAACCTCCGGGGAGTTTGTTTGGCAGAGATATAGAACACACTTTTCCAAGCCTGTTGGAAGGCATTTGCAGTTTCATTTCGCGTCTAATTTCCCAAACCAAACTGCTTGCAGCTCTAACTCCCTTCTAACTACCACTTCTTCGGTTCAGTGAGATATGCTGGATTCTAAACGGAGAAGCTTCTCTGACGCTTTTTCACAGAGATTTTGAAACTGAAATTTCCAAACCCGTTTCCAACGAAGGCGCCAATGGGCTTCCCCATAGAACATGCCAACCTGAATTCCTACAGGCTAGATGTGAGAGGCACATTCTGCTGCTTCCTCCCTTAGAGTTAAACTTGCCTCTGAAAGCTCAACCTCCGGGGAGTCTGTTTGGCAGAGATATAGAACACACTTTTCCAAGCCTGTTGGAAGGCATTTGCAGTTTCATTTCGCGTCTAATTTCCCAAACCAAACTGCTTGCAGCTCTAACTCCCTTCTAACTACCACTTCTTCGGTTCAGTGAGATATGCTGGATTCTAAACGGAGAAGCTTCTCTGACGCTTTTTCACAGAGATTTTGAAACTGAAATCTCCCATGCCGTTGCCACCATAGGCAGCAATGGGCTTCCCCATAGAACTTGCCAACCTGAATTCCTACAGGCTAGATGTGAGAGACACATTCTGCTGCTTCCACCCGAAGAGTTAAACTAGCTTCTGAAAGCTCAACCTCCGGGGAGTCTGTTTGGCAGAGATATAGAACACACTTTTCCAAGCCTGTTGGAAGGCCTTTGGAGTTTCATTTCGCGTCTAATTTCCCAAACCAACCTGCTTGCAGCTCTAACTCCCTTCTAACTACCACTTCTTCGGTTCAGTGAGATATGCTGGATTCTAAACGGGGAAGCTTCTCTGACGCTTTTTCACAGAGATTTTGAAACTGAAATCTCCCATGCCATTTCCACCATAGGCAGCAATGGGCTTCCCCATAGAACTTGCCAACCTGAATTCCTACAGGCTAGATGTGAGAGGCACATTCTGCTGCTTCCACCCTAAGAGTTAAACTTGCTTCTGAAAGCTCAACCTCCGGGGAGTCTGTTTGGCAGAGATATAGAACACACTTTTCCAAGCCTGTTGGAAGGCCTTTGCAGTTTGATTTCGCGTCTGATTTCCCAAACCAAACTGCTTGCAGCTCTAACTCCCTTCTAACTACCACATCTTCGGTTCAGTGAGATATGCTGGATTCTAAACGGTGAAGCTTCTCTGACGCTTTTTCACAGAGATTTTGAAACTGAAATTTCGAAACCCGTTTCCAACGAAGGCGCCAATGGGCTTCCCCATAGAACTTGCCAACCTGAATTCCTAAAGGCTAGATGTGAGAGGCACATTCTGCTGCTTCCTCCCTGAGAGTTAAACTTGCTTCTGAAAGCTCAACCTCCGGGGAGTTTGTTTGGCAGAGATATAGAACACACTTTTCCAAGCCTGTTGGAAGGCATTTGCAGTTTCATTTCGCGTCTAATTTCCCAAACCAAACTGCTTGCAGCTCTAACTCCCTTCTAACTACCACTTCTTCGGTTCAGTGAGATATGCTGGATTCTAAACGGAGAAGCTTCTCTGACGCTTTTTCACAGAGATTTTGAAACTGAAATTACCAAACCCGTTTCCAACGAAGGCGCCAATGGGCTTCCCCATAGAACTTGCCAACCTGAATTCCTACAGGCTAGATGTGAGAGGCACATTCTGCTGCTTCCTCCCTTAGAGTTAAACTAGCTTCTGAAAGCTCAACCTCCGGGGAGTTTGTTTGGCAGAGATATAGAACACACTTTTCCAAGCCTGTTGGAAGGCATTTGCAGTTTCATTTCGCGTCTAATCTCCCAAACCAAACTGCTTGCAGCTCTAACTGCCTTCTAACTACCACTTCTTCGGTTCAGTGAGATATGCTGGATTCTAAGCGGAGAAGCTTCTCTGACGCTTTTTCACAGAGATTTTGAAACTGAAATCTCCCATGCCGTTTCCACCATAGGCAGCAATGGGCTTCCCCATAGAACTTGCCAACCTGAATTCCTACAGGCTAGATGTGAGAGGCACATTCTGCTGCTTCCTCCCTTAGAGTTAAACTTGCTTCTGAAAGCTCAACCTCCGGGGAGTTTGTTTGGCAGAGATATAGAACACACTTTTCCAAGCCTGTTGGAAGGCATTTGCAGTTTCATTTCGCGTCTAATTTCCCAAACCAAACTGCTTGCAGCTCTAACTCCCTTCTAACTACCACTTCTTCGGTTCAGTGAGATATGCTGGATTCTAAACGGAGAAGCTTCTCTGACGCTTTTTCACAGAGATTTTGAAACTGAAATCTCCCATGCCGTTTCGACCATAGGCAGCAATGGGCTTCCCCATAGAACTTGCCAACCTGAATTCCTACAGGCTAGATGTGAGAGGCACATTCTGCTGCTTCCTCCCTAAGAGTTAAGCTTGCTTCTGAAAGCTCAACCTCCGGGGAGTTTGTTTGGCAGAGATATAGAACACACTTTTCCAAGCCTGTTGGAAGGCATTTGCAGTTTCATTTCGCGTCTAATTTCCCAAACCAAACTGCTTGCAGCTCTAACTCCCTTCTAACTACCACTTCTTCGGTTCAGTGAGATATGCTGGATTCTAAACGGAGAAGCTTCTCTGACGCTTTTTCACAGAGATTTTGAAACTGAAATTTCCAAACCCGTTTCCAACGAAGGCGCCAATGGGCTTCCCCATAGAACTTGCCAACCTGAATTCCTACAGGCTAGATGTGAGAGGCACATTCTGCTGCTTCCTCCCTTAGAGTTAAACTAGCTTCTGAAAGCTCAACCTCCGGGGAGTTTGTTTGGCAGAGATATAGAACACACTTTTCCAAGCCTGTTGGAAGGCATTTGCAGTTTCATTTCGCGTCTAATTTCCCAAACCAAACTGCTTGCAGCTCTAACTCCCTTCTAACTACCACTTCTTCGGTTCAGTGTGATATGCTGGATTCTAAACGGAGAAGCTTCTCTGACGCTTTTTCACAGAGATTTTGAAACTGAAATCTCCCATGCCGTTTCCACCATAGGCAGCAATGGGCTTCCCCATAGAACTTGCCAACCTGAATTCCTACAGGCTAGATGTGAGAGGCACATTCTGCTGCTTCCTCCCTTAGAGTTAAACTTGCTTGTGAAAGCTCAGCCTCCGTGGAGTTTGTTTGGCAGAGATATAGAACACACTTTTCCAAGCCTGTTGGAAGGCATTTGCAGTTTCATTTCGCGTCTAATTTCCCAAACCAAACTGCTTGCAGCTCTAACTCCCTTCTAACTACCACTTCTTCGGTTCAGTGAGATATGCTGGATTCTAAACGGAGAAGCTTCTCTGACGCTTTTTCACAGAGATTTTGAAACTGAAATTTCCAAACCCGTTTCCAACGAAGGCGCCAATGGGCTTCCCCATAGAACTTGCCAACCTGAATTCCTACAGGCTAGATGTGAGAGGCACATTCTGCTGCTTCCTCCCTTAGAGTTAAACTAGCTTCTGAAAGCTCAACCTCCGGGGAGTTTGTTTGGCAGAGATGTAGAACACACTTTTCCAAGCCTGTTGGAAGGCATTTGCAGTTTCATTTCGCGTCTAATTTCCCAAACCAAACTGCTTGCAGCTCTAACTCCCTTCTAACTACCACTTCTTCGGTTCAGTGAGATATGCTGGATTCTAAACGGAGAAGCTTCTCTGACGCTTTTTCACAGAGATTTTGAAACTGAAATTTCCAAACCCGTTTCCAACGAAGGCGCCAATGGGCTTCCCCATAGAACTTGCCAACCTGAATTCCTACAGGCTAGATGTGAGAGGCACATTCTGCTGCTTCCTCCCTTAGAGTTAAACTAGCTTCTGAAAGCTCAACCTCCGGGGAGTTTGTTTGGCAGAGATATAGAACACACTTTTCCAAGCCTGTTGGAAGGCATTTGCAGTTTCATTTCGCGTCTAATTTCCCAAACCAAACTGCTTGCAGCTCTAACTCCCTTCTAACTACCACTTCTTCGGTTCAGTGAGATATGCTGGATTCTAAACGGAGAAGCTTCTCTGACGCTTTTTCACAGAGATTTTGAAACTGAAATTTCCAAACCCGTTTCCAACGAAGGCGCCAATGGGCTTCCCCATAGAACTTGCCAACCTGAATTCCTACAGGCTAGATGTGAGAGGCACATTCTGCTGCTTCCTCCCTTAGAGTTAAACTAGCTTCTGAAAGCTCAACCTCCGGGGAGTTTGTTTGGCAGAGATGTAGAACACACTTTTCCAAGCCTGTTGGAAGGCATTTGCAGTTTCATTTCGCGTCTAATTTCCCAAACCAAACTGCTTGCAGCTCTAACTCCCTTCTAACTACCACTTCTTCGGTTCAGTGAGATATGCTGGATTCTAAACGGAGAAGCTTCTCTGACGCTTTTTCACAGAGATTTTGAAACTGAAATTTCCAAACCCGTTTCCAACGAAGGCGCCAATGGGCTTCCCCATAGAACTTGCCAACCTGAATTCCTACAGGCTAGATGTGAGAGGCACATTCTGCTGCTTCCTCCCTTAGAGTTAAACTAGCTTCTGAAAGCTCAACCTCCGGGGAGTTTGTTTGGCAGAGATATAGAACACACTTTTCCAAGCCTGTTGGAAGGCATTTGCAGTTTCATTTCGCGTCTAATTTCCCAAACCAAACTGCTTGCAGCTCTAACTCCCTTCTAACTACCACTTCTTCGGTTCAGTGAGATATGCTGGATTCTAAACGGAGAAGCTTCTCTGACGCTTTTTCACAGAGATTTTGAAACTGAAATCTCCCATGCCGTTTCCACCATAGGCAGCAATGGGCTTCCCCATAGAACTTGCCAACCTGAATTCCTACAGGCTAGATGTGAGAGGCACATTCTGCTGCTTCCTCCCTTAGAGTTAAACTAGCTTCTGAAAGCTCAACCTCCGGGGAGTTTGTTTGGCAGAGATATAGAACACACTTTTCCAAGCCTGTTGGAAGGCATTTGGAGTTTCATTTCGCGTCTAATTTCCCAAACCAAACTGCTTGCAGCTCTAACTCCCTTCTAACTACCACTTCTTCGGTTCAGTGAGATATGCTGGATTCTAAACGGAGAAGCTTCTCTGACGCTTTTTCACAGAGATTTTGAAACTGAAATTTCCAAACCCGTTTCCAACGAAGGCGCCAATGGGCTTCCCCATAGAACTTGCCAACCTGAATTCCTACAGGCTAGATGTGAGAGGCACATTCTGCTGCTTCCTCCCTTAGAGTTAAACTAGCTTCTGAAAGCTCAACCTCCGGGGAGTTTGTTTGGCAGAGATATAGAACACACTTTTCCAAGCCTGTTGGAAGGCATTTGCAGTTTCATTTCGCGTCTAATCTCCCAAACCAAACTGCTTGCAGCTCTAACTGCCTTCTAACTACCACTTCTTCGGTTCAGTGAGATATGCTGGATTCTAAGCGGAGAAGCTTCTCTGACGCTTTTTCACAGAGATTTTGAAACTGAAATCTCCCATGCCGTTTCCACCATAGGCAGCAATGGGCTTCCCCATAGAACTTGCCAACCTGAATTCCTACAGGCTAGATGTGAGAGGCACATTCTGCTGCTTCCTCCCTTAGAGTTAAACTTGCTTCTGAAAGCTCAACCTCCGGGGAGTTTGTTTGGCAGAGATATAGAACACACTTTTCCAAGCCTGTTGGAAGGCATTTGCAGTTTCATTTCGCGTCTAATTTCCCAAACCAAACTGCTTGCAGCTCTAACTCCCTTCTAACTACCACTTCTTCGGTTCAGTGAGATATGCTGGATTCTAAACGGAGAAGCTTCTCTGACGCTTTTTCACAGAGATTTTGAAACTGAAATCTCCCATGCCGTTTCGACCATAGGCAGCAATGGGCTTCCCCATAGAACTTGCCAACCTGAATTCCTACAGGCTAGATGTGAGAGGCACATTCTGCTGCTTCCTCCCTAAGAGTTAAGCTTGCTTCTGAAAGCTCAACCTCCGGGGAGTTTGTTTGGCAGAGATATAGAACACACTTTTCCAAGCCTGTTGGAAGGCATTTGCAGTTTCATTTCGCGTCTAATTTCCCAAACCAAACTGCTTGCAGCTCTAACTCCCTTCTAACTACCACTTCTTCGGTTCAGTGAGATATGCTGGATTCTAAACGGAGAAGCTTCTCTGACGCTTTTTCACAGAGATTTTGAAACTGAAATCTCCCATGCCGTTTCCACCATAGGCAGCAATGGGCTTCCCCATAGAACTTGCCAACCTGAATTCCTACAGGCTAGATGTGAGAGGCACATTCTGCTGCTTCCTCCCTTAGAGTTAAACTAGCTTCTGAAAGCTCAACCTCCGGGGAGTTTGTTTGGCAGAGATATAGAACACACTTTTCCAAGCCTGTTGGAAGGCATTTGCAGTTTCATTTCGCGTCTAATTTCCCAAACCAAACTGCTTGCAGCTCTAACTCCCTTCTAACTACCACTTCTTCGGTTCAGTGTGATATGCTGGATTCTAAACGGAGAAGCTTCTCTGACGCTTTTTCACAGAGATTTTGAAACTGAAATCTCCCATGCCGTTTCCACCATAGGCAGCAATGGGCTTCCCCATAGAACTTGCCAACCTGAATTCCTACAGGCTAGATGTGAGAGGCACATTCTGCTGCTTCCTCCCTTAGAGTTAAACTTGCTTGTGAAAGCTCAGCCTCCGTGGAGTTTGTTTGGCAGAGATATAGAACACACTTTTCCAAGCCTGTTGGAAGGCATTTGCAGTTTCATTTCGCGTCTAATTTCCCAAACCAAACTGCTTGCAGCTCTAACTCCCTTCTAACTACCACTTCTTCGGTTCAGTGAGATATGCTGGATTCTAAACGGAGAAGCTTCTCTGACGCTTTTTCACAGAGATTTTGAAACTGAAATTTCCAAACCCGTTTCCAACGAAGGCGCCAATGGGCTTCCCCATAGAACTTGCCAACCTGAATTCCTACAGGCTAGATGTGAGAGGCACATTCTGCTGCTTCCTCCCTTAGAGTTAAACTAGCTTCTGAAAGCTCAACCTCCGGGGAGTTTGTTTGGCAGAGATGTAGAACACACTTTTCCAAGCCTGTTGGAAGGCATTTGCAGTTTCATTTCGCGTCTAATTTCCCAAACCAAACTGCTTGCAGCTCTAACTCCCTTCTAACTACCACTTCTTCGGTTCAGTGAGATATGCTGGATTCTAAACGGAGAAGCTTCTCTGACGCTTTTTCACAGAGATTTTGAAACTGAAATTTCCAAACCCGTTTCCAACGAAGGCGCCAATGGGCTTCCCCATAGAACTTGCCAACCTGAATTCCTACAGGCTAGATGTGAGAGGCACATTCTGCTGCTTCCTCCCTTAGAGTTAAACTAGCTTCTGAAAGCTCAACCTCCGGGGAGTTTGTTTGGCAGAGATATAGAACACACTTTTCCAAGCCTGTTGGAAGGCATTTGCAGTTTCATTTCGCGTCTAATTTCCCAAACCAAACTGCTTGCAGCTCTAACTCCCTTCTAACTACCACTTCTTCGGTTCAGTGAGATATGCTGGATTCTAAACGGAGAAGCTTCTCTGACGCTTTTTCACAGAGATTTTGAAACTGAAATCTCCCATGCCGTTTCCACCATAGGCAGCAATGGGCTTCCCCATAGAACTTGCCAACCTGAATTCCTACAGGCTAGATGTGAGAGGCACATTCTGCTGCTTCCTCCCTTAGAGTTAAACTAGCTTCTGAAAGCTCAACCTCCGGGGAGTTTGTTTGGCAGAGATATAGAACACACTTTTCCAAGCCTGTTGGAAGGCATTTGCAGTTTCATTTCGCGTCTAATTTCCCAAACCAAACTGCTTGCAGCTCTAACTCCCTTCTAACTACCACTTCTTCGGTTCAGTGAGATATGCTGGATTCTAAACGGAGAAGCTTCTCTGACGCTTTTTCACAGAGATTTTGAAACTGAAATTTCCAAACCCGTTTCCAACGAAGGCGCCAATGGGCTTCCCCATAGAACTTGCCAACCTGAATTCCTACAGGCTAGATGTGAGAGGCACATTCTGCTGCTTCCTCCCTTAGAGTTAAACTAGCTTCTGAAAGCTCAACCTCCGGGGAGTTTGTTTGGCAGAGATATACAACACACTTTTCCAAGCCTGTTGGAAGGCATTTGCAGTTTCATTTCGCGTCTAATTTCCCAAACCAAACTGCTTGCAGCTCTAACTCCCTTCTAACTACCACTTCTTCGGTTCAGTGAGATATGCTGGATTCTAAACGGAGAAGCTTCTCTGACGCTTTTTCACAGAGATTTTGAAACTGAAATTTCCAAACCCGTTTCCAACGAAGGCGCCAATGGGCTTCCCCATAGAACTTGCCAACCTGAATTCCTACAGGCTAGATGTGAGAGGCACATTCTGCTGCTTCCTCCCTTAGAGTTAAACTAATTTCTGAAAGCTCAACACCCGGGGAGTTTGTTTGGCAGAGATATAGAACACACTTTTCCAAGCCTGTTGGAAGGCATTTGCAGTTTCATTTCGCGTCTAATTTCCCAAACCAAACTGCTTGCAGCTCTAACTCCCTTCTAACTACCACTTCTTCGGTTCAGTGAGATATGCTGGATTCTAAACGGAGAAGCTTCTCTGACGCTTTTTCACAGAGATTTTGAAACTGAAATCTCCCATGCCGTTTCCACCATAGGCAGCAATGGGCTTCCCCATAGAACTTGCCAACCTGAATTCCTACAGGCTAGATGTGAGAGGCACATTCTGCTGCTTCCTCCCTAAGAGTTAAGCTTGCTTCTGAAAGCTCAACCTCCGGGGACTCTGTTTGGCACAGATATAGAACACACTTTTCCAAGCCTGTTGGAAGGCCTTTGCAGTGTCATTTCGCATCTAATTTCCCAAACCAAACTGCTTGCAGCTCTAACTCCCTTCTAACTACCACTTCTTCGGTTCAGTGAGATATGCTGGATTCTAAACGGAGAAGCTTCTCTGACGCTTTTTCACAGAGATTTTGAAACTGAAATCTCCCATGCCGTTTCCACCATAGGCAGCAATGGGCTTCCCCATAGAACTTGCCAACCTGAATTCCTACAGGCTAGATGTGAAAGGCACATTCTGCTGCTTCCTCCCTTAGAGTTAAACTTGCTTCTGAAAGCTCAACCTCCGGGGAGTTTGTTTGGCAGAGATATAGAACACACTTTTCCAAGCCTGTTGGAAGGCATTTGCAGTTTCATTTCGCGTCTAATTTCCCAAACCAAACTGCTTGCAGCTCTAACTCCCTTCTAACTACCACTTCTTCGGTTCAGTGAGATATGCTGGATTCTAAACGGAGAAGCTTCTCTGACGCTTTTTCACAGAGATTTTGAAACTGAAATTTCCAAACCCGTTTCCAACGAAGGCGCCAATGGGCTTCCCCATAGAACATGCCAACCTGAATTCCTACAGGCTAGATGTGAGAGGCACATTCTGCTGCTTCCTCCCTTAGAGTTAAACTAGCTTCTGAAAGCTCAACCTCCGGGGAGTTTGTTTGGCAGAGATATAGAACACACTTTTCCAAGCCTGTTGGAAGGCATTTGGAGTTTCATTTCGCGTCTAATTTCCCAAACCAAACTGCTTGCAGCTCTAACTCCCTTCTAACTACCACTTCTTCGGTTCAGTGAGATATGCTGGATTCTAAACGGAGAAGCTTCTCTGACGCTTTTTCACAGAGATTTTGAAATTGAAATCTCTCATGCCGTTTCCACCATAGGCAGCAATGGGCTTCCCCATAGAACTTGCCAACCTGAATTCCTACAGGCTAGATGTGAGAGGCACATTCTGCTGCTTCCTCCCTTAGAGTTAAACTTGCTTCTGAAAGCTCAACCTCCGGGGAGTTTGTTTGGCAGAGATATAGAACACACTTTTCCAAGCCTGTTGGAAGGCATTTGCAGTTTCATTTCGCGTCTAATTTCCCAAACCAAACTGCTTGCAGCTCTAAATGCCTTCTAACTACCACTTCTTCGGTTCAGTGAGATATGCTGGATTCTAAACGGAGAAGCTTCTCTGACGCTTTTTCACAGAGATTTTGAAACTGAAATCTCCCATGCTGTTTCCACCATAGCCAGCAATGGGCTTCCCCATAGAACTTGCCAACCTGAATTCCTACAGGCTAGATGTGAGAGGCACATTCTGCTGCTTCCTCCCTTAGAGTTAAACTAGCTTCTGAAAGCTCAACCTCCAGGGAGTCTGTTTGGCAGAGATATAGAACACACTTTTCCAAGCCTGTTGGAAGGCATTTGCAGTTACATTTCGCGTCTTATTTCCCAAACCAAACTGCTTGCAGGTCTAACTGCCTTCTAACTACCACTTCTTCGGTTCAGTGAGATATGCTGGATTCTAAACGGAGAAGCTTCTCTGACGCTTTTTCACAGAGATTTTGAAACTGAAATCTCCCATGCCGTTTCCACCATAGGCAGCAATGGGCTTCCCCATAGAACTTGCCAACCTGAATTCCTACAGGCTAGATGTGAGAGGCACATTCTGCTGCATCCTCCCTAAGAGTTAAGCTTGCTTCTGAAAGCTCAACCTCCGGGGAGTCTGTTTGGCAGAGATATAGAACACACTTTTCCAAGCCTGTTGGAAGGCCTTTGCAGTGTCATTTCGCATCTAATTTCCCAAACCAAACTGCTTGCAGCTCTAACTCCCTTCTAACTACCACTTCTTCGGTTCAGTGAGATATGCTGGATTCTAAACGGAGAAGCTTCTCTGACGCTTTTTCACAGAGATTTTGAAACTGAAATTTCCAAACCCGTTTCCAACGAAGGCGCCAATGGGCTTCCCCATAGAACTTGCCAACCTGAATTCCTACAGGCTAGATGTGAGAGGCACATTCTGCTGCTTCCTCCCTTAGAGTTAAACTAGCTTCTGAAAGCTCAACCTCCGGGGAGTTTGTTTGGCAGAGATATAGAACACACTTTTCCAAGCCTGTTGGAAGGCATTTGCAGTTTCATTTCGCGTCTAATCTCCCAAACCAAACTGCTTGCAGCTCTAACTGCCTTCTAACTACCACTTCTTCGGTTCAGTGAGATATGCTGGATTCTAAGCGGAGAAGCTTCTCTGACGCTTTTTCACAGAGATTTTGAAACTGAAATCTCCCATGCCGTTTCCACCATAGGCAGCAATGGGCTTCCCCATAGAACTTGCCAACCTGAATTCCTACAGGCTAGATGTGAGAGGCACATTCTGCTGCTTCCTCCCTTAGAGTTAAACTTGCTTCTGAAAGCTCAACCTCCGGGGAGTTTGTTTGGCAGAGATATAGAACACACTTTTCCAAGCCTGTTGGAAGGCATTTGCAGTTTCATTTCGCGTCTAATTTCCCAAACCAAACTGCTTGCAGCTCTAACTCCCTTCTAACTACCACTTCTTCGGTTCAGTGAGATATGCTGGATTCTAAACGGAGAAGCTTCTCTGACGCTTTTTCACAGAGATTTTGAAACTGAAATCTCCCATGCCGTTTCGACCATAGGCAGCAATGGGCTTCCCCATAGAACTTGCCAACCTGAATTCCTACAGGCTAGATGTGAGAGGCACATTCTGCTGCTTCCTCCCTAAGAGTTAAGCTTGCTTCTGAAAGCTCAACCTCCGGGGAGTTTGTTTGGCAGAGATATAGAACACACTTTTCCAAGCCTGTTGGAAGGCATTTGCAGTTTCATTTCGCGTCTAATTTCCCAAACCAAACTGCTTGCAGCTCTAACTCCCTTCTAACTACCACTTCTTCGGTTCAGTGAGATATGCTGGATTCTAAACGGAGAAGCTTCTCTGACGCTTTTTCACAGAGATTTTGAAACTGAAATCTCCCATGCCGTTTCCACCATAGGCAGCAATGGGCTTCCCCATAGAACTTGCCAACCTGAATTCCTACAGGCTAGATGTGAGAGGCACATTCTGCTGCTTCCTCCCTTAGAGTTAAACTAGCTTCTGAAAGCTCAACCTCCGGGGAGTTTGTTTGGCAGAGATATAGAACACACTTTTCCAAGCCTGTTGGAAGGCATTTGCAGTTTCATTTCGCGTCTAATTTCCCAAACCAAACTGCTTGCAGCTCTAACTCCCTTCTAACTACCACTTCTTCGGTTCAGTGTGATATGCTGGATTCTAAACGGAGAAGCTTCTCTGACGCTTTTTCACAGAGATTTTGAAACTGAAATCTCCCATGCCGTTTCCACCATAGGCAGCAATGGGCTTCCCCATAGAACTTGCCAACCTGAATTCCTACAGGCTAGATGTGAGAGGCACATTCTGCTGCTTCCTCCCTTAGAGTTAAACTTGCTTGTGAAAGCTCAGCCTCCGTGGAGTTTGTTTGGCAGAGATATAGAACACACTTTTCCAAGCCTGTTGGAAGGCATTTGCAGTTTCATTTCGCGTCTAATTTCCCAAACCAAACTGCTTGCAGCTCTAACTCCCTTCTAACTACCACTTCTTCGGTTCAGTGAGATATGCTGGATTCTAAACGGAGAAGCTTCTCTGACGCTTTTTCACAGAGATTTTGAAACTGAAATTTCCAAACCCGTTTCCAACGAAGGCGCCAATGGGCTTCCCCATAGAACTTGCCAACCTGAATTCCTACAGGCTAGATGTGAGAGGCACATTCTGCTGCTTCCTCCCTTAGAGTTAAACTAGCTTCTGAAAGCTCAACCTCCGGGGAGTTTGTTTGGCAGAGATGTAGAACACACTTTTCCAAGCCTGTTGGAAGGCATTTGCAGTTTCATTTCGCGTCTAATTTCCCAAACCAAACTGCTTGCAGCTCTAACTCCCTTCTAACTACCACTTCTTCGGTTCAGTGAGATATGCTGGATTCTAAACGGAGAAGCTTCTCTGACGCTTTTTCACAGAGATTTTGAAACTGAAATTTCCAAACCCGTTTCCAACGAAGGCGCCAATGGGCTTCCCCATAGAACTTGCCAACCTGAATTCCTACAGGCTAGATGTGAGAGGCACATTCTGCTGCTTCCTCCCTTAGAGTTAAACTAGCTTCTGAAAGCTCAACCTCCGGGGAGTTTGTTTGGCAGAGATATAGAACACACTTTTCCAAGCCTGTTGGAAGGCATTTGCAGTTTCATTTCGCGTCTAATTTCCCAAACCAAACTGCTTGCAGCTCTAACTCCCTTCTAACTACCACTTCTTCGGTTCAGTGAGATATGCTGGATTCTAAACGGAGAAGCTTCTCTGACGCTTTTTCACAGAGATTTTGAAACTGAAATCTCCCATGCCGTTTCCACCATAGGCAGCAATGGGCTTCCCCATAGAACTTGCCAACCTGAATTCCTACAGGCTAGATGTGAGAGGCACATTCTGCTGCTTCCTCCCTTAGAGTTAAACTAGCTTCTGAAAGCTCAACCTCCGGGGAGTTTGTTTGGCAGAGATATAGAACACACTTTTCCAAGCCTGTTGGAAGGCATTTGCAGTTTCATTTCGCGTCTAATTTCCCAAACCAAACTGCTTGCAGCTCTAACTCCCTTCTAACTACCACTTCTTCGGTTCAGTGAGATATGCTGGATTCTAAACGGAGAAGCTTCTCTGACGCTTTTTCACAGAGATTTTGAAACTGAAATTTCCAAACCCGTTTCCAACGAAGGCGCCAATGGGCTTCCCCATAGAACTTGCCAACCTGAATTCCTACAGGCTAGATGTGAGAGGCACATTCTGCTGCTTCCTCCCTTAGAGTTAAACTAGCTTCTGAAAGCTCAACCTCCGGGGAGTTTGTTTGGCAGAGATATACAACACACTTTTCCAAGCCTGTTGGAAGGCATTTGCAGTTTCATTTCGCGTCTAATTTCCCAAACCAAACTGCTTGCAGCTCTAACTCCCTTCTAACTACCACTTCTTCGGTTCAGTGAGATATGCTGGATTCTAAACGGAGAAGCTTCTCTGACGCTTTTTCACAGAGATTTTGAAACTGAAATTTCCAAACCCGTTTCCAACGAAGGCGCCAATGGGCTTCCCCATAGAACTTGCCAACCTGAATTCCTACAGGCTAGATGTGAGAGGCACATTCTGCTGCTTCCTCCCTTAGAGTTAAACTAATTTCTGAAAGCTCAACACCCGGGGAGTTTGTTTGGCAGAGATATAGAACACACTTTTCCAAGCCTGTTGGAAGGCATTTGCAGTTTCATTTCGCGTCTAATTTCCCAAACCAAACTGCTTGCAGCTCTAACTCCCTTCTAACTACCACTTCTTCGGTTCAGTGAGATATGCTGGATTCTAAACGGAGAAGCTTCTCTGACGCTTTTTCACAGAGATTTTGAAACTGAAATCTCCCATGCCGTTTCCACCATAGGCAGCAATGGGCTTCCCCATAGAACTTGCCAACCTGAATTCCTACAGGCTAGATGTGAGAGGCACATTCTGCTGCTTCCTCCCTAAGAGTTAAGCTTGCTTCTGAAAGCTCAACCTCCGGGGACTCTGTTTGGCACAGATATAGAACACACTTTTCCAAGCCTGTTGGAAGGCCTTTGCAGTGTCATTTCGCATCTAATTTCCCAAACCAAACTGCTTGCAGCTCTAACTCCCTTCTAACTACCACTTCTTCGGTTCAGTGAGATATGCTGGATTCTAAACGGAGAAGCTTCTCTGACGCTTTTTCACAGAGATTTTGAAACTGAAATCTCCCATGCCGTTTCCACCATAGGCAGCAATGGGCTTCCCCATAGAACTTGCCAACCTGAATTCCTACAGGCTAGATGTGAAAGGCACATTCTGCTGCTTCCTCCCTTAGAGTTAAACTTGCTTCTGAAAGCTCAACCTCCGGGGAGTTTGTTTGGCAGAGATATAGAACACACTTTTCCAAGCCTGTTGGAAGGCATTTGCAGTTTCATTTCGCGTCTAATTTCCCAAACCAAACTGCTTGCAGCTCTAACTCCCTTCTAACTACCACTTCTTCGGTTCAGTGAGATATGCTGGATTCTAAACGGAGAAGCTTCTCTGACGCTTTTTCACAGAGATTTTGAAACTGAAATTTCCAAACCCGTTTCCAACGAAGGCGCCAATGGGCTTCCCCATAGAACATGCCAACCTGAATTCCTACAGGCTAGATGTGAGAGGCACATTCTGCTGCTTCCTCCCTTAGAGTTAAACTAGCTTCTGAAAGCTCAACCTCCGGGGAGTTTGTTTGGCAGAGATATAGAACACACTTTTCCAAGCCTGTTGGAAGGCATTTGGAGTTTCATTTCGCGTCTAATTTCCCAAACCAAACTGCTTGCAGCTCTAACTCCCTTCTAACTACCACTTCTTCGGTTCAGTGAGATATGCTGGATTCTAAACGGAGAAGCTTCTCTGACGCTTTTTCACAGAGATTTTGAAATTGAAATCTCTCATGCCGTTTCCACCATAGGCAGCAATGGGCTTCCCCATAGAACTTGCCAACCTGAATTCCTACAGGCTAGATGTGAGAGGCACATTCTGCTGCTTCCTCCCTTAGAGTTAAACTTGCTTCTGAAAGCTCAACCTCCGGGGAGTTTGTTTGGCAGAGATATAGAACACACTTTTCCAAGCCTGTTGGAAGGCATTTGCAGTTTCATTTCGCGTCTAATTTCCCAAACCAAACTGCTTGCAGCTCTAAATGCCTTCTAACTACCACTTCTTCGGTTCAGTGAGATATGCTGGATTCTAAACGGAGAAGCTTCTCTGACGCTTTTTCACAGAGATTTTGAAACTGAAATCTCCCATGCTGTTTCCACCATAGCCAGCAATGGGCTTCCCCATAGAACTTGCCAACCTGAATTCCTACAGGCTAGATGTGAGAGGCACATTCTGCTGCTTCCTCCCTTAGAGTTAAACTAGCTTCTGAAAGCTCAACCTCCAGGGAGTCTGTTTGGCAGAGATATAGAACACACTTTTCCAAGCCTGTTGGAAGGCATTTGCAGTTACATTTCGCGTCTTATTTCCCAAACCAAACTGCTTGCAGGTCTAACTGCCTTCTAACTACCACTTCTTCGGTTCAGTGAGATATGCTGGATTCTAAACGGAGAAGCTTCTCTGACGCTTTTTCACAGAGATTTTGAAACTGAAATCTCCCATGCCGTTTCCACCATAGGCAGCAATGGGCTTCCCCATAGAACTTGCCAACCTGAATTCCTACAGGCTAGATGTGAGAGGCACATTCTGCTGCATCCTCCCTAAGAGTTAAGCTTGCTTCTGAAAGCTCAACCTCCGGGGAGTCTGTTTGGCAGAGATATAGAACACACTTTTCCAAGCCTGTTGGAAGGCCTTTGCAGTGTCATTTCGCATCTAATTTCCCAAACCAAACTGCTTGCAGCTCTAACTCCCTTCTAACTACCACTTCTTCGGTTCAGTGAGATATGCTGGATTCTAAACGGAGAAGCTTCTCTGACGCTTTTTCACAGAGATTTTGAAACTGAAATTTCCAAACCCGTTTCCAACGAAGGCGCCAATGGGCTTCCCCATAGAACTTGCCAACCTGAATTCCTACAGGCTAGATGTGAGATGCACATTCTGCTGCTTCCTCCCTTAGAGTTAAACTAGCTTCTGAAAGCTCAACCTCCGGGGAGTTTGTTTGGCAGAGACATAGAACACACTTTTCCAAGCCTGTTGGAAGGCATTTGCAGTTTCATTTCGCGTCTAATTTCCCAAACCAAACTGCTTGCAGCTCTAACTCCCTTCTAACTACCACTTCTTCGGTTCACTGAGATATGCTGGATTCTAAACGGAGAAGCTTCTCTGACGCTTTTTCACAGAGATTTTGAAACTGAAATCTCCCATGCCGTTTCCACCATAGGCAGCAATGGGCTTCCCCATAGAACTTGCCAACCTGAATTCCTACAGGCTAGATGTGAGAGGCACATTCTGCTGCTTCCTCCCTAAGAGTTAAGCTTGCTTCTGAAAGCTCAAACTCCGGGGACTCTGTTTGGCATAGATATAGAACACACTTTTCCAAGCCTGTTGGAAGGCCTTTGCAGTGTCTTTTCGCATCTAATTTCCCAAACCAAACTGCTTGCAGCTCTAACTCCCTTCTAACTACCACTTCTTCGGTTCACTGAGATATGCTGGATTCTAAACGGAGAAGCTTCTCTGACGCTTTTTCACAGAGATTTTGAAACTGAAATCTCCCATGCTGTTTCCACCATAGCCAGCAATGGGCTTCCCCATAGAACTTGCCAACCTGAATTCCTACAGGCTAGATGTGAGAGGCACTTTCTGCTGCTTCCTCCCTTAGAGTTAAACTAGCTTCTGAAAGCTCAACCTCCAGGGAGTCTGTTTGGCAGAGATATAGAACACACTTTTCCAAGCCTGTTGGAAGGCATTTGCAGTTTCATTTCGCGTCTAATTTCCCAAACCAAACTGCTTGCAGCTCTAACTGCCTTCTAACTACCACTTCTTCGGTTCAGTGAGATATGCTGGATTCTAAACGGAGAAGCTTCTCTGACGCTTTTTCACAGAGATTTTGAAACTGAAATCTCCCATGCCGTTTCCACCATAGGCAGCAATGGGCTTCCCCATAGAACTTGCCAACCTGAATTCCTACAGGCTAGATGTGAGAGGCACATTCTGCTGCTTCCTCCCTAAGAGTTAAGCTTGCTTCTGAAAGCTCAACCTCCGGGGACTCTGTTTGGCACAGATATAGAACACACTTTTCCAAGCCTGTTGGAAGGCCTTTGCAGTGTCATTTCGCATCTAATTTCCCAAACCAAACTGCTTGCAGCTCTAACTCCCTTCTAACTACCACTTCTTCGGTTCAGTGAGATATGCTGGATTCTAAACGGAGAAGCTTCTCTGACGCTTTTTCACAGAGATTTTGAAACTGAAATCTCCCATGCCGTTTCCACCATAGGCAGCAATGGGCTTCCCCATAGAACTTGCCAACCTGAATTCCTACAGGCTAGATGTGAAAGGCACATTCTGCTGCTTCCTCCCTTAGAGTTAAACTTGCTTCTGAAAGCTCAACCTCCGGGGAGTTTGTTTGGCAGAGATATAGAACACACTTTTCCAAGCCTGTTGGAAGGCATTTGCAGTTTCATTTCGCGTCTAATTTCCCAAACCAAACTGCTTGCAGCTCTAACTCCCTTCTAACTACCACTTCTTCGGTTCAGTGAGATATGCTGGATTCTAAACGGAGAAGCTTTTCTGACGCTTTTTCACAGAGATTTTGAAACTGAAATTTCCAAACCCATTTCCAACGAAGGCGCCAATGGGCTTCCCCATAGAACATGCCAACCTGAATTCCTACAGGCTAGATGTGAGAGGCACATTCTGCTGCTTCCTCCCTTAGAGTTAAACTTGCTTGTGAAAGCTCAACCTCCGTGGAGTTTGTTTGGCAGAGATATAGAACACACTTTTCCAAGCCTGTTGGAAGGCATTTGCAGTTTCATTTCGCGTCTAATTTCCCAAACCAAACTGCTTGCAGCTCTAACTCCCTTCTAACTACCACTTCTTCGGTTCAGTGAGATATGCTGGATTCTAAACGGAGAAGCTTCTCTGACGCTTTTTCACAGAGATTTTGAAACTGAAATTTCCAAACCCGTTTCCAACGAAGGCGCCAATGGGCTTCCCCATAGAACTTGCCAACCTGAATTCCTACAGGCTAGATGTGAGAGGCACATTCTGCTGCTTCCTCCCTTAGAGTTAAACTAGCTTCTGAAAGCTCAACCTCCGGGGAGTTTGTTTGGCAGAGATATAGAACACACTTTTCCAAGCCTGTTGGAAGGCATTTGCAGTTTCATTTCGCGTCTAATTTCCCAAACCAAACTGCTTGCAGCTCTAACTCCCTTCTAACTACCACTTCTTCGGTTCAGTGAGATATGCTGGATTCTAAACGGAGAAGCTTCTCTGACGCTTTTTCACAGAGATTTTGAAACTGAAATTTCCAAACCCGTTTCCAACGAAGGCGCCAATGGGCTTCCCCATAGAACTTGCCAACCTGAATTCCTACAGGCTAGATGTGAGAGGCACATTCTGCTGCTTCCTCCCTTAGAGTTAAACTAGCTTCTGAAAGCTCAACCTCCGGGGAGTTTGTTTGGCAGAGATATAGAACACACTTTTCCAAGCCTGTTGGAAGGCATTTGCAGTTTCATTTCGCGTCTAATTTCCCAAACCAAACTGCTTGCAGCTCTAACTCCCTTCTAACTACCACTTCTTCGGTTCAGTGAGATATGCTGGATTCTAAACGGAGAAGCTTCTCTGACGCTTTTTCACAGAGATTTTGAAACTGAAATCTCCCATGCCGTTTCCACCATAGGCAGCAATGGGCTTCCCCATAGAACTTGCCAACCTGAATTCCTACAGGCTAGATGTGAGAGGCACATTCTGCTGCTTCCTCCCTTAGAGTTAAACTTGCTTCTGAAAGCTCAACCTCCGGGGAGTTTGTTTGGCAGAGATATAGAACACACTTTTCCAAGCCTGTTGGAAGGCATTTGCAGTTTCATTTCGCGTCTAATTTCCCAAACCAAACTGCTTGCAGCTCTAACTCCCTTCTAACTACCACTTCTTCGGTTCAGTGAGATATGCTGGATTCTAAACGGAGAAGCTTCTCTGACGCTTTTTCACAGAGATTTTGAAACTGAAATCTCCCATGCCGTTTCCACCATAGGCAGCAATGGGCTTCCCCATAGAACTTGCCAACCTGAATTCCTACAGGCTAGATGTGAGAGGCACATTCTGCTGCTTCCTCCCTTAGAGTTAAACTAGCTTCTGAAAGCTCAACCTCCGGGGAGTTTGTTTGGCAGAGATATAGAACACACTTTTCCAAGCCTGTTGGAAGGCATTTGCAGTTTCATTTCGCGTCTAATTTCCCAAACCAAACTGCTTGCAGCTCTAACTGCCTTCTAACTACCACTTCTTCGGTTCAGTGAGATATGCTGGATTCTAAACGGAGAAGCTTCTCTGACGCTTTTTCACAGAGATTTTGAAACTGAAATCTCCCATGCTGTTTCCACCATAGCCAGCAATGGGCTTCCCCATAGAACTTGCCAACCTGAATTCCTACAGGCTAGATGTGAGAGGCACATTCTGCTGCTTCCTCCCTTAGAGTTAAACTAGCTTCTGAAAGCTCAACCTCCAGGGATTCTGTTTGGCAGAGATATAGAACACACTTTTCGAAGCCTGTTGGAAGGCATTTGCAGTTTCATTTCGCGTCTAATTTCCCAAACCAAACTGCTTGCAGCTCTAACTCCCTTCTAACTACCACTTCTTCGGTTCAGTGAGATATGCTGGATTCTAAACGGAGAAGCTTCTCTGACGCTTTTTCACAGAGATTTTGAAACTGAAATTTCCAAACCCGTTTCCAACGAAGGCGCCAATGGGCTTCCCCATAGAACATGCCAACCTGAATTCCTACAGGCTAGATGTGAGAGGCACATTCTGCTGCTTCCTCCCTTAGAGTTAAACTAGCTTCTGAAAGCTCAACCTCCGGGGAGTTTGTTTGGCAGAGATATAGAACACACTTTTCCAAGCCTGTTGGAAGGCATTTGGAGTTTCATTTCGCGTCTAATTTCCCAAACCAAACTGCTTGCAGCTCTAACTCCCTTCTAACTACCACTTCTTCGGTTCAGTGAGATATGCTGGATTCTAAACGGAGAAGCTTCTCTGACGCTTTTTCACAGAGATTTTGAAACTGAAATCTCCCATGCCGTTTCCACCATAGGCAGCAATGGGCTTCCCCATAGAACTTGCCAACCTGAATTCCTACAGGCTAGATGTGAGAGGCACATTCTGCTGCTTCCTCCCTTAGAGTTAAACTAGCTTCTGAAAGCTCAACCTCCGGGGAGTTTGTTTGGCAGAGATATAGAACACACTTTTCCAAGCCTGTTGGAAGGCATTTGCAGTTTCATTTCGCGTCTAATTTCCCAAACCAAACTGCTTGCAGCTCTAACTGCCTTCTAACTACCACTTCTTCGGTTCAGTGAGATATGCTGGATTCTAAACGGAGAAGCTTCTCTGACGCTTTTTCACAGAGATTTTGAAACTGAAATCTCCCATGCTGTTTCCACCATAGCCAGCAATGGGCTTCCCCATAGAACTTGCCAACCTGAATTCCTACAGGCTAGATGTGAGAGGCACATTCTGCTGCTTCCTCCCTTAGAGTTAAACTAGCTTCTGAAAGCTCAACCTCCAGGGAGTCTGTTTGGCAGAGATATAGAACACACTTTTCCAAGCCTGTTGGAAGGCATTTGCAGTTTCATTTCGCGTCTAATTTCCCAAACCAAACTGCTTGCAGCTCTAACTCCCTTCTAACTACCACTTCTTCGGTTCAGTGAGATATGCTGGATTCTAAACGGAGAAGCTTCTCTGACGCTTTTTCACAGAGATTTTGAAACTGAAATTTCCAAACCCGTTTCCAAGGAAGGCGCCAATGGGCTTCCCCATAGAACTTGCCAACCTGAATTCCTACAGGCTAGATGTGAGGGGCACATTCTGCTGCTTCCTCCCTTAGAGTTAAACTAGCTTCTGAAAGCTCAACCTCCGGGGAGTTTGTTTGGCAGAGATATAGAACACACTTTTCCAAGCCTGTTGGAAGGCATTTGCAGTTTCATTTCGCGTCTAATTTCCCAAACCAAACTGCTTGCAGCTCTAACTCCCTTCTAACTACCACTTCTTCGGTTCAGTGAGATATGCTGGATTCTAAACGGAGAAGCTTCTCTGACGCTTTTTCACAGAGATTTTGAAACTGAAATCTCCCATGCCGTTTCCACCATAGGCAGCAATGGGCTTCCCCATAGAACTTGCCAACCTGAATTCCTACAGGCTAGATGTGAGAGGCACATTCTGCTGCTTCCTCCCTTAGAGTTAAACTTGCTTCTGAAAGCTCAACCTCCGGGGAGTTTGTTTGGCAGAGATATAGAACACACTTTTCCAAGCCTGTTGGAAGGCATTTGCAGTTTCATTTCGCGTCTAATTTCCCAAACCAAACTGCTTGCAGCTCTAACTGCCTTCTAACTACCACTTCTTCGGTTCAGTGAGATATGCTGGATTCTAAACGGAGAAGCTTCTCTGACGCTTTTTCACAGAGATTTTGAAACTGAAATCTCCCATGCTGTTTCCACCATAGCCAGCAATGGGCTTCCCCATAGAACTTGCCAACCTGAATTCCTACAGGCTAGATGTGAGAGGCACATTCTGCTGCTTCCTCCCTTAGAGTTAAACTAGTTTCTGAAAGCTCAACCTCCAGGGAGTCTGTTTGGCAGAGATATAGAACACACTTTTCCAAGCCTGTTGGAAGGCATTTGCAGTTACATTTCGCGTCTTATTTCCCAAACCAAACTGCTTGCAGCTCTAACTGCCTTCTAACTACCACTTCTTCGGTTCAGTGAGATATGCTGGATTCTAAACGGAGAAGCTTCTCTGACGCTTTTTCACAGAGATTTTGAAACTGAAATCTCCCATGCCGTTTCCACCATAGGCAGCAATGGGCTTCCCCATAGAACTTGCCAACCTGAATTCCTACAGGCTAGATGTGAGAGGCACATTCTGCTGCTTCCTCCCTAAGAGTTAAGCTTGCTTCTGAAAGCTCAACCTCCGGGGAGTCTGTTTGGCAGAGATATAGAACACACTTTTCCAAGCCTGTTGGAAGGCCTTTGCAGTGTCATTTCGCATCTAATTTCCCAAACCAAACTGCTTGCAGCTCTAACTCCCTTCTAACTACCACTTCTTCGGTTCAGTGAGATATGCTGGATTCTAAACGGAGAAGCTTCTCTGACGCTTTTTCACAGAGATTTTGAAACTGAAATTTCCAAACCCGTTTCCAACGAAGGCGCCAATGGGCTTCCCCATAGAAC
Source organism: Cynocephalus volans (assembly GCF_027409185.1). Classification (NCBI taxonomy): domain Eukaryota; kingdom Metazoa; phylum Chordata; class Mammalia; order Dermoptera; family Cynocephalidae; genus Cynocephalus; species Cynocephalus volans. The sequence goes on along the minus strand of NW_026902433.1, from coordinate 240,434 downwards.
TTGCCAACCTGAATTCCTACAGGCTAGATGTGAGATGCACATTCTGCTGCTTCCTCCCTTAGAGTTAAACTAGCTTCTGAAAGCTCAACCTCCGGGGAGTTTGTTTGGCAGAGACATAGAACACACTTTTCCAAGTCTGTTGGAAGGCATTTGCAGTTTCATTTCGCGTCTAATTTCCCAAACAAAACTGCTTGCAGCTCTAACTCCCTTCTAACTACCACTTCTTCGGTTCACTGAGATATGCTGGATTCTAAACGGAGAAGCTTCTCTGACGCTTTTTCACAGAGATTTTGAAACTGAAATCTCCCATGCCGTTTCCACCATAGGCAGCAATGGGCTTCCCCATAGAACTTGCCAACCTGAATTCCTACAGGCTAGATGTGAGAGGCACATTCTGCTGCTTCCTCCCTAAGAGTTAAGCTTGCTTCTGAAAGCTCAAACTCCGGGGACTCTGTTTGGCACAGATATAGAACACACTTTTCCAAGCCTGTTGGAAGGCCTTTGCAGTGTCTTTTCGCATCTAATTTCCCAAACCAAACTGCTTGCAGCTCTAACTCCCTTCTAACTACCACTTCTTCGGTTCACTGAGATATGCTGGATTCTAAACGGAGAAGCTTCTCTGACGCTTTTTCACAGAGATTTTGAAACTGAAATCTCCCATGCTGTTTCCACCTTAGCCAGCAATGGGCTTCCCCATAGAACTTGCCAACCTGAATTCCTACAGGCTAGATGTGAGAGGCACTTTCTGCTGCTTCCTCCCTTAGAGTTAAACTAGCTTCTGAAAGCTCAACCTCCAGGGAGTCTGTTTGGCAGAGATATAGAACACACTTTTCCAAGCCTGTTGGAAGGCATTTGCAGTTTCATTTCGCGTCTAATTTCCCAAACCAAACTGCTTGCAGCTCTAACTGCCTTCTAACTACCACTTCTTTGGTTCAGTGAGATATGCTGGATTCTAAACGGAGAAGCTTCTCTGACGCTTTTTCACAGAGATTTTGAAACTGAAATCTCCCATGCCGTTTCCACCATAGGCAGCAATGGGCTTCCCCATAGAACTTGCCAACCTGAATTCCTACAGGCTAGATGTGAGAGGCACATTCTGCTGCTTCCTCCCTAAGAGTTAAGCTTGCTTCTGAAAGCTCAACCTCCGGGGACTCTGTTTGGCACAGATATAGAACACACTTTTCCAAGCCTGTTGGAAGGCCTTTGCAGTGTCATTTCGCATCTAATTTCCCAAACCAAACTGCTTGCAGCTCTAACTCCCTTCTAACTACCACTTCTTCGGTTCAGTGAGATATGCTGGATTCTAAACGGAGAAGCTTCTCTGACGCTTTTTCACAGAGATTTTGAAACTGAAATCTCCCATGCCGTTTCCACCATAGGCAGCAATGGGCTTCCCCATAGAACTTGCCAACCTGAATTCCTACAGGCTAGATGTGAAAGGCACATTCTGCTGCTTCCTCCCTTAGAGTTAAACTTGCTTCTGAAAGCTCAACCTCCGGGGAGTTTGTTTGGCAGAGATATAGAACACACTTTTCCAAGCCTGTTGGAAGGCATTTGCAGTTTCATTTCGCGTCTAATTTCCCAAACCAAACTGCTTGCAGCTCTAACTCCCTTCTAACTACCACTTCTTCGGTTCAGTGAGATATGCTGGATTCTAAACGGAGAAGCTTTTCTGACGCTTTTTCACAGAGATTTTGAAACTGAAATTTCCAAACCCGTTTCCAACGAAGGCGCCAATGGGCTTCCCCATAGAACATGCCAACCTGAATTCCTACAGGCTAGATGTGAGAGGCACATTCTGCTGCTTCCTCCCTTAGAGTTAAACTTGCTTCTGAAAGCTCAACCTCCGGGGAGTTTGTTTGGCAGAGATATAGAACACACTTTTCCAAGCCTGTTGGAAGGCATTTGCAGTTTCATTTCGCGTCTAATTTCCCAAACCAAACTGCTTGCAGCTCTAACTCCCTTCTAACTACCACTTCTTCGGTTCAGTGAGATATGCTGGATTCTAAACGGAGAAGCTTCTCTGACGCTTTTTCACAGAGATTTTGAAACTGAAATCTCCCATGCCGTTTCCACCATAGGCAGCAATGGGCTTCCCCATAGAACTTGCCAACCTGAATTCCTACAGGCTAGATGTGAGAGGCACATTCTGCTGCTTCCTCCCTTAGAGTTAAACTAGCTTCTGAAAGCTCAACCTCCGGGGAGTTTGTTTGGCAGAGATATAGAACACACTTTTCCAAGCCTGTTGGAAGGCATTTGCAGTTTCATTTCGCGTCTAATTTCTCAAACCAAACTGCTTGCAGCTCTAACTCCCTTCTAACTACCACTTCTTCGGTTCAGTGAGATATGCTGGATTCTAAACGGAGAAGCTTCTCTGACGCTTTTTCACAGAGATTTTGAAACTGAAATCTCCCATGCCGTTTCCACCATAGGCAACAATGGGCTTCCCCATAGAACTTGCCAACCTGAATTCCTACAGGCTAGATGTGAGAGGCACATTCTGCTGCTTCCTCCCTTAGAGTTAAACTTGCTTGTGAAAGCTCAACCTCCGTGGAGTTTGTTTGGCAGAGATATAGAACACACTTTTCCAAGCCTGTTGGAAGGCATTTGCAGTTTCATTTCGCGTATAATTTCCCAAACCAAACTGCTTGCAGCTCTAACTCCCTTCTAACTACCACTTCTTCGGTTCAGTGAGATATGCTGGATTCTAAACGGAGAAGCTTCTCTGACGCTTTTTCACAGAGATTTTGAAACTGAAATTTCCAAACCCGTTTCCAACGAAGGCGCCAATGGGCTTCCCCATAGAACTTGCCAACCTGAATTCCTACAGGCTAGATGTGAGAGGCACATTCTGCTGCTTCCTCCCTTAGAGTTAAACTAGCTTCTGAAAGCTGAACCTCCGGGGAGTTTGTTTGGCAGAGATATAGAACACACTTTTCCAAGCCTGTTGGAAGGCATTTGCAGTTTCATTTCGCGTCTAATTTCCCAAACCAAACTGCTTGCAGCTCTAACTCCCTTCTAACTACCACTTCTTCGGTTCAGTGAGATATGCTGGATTCTAAACGGAGAAGCTTCTCTGACGCTTTTTCACAGAGATTTTGAAACTGAAATCTCCCATGCCGTTTCCACCATAGGCAGCAATGGGCTTCCCCATAGAACTTGCCAACCTCAATTCCTACAGGCTAGATGTGAGAGGCACATTCTGCTGCTTCCTCCCTTAGAGTTAAACTAGCTTCTGAAAGCTCAACCTCCGGGGAGTTTGTTTGGCAGAGATATAGAACACACTTTTCCAAGCCTGTTGGAAGGCATTTGCAGTTTCATTTCGCGTCTAATTTCCCAAACCAAACTGCTTGCAGCTCTAACTGCCTTCTAACTACCACTTCTTCGGTTCAGTGAGATATGCTGGATTCTAAACGGAGAAGCTTCTCTGACGCTTTTTCACAGAGATTTTGAAACTGAAATCTCCCATGCTGTTTCCACCATAGCCAGCAATGGGCTTCCCCATAGAACTTGCCAACCTGAATTCCTACAGGCTAGATGTGAGAGGCACATTCTGCTGCTTCCTCCCTTAGAGTTAAACTAGCTTCTGAAAGCTCAACCTCCAGGGAGTCTGTTTGGCAGAGATATAGAACACACTTTTCCAAGCCTGTTGGAAGGCATTTGCAGTTTCATTTCGCGTCTAATTTCCCAAACCAAACTGCTTGCAGCTCTAACTCCCTTCTAACTACCACTTCTTCGGTTCAGTGAGATATGCTGGATTCTAAACGGAGAAGCTTCTCTGACGCTTTTTCACAGAGATTTTGAAACTGAAATTTCCAAACCCGTTTCCAACGAAGGCGCCAATGGGCTTCCCCATAGAACATGCCAACCTGAATTCCTACAGGCTAGATGGGAGAGGCACATTCTGCTGCTTCCTCCCTTAGAGTTAAACTAGCTTCTGAAAGCTCAACCTCCGGGGAGTTTGTTTGGCAGAGATATAGAACACACTTTTCCAAGCCTGTTGGAAGGCATTTGGAGTTTCATTTCGCGTCTAATTTCCCAAACCAAACTGCTTGCAGCTCTAACTCCCTTCTAACTACCACTTCTTCGGTTCAGTGAGATATGCTGGATTCTAAACGGAGAAGCTTCTCTGACGCTTTTTCACAGAGATTTTGAAACTGAAATTTCCAAACCCGTTTCCAACGAAGGCGCCAATGGGCTTCCCCATAGAACTTGCCAACCTGAATTCCTACAGGCTAGATGTGAGAGGCACATTCTGCTGCTTCCTCCCTTAGAGTTAAACTAGCTTCTGAAAGCTCAACCTCCGGGGAGTTTGTTTGGCAGAGATATAGAACACACTTTTCCAAGCCTGTTGGAAGGCATTTGCAGTTTCATTTCGCGTCTAATTTCCCAAACCAAACTGCTTGCAGCTCTAACTCCCTTCTAACTACCACTTCTTCGGTTCAGTGAGATATACTGGATTCTAAACGGAGAAGCTTCTCTGACGCTTTTTCACAGAGATTTTGAAACTGAAATCTCCCATGCCGTTTCCACCATAGGCAGCAATGGGCTTCCCCGTAGAACTTGCCAACCTGAATTCCTACAGGCTAGATGTGAGAGGCACATTCTGCTGCTTCCTCCCTTAGAGTTAAACTAGCTTCTGAAAGCTCAACCTCCGGGGAGTTTGTTTGGCAGAGATATAGAACACACTTTTCCAAGCCTGTTGGAAGGCATTTGCAGTTTCATTTCGCGTCTAATTTCCCAAACCAAACTGCTTGCAGCTCTAACTGCCTTCTAACTACCACTTCTTCGGTTCAGTGAGATATGCTGGATTCTAAACGGAGAAGCTTCTCTGACGCTTTTTCACAGAGATTTTGAAACTGAAATCTCCCATGCTGTTTCCACCATAGCCAGCAATGGGCTTCCCCATAGAACTTGCCAACCTGAATTCCTACAGGCTAGATGTGAGAGGCACATTCTGCTGCTTCCTCCCTTAGAGTTAAACTAGCTTCTGAAAGCTCAACCTCCAGGGAGTCTGTTTGGCAGAGATATAGAACACACTTTTCCAAGCCTGTTGGAAGGCATTTGCAGTTTCATTTCGCGTCTAATTTCCCAAACCAAACTGCTTGCAGCTCTAACTCCCTTCTAACTACCACTTCTTCGGTTCAGTGAGATATGCTGGATTCTAAACGGAGAAGCTTCTCTGACGCTTTTTCACAGAGATTTTGAAACTGAAATTTCCAAACCCGTTTCCAACGAAGGCGCCAATGGGCTTCCCCATAGAACTTGCCAACCTGAATTCCTACAGGCTAGATGTGAGAGGCACATTCTGCTGCTTCCTCCCTTAGAGTTAAACTAGCTTCTGAAAGCTCAACCTCCGGGGAGTTTGTTTGGCAGAGATATAGAACACACTTTTCCAAGCCTGTTGGAAGGCATTTGCAGTTTCATTTCGCGTCTAATTTCCCAAACCAAACTGCTTGCAGCTCTAACTCCCTTCTAACTACCACTTCTTCGGTTCAGTGAGATATGCTGGATTCTAAACGGAGAAGCTTCTCTGACGCTTTTTCACAGAGATTTTGAAACTGAAATCTCCCATGCCGTTTCCACCATAGGCAGCAATGGGCTTCCCCATAGAACTTGCCAACCTGAATTCCTACAGGCTAGATGTGAGAGGCACATTCTGCTGCTTCCTCCCTTAGAGTTAAACTTGCTTGTGAAAGCTCAACCTCCGTGGAGTTTGTTTGGCAGAGATATAGAACACACTTTTCCAAGCCTGTTGGAAGGCATTTGCAGTTTCATTTCGCGTCTAATTTCCCAAACCAAACTGCTTGCAGCTCTAACTCCCTTCTAACTACCACTTCTTCGGTTCAGTGAGATATGCTGGATTCTAAACGGAGAAGCTTCTCTGACGCTTTTTCACAGAGATTTTGAAACTGAAATCTCCCATGCCGTTTCCACCATAGGCATCAATGGGCTTCCCCATAGAACTTGCCACCCTGAATTCCTACAGGCTAGATGTGAGAGGCACATTCTGCTGCTTCCTCCCTTAGAGTTAAACTAGCTTCTGAAAGCTCAACCTCCGGGGAGTTTGTTTGGCAGAGATATAGAACACACTTTTCCAAGCCTGTTGGAAGGCATTTGCAGTTTCATTTCGCGTCTAATTTCCCAAACCAAACTGCTTGCAGCTCTAACTGCCTTCTAACTACCACTTCTTCGGTTCAGTGAGATATGCTGGATTCTAAACGGAGAAGCTTCTCTGACGCTTTTTCACAGAGATTTTGAAACTGAAATCTCCCATGCTGTTTCCACCATAGCCAGCAATGGGCTTCCCCATAGAACTTGCCAACCTGAATTCCTACAGGCTAGATGTGAGAGGCACATTCTGCTGCTTCCTCCCTTAGAGTTAAACTAGCTTCTGAAAGCTCAACCTCCAGGGAGTCTGTTTGGCAGAGATATAGAACACACTTTTCCAAGCCTGTTGGAAGGCATTTGCAGTTTCATTTCGCGTCTAATTTCCCAAACCAAACTGCTTGCAGCTCTAACTCCCTTCTAACTACCACTTCTTCGGTTCAGTGAGATATGCTGGATTCTAAACGGAGAAGCTTCTCTGACGCTTTTTCACAGAGATTTTGAAACTGAAATTTCCAAACCCGTTTCCAACGAAGGCGCCAATGGGCTTCCCCATAGAACATGCCAACCTGAATTCCTACAGGCTAGATGTGAGAGGCACATTCTGCTGCTTCCTCCCTTAGAGTTAAACTAGCTTCTGAAAGCTCAACCTCCGGGGAGTTTGTTTGGCAGAGATATAGAACACACTTTTCCAAGCCTGTTGGAAGGCATTTGGAGTTTCATTTCGCGTCTAATTTCCCAAACCAAACTGCTTGCAGCTCTAACTCCCTTCTAACTACCACTTCTTCGGTTCAGTGAGATATGCTGGATTCTAAACGGAGAAGCTTCTCTGACGCTTTTTCACAGAGATTTTGAAACTGAAATCTCCCATGCCGTTTCCACCATAGGCAGCAATGGGCTTCCCCATAGAACTTGCCAACCTGAATTCCTACAGGCTAGATGTGAGAGGCACATTCTGCTGCTTCCTCCCTTAGAGTTAAACTTGCTTCTGAAAGCTCAACCTCCGGGGAGTTTGTTTGGCAGAGATATAGAACACACTTTTCCAAGCCTGTTGGAAGGCATTTGCAGTTTCATTTCGCGTCTAATTTCCCAAACCAAACTGCTTGCAGCTCTAACTCCCTTCTAACTACCACTTCTTCGGTTCAGTGAGATATGCTGGATTCTAAACGGAGAAGCTTCTCTGACGCTTTTTCACAGAGATTTTGAAACTGAAATCTCCCATGCCGTTTCCACCATAGGCAGCAATGGGCTTCCCCATAGAACTTGCCAACCTGAATTCCTACAGGCTAGATGTGAGAGGCACATTCTGCTGCTTCCTCCCTTAGAGTTAAACTTGCTTCTGAAAGCTCAACCTCCGGGGAGTTTGTTTGGCAGAGATATAGAACACACTTTTCCAAGCCTGTTGGAAGGCATTTGCAGTTTCATTTCGCGTCTAATTTCCCAAACCAAACTGCTTGCAGCTCTAACTCCCTTCTAACTACCACTTCTTCGGTTCACTGAGATATGCTGGATTCTAAACGGAGAAGCTTCTCTGACGCTTTTTCACAGAGATTTTGAAACTGAAATCTCCCATGCCGTTTCCACCATAGGCAGCAATGGGCTTCCCCATAGAACTTGCCAACCTGAATTCCTACAGGCTAGATGTGAGAGGCACATTCTGCTGCTTCCTCCCTTAGAGTTAAACTAGCTTCTGAAAGCTCAACCTCCGGGGAGTTTGTTTGGCAGAGATATAGAACACATTTTTCCAAGCCTGTTGGAAGGCATTTGCAGTTTCATTTCGCGTCTAATTTCCCAAACCAAACTGCTTGCAGCTCTAACTGCCTTCTAACTACCACTTCTTCGGTTCAGTGAGATATGCTGGATTCTAAACGGAGAAGCTTCTCTGACGCTTTTTCACAGAGATTTTGAAACTGAAATCTCCCATGCTGTTTCCACCATAGCCAGCAATGGGCTTCCCCATAGAACTTGCCAACCTGAATTCCTACAGGCTAGATGTGAGAGGCACATTCTGCTGCTTCCTCCCTTAGAGTTAAACTAGCTTCTGAAAGCTCAACCTCCAGGGAGTCTGTTTGGCAGAGATATAGAACACACTTTTCCAAGCCTGTTGGAAGGCATTTGCAGTTTCATTTCGCGTCTAATTTCCCAAACCAAACTGCTTGCAGCTCTAACTCCCTTCTAACTACCACTTCTTCGGTTCAGTGAGATATGCTGGATTCTAAACGGAGAAGCTTCTCTGACGCTTTTTCACAGAGATTTTGAAACTGAAATCTCCCATGCCGTTTCCACCATAGGCAGCAATGGGCTTCCCCATAGAACTTGCCAACCTGAATTCCTACAGGCTAGATGTGAGAGGCACATTCTGCTGCTTCCTCCCTTAGAGTTAAACTTGCTTCTGAAAGCTCAACCTCCGGGGAGTTTGTTTGGCAGAGATATAGAACACACTTTTCCAAGCCTGTTGGAAGGCATTTGCAGTTTCATTTCGCGTCTAATTTCCCAAACCAAACTGCTTGCAGCTCTAACTCCCTTCTAACTACCACTTCTTCGGTTCAGTGAGATATGCTGGATTCTAAACGGAGAAGCTTCTCTGACGCTTTTTCACAGAGATTTTGAAACTGAAATCTCCCATGCCGTTTCCACCATAGGCATCAATGGGCTTCCCCATAGAACTTGCCAACCTGAATTCCTACAGGCTAGATGTGAGAGGCACATTCTGCTGCTTCCTCCCTTAGAGTTAAACTAGCTTCTGAAAGCTCAACCTCCGGGGAGTTTGTTTGGCAGAGATATAGAACACACTTTTCCAAGCCTGTTGGAAGGCATTTGCAGTTTCATTTCGCGTCTAATTTCCCAAACCAAACTGCTTGCAGCTCTAACTGCCTTCTAACTACCACTTCTTCGGTTCAGTGAGATATGCTGGATTCTAAACGGAGAAGCTTCTCTGACGCTTTTTCACAGAGATTTTGAAACTGAAATCTCCCATGCTGTTTCCACCATAGCCAGCAATGGGCTTCCCCATAGAACTTGCCAACCTGAATTCCTACAGGCTAGATGTGAGAGGCACATTCTGCTGCTTCCTCCCTTAGAGTTAAACTAGCTTCTGAAAGCTCAACCTCCAGGGAGTCTGTTTGGCAGAGATATAGAACACACTTTTCCAAGCCTGTTGGAAGGCATTTGCAGTTTCATTTCGCGTCTAATTTCCCAAACCAAACTGCTTGCAGCTCTAACTCCCTTCTAACTACCACTTCTTCGGTTCAGTGAGATATGCTGGATTCTAAACGGAGAAGCTTCTCTGACGCTTTTTCACAGAGATTTTGAAACTGAAATTTCCAAACCCGTTTCCAACGAAGGCGCCAATGGGCTTCCCCATAGAACATGCCAACCTGAATTCCTACAGGCTAGATGTGAGAGGCACATTCTGCTGCTTCCTCCCTTAGAGTTAAACTAGCTTCTGAAAGCTCAACCTCCGGGGAGTTTGTTTGGCAGAGATATAGAACACACTTTTCCAAGCCTGTTGGAAGGCATTTGGAGTTTCATTTCGCGTCTAATTTCCCAAACCAAACTGCTTGCAGCTCTAACTCCCTTCTAACTACCACTTCTTCGGTTCAGTGAGATATGCTGGATTCTAAACGGAGAAGCTTCTCTGACGCTTTTTCACAGAGATTTTGAAACTGAAATCTCCCATGCCGTTTCCACCATAGGCAGCAATGGGCTTCCCCATAGAACTTGCCAACCTGAATTCCTACAGGCTAGATGTGAGAGGCACATTCTGCTGCTTCCTCCCTTAGAGTTAAACTTGCTTCTGAAAGCTCAACCTCCGGGGAGTTTGTTTGGCAGAGATATAGAACACACTTTTCCAAGCCTGTTGGAAGGCATTTGCAGTTTCATTTCGCGTCTAATTTCCCAAACCAAACTGCTTGCAGCTCTAACTCCCTTCTAACTACCACTTCTTCGGTTCAGTGAGATATGCTGGATTCTAAACGGAGAAGCTTCTCTGACGCTTTTTCACAGAGATTTTGAAACTGAAATCTCCCATGCCGTTTCCACCATAGGCAGCAATGGGCTTCCCCATAGAACTTGCCAACCTGAATTCCTACAGGCTAGATGTGAGAGGCACATTCTGCTGCTTCCTCCCTTAGAGTTAAACTTGCTTCTGAAAGCTCAACCTCCGGGGAGTTTGTTTGGCAGAGATATAGAACACACTTTTCCAAGCCTGTTGGAAGGCATTTGCAGTTTCATTTCGCGTCTAATTTCCCAAACCAAACTGCTTGCAGCTCTAACTCCCTTCTAACTACCACTTCTTCGGTTCAGTGAGATATGCTGGATTCTAAACGGAGAAGCTTCTCTGACGCTTTTTCACAGAGATTTTGAAACTGAAATCTCCCATGCCGTTTCCACCATAGGCAGCAATGGGCTTCCCCATAGAACTTGCCAACCTGAATTCCTACAGGCTAGATGTGAGAGGCACATTCTGCTGCTTCCTCCCTTAGAGTTAAACTAGCTTCTGAAAGCTCAACCTCCGGGGAGTTTGTTTGGCAGAGATATAGAACACACTTTTCCAAGCCTGTTGGAAGGCATTTGCAGTTTCATTTCGCGTCTAATTTCCCAAACCAAACTGCTTGCAGCTCTAACTGCCTTCTAACTACCACTTCTTCGGTTCAGTGAGATATGCTGGATTCTAAACGGAGAAGCTTCTCTGACGCTTTTTCACAGAGATTTTGAAACTGAAATCTCCCATGCTGTTTCCACCATAGCCAGCAATGGGCTTCCCCATGGAACTTGCCAACCTGAATTCCTACAGGCTAGATGTGAGAGGCACATTCTGCTGCTTCCTCCCTAGGAGTTAAACTAGCTTCTGAAAGCTCAACCTCCAGGGAGTCTGTTTGGCAGAGATATAGAACACACTTTTCCAAGCCTGTTGGAAGGCATTTGCAGTTTCATTTCGCGTCTTATTTCCCAAACCAAACTGCTTGCAGCTCTAACTGCCTTCTAACTACCACTTCTTCGGTTCAGTGAGATATGCTGGATTCTAAACGGAGAAGCTTCTCTGACGCTTTTTCACAGAGATTTTGAAACTGAAATCTCCCATGCCGTTTCCACCATAGGCAGCAATGGGCTTCCCCATAGAACTTGCCAACCTGAATTCCTACAGGCTAGATGTGAGAGGCACATTCTGCTGCTTCCTCCCTAAGAGTTAAGCTTGCTTCTGAAAGCTCAACCTCCGGGGAGTCTGTTTGGCAGAGATATAGAACACACTTTTCCAAGCCTGTTGGAAGGCCTTTGCAGTGTCATTTCGCATCTAATTTCCCAAACCAAACTGCTTGCAGCTCTAACTCCCTTCTAACTACCACTTCTTCGGTTCAGTGAGATATGCTGGATTCTAAACGGAGAAGCTTCTCTGACGCTTTTTCACAGAGATTTTGAAACTGAAATTTCCAAACCCGTTTCCAACGAAGGCACCAATGGGCTTCCCCATAGAACTTGCCAACCTGAATTCCTACAGGCTAGATGTGAGATGCACATTCTGCTGCTTCCTCCCTTAGAGTTAAACTAGCTTCTGAAAGCTCAACCTCCGGGGAGTTTGTTTGGCAGAGACATAGAACACACTTTTCCAAGCCTGTTGGAAGGCATTTGCAGTTTCATTTCGCGTCTAATTTCCCAAACCAAACTGCTTGCAGCTCTAACTCCCTTCTAACTACCACTTCTTCGGTTCACTGAGATATGCTGGATTCTAAACGGAGAAGCTTCTCTGACGCTTTTTCACAGAGATTTTGAAACTGAAATCTCCCATGCCGTTTCCACCATAGGCAGCAATGGGCTTCCCCATAGAACTTGCCAACCTGAATTCCTACAGGCTAGATGTGAGAGGCACATTCTGCTGCTTCCTCCCTAAGAGTTAAGCTTGCTTCTGAAAGCTCAAACTCCGGGGACTCTGTTTGGCACAGATATAGAACACACTTTTCCAAGCCTGTTGGAAGGCCTTTGCAGTGTCTTTTCGCATCTAATTTCCCAAACCAAACTGCTTGCAGCTCTAACTCCCTTCTAACTACCACTTCTTCGGTTCAGTGAGATATGCTGGATTCTAAACGGAGAAGCTTCTCTGACGCTTTTTCACAGAGATTTTGAAACTGAAATCTCCCATGCCGTTTCCACCATAGGCAGCAATGGGCTTCCCCATAGAACTTGCCAACCTGAATTCCTACAGGCTAGATGTGAGAGGCACATTCTGCTGCTTCCTCCCTTAGAGTTAAACTAGCTTCTGAAAGCTCAACCTCCGGGGAGTTTGTTTGGCAGAGATATAGAACACACTTTTCCAAGCCTGTTGGAAGGCATTTGGAGTTTCATTTCGCGTCTAATTTCCCAAACCAAACTGCTTGCAGCTCTAACTGCCTTCTAACTACCACTTCTTCGGTTCAGTGAGATATGCTGGATTCTAAACGGAGAAGCTTCTCTGACGCTTTTTCACAGAGATTTTGAAACTGAAATCTCCCATGCTGTTTCCACCATAGCCAGCAATGGGCTTCCCCATAGAACTTGCCAACCTGAATTCCTACAGGCTAGATGTGAGAGGCACATTCTGCTGCTTCCTCCCTTAGAGTTAAACTAGCTTCTGAAAGCTCAACCTCCAGGGAGTCTGTTTGGCAGAGATATAGAACACACTTTTCCAAGCCTGTTGGAAGGCATTTGCAGTTTCATTTCGCGTCTAATTTCCCAAACCAAACTGCTTGCAGCTCTAACTGCCTTCTAACTACCACTTCTTCGGTTCAGTGAGATATGCTGGATTCTAAACGGAGAAGCTTCTCTGACGCTTTTTCACAGAGATTTTGAAACTGAAATCTCCCATGCCGTTTCCACCATAGGCAGCAATGGGCTTCCCCATAGAACTTGCCAACCTGAATTCCTACAGGCTAGATGTGAGAGGCACATTCTGCTGCTTCCTCCCTAAGAGTTAAGCTTGCTTCTGAAAGCTCAACCTCCGGGGACTCTGTTTGGCACAGATATAGAACACACTTTTCCAAGCCTGTTGGAAGGCCTTTGCAGTGTCATTTCGCATCTAATTTCCCAAACCAAACTGCTTGCAGCTCTAACTCCCTTCTAACTACCACTTCTTCGGTTCAGTGAGATATGCTGGATTCTAAACGGAGAAGCTTCTCTGACGCTTTTTCACAGAGATTTTGAAACTGAAATCTCCCATGCCGTTTCCACCATAGGCAGCAATGGGCTTCCCCATAGAACTTGCCAACCTGAATTCCTACAGGCTAGATGTGAGATGCACATTCTGCTGCTTCCTCCCTTAGAGTTAAACTAGCTTCTGAAAGCTCAACCTCCGGGGAGTTTGTTTGGCAGAGACATAGAACACACTTTTCCAAGCCTGTTGGAAGGCATTTGCAGTTTCATTTCGCGTCTAATTTCCCAAACCAAACTGCTTGCAGCTCTAACTCCCTTCTAACTACCACTTCTTCGGTTCACTGAGATATGCTGGATTCTAAACGGAGAAGCTTCTCTGACGCTTTTTCACAGAGATTTTGAAACTGAAATCTCCCATGCCGTTTCCACCATAGGCAGAAATGGGCTTCCCCATAGAACTTGCCAACCTGAATTCCTACAGGCTAGATGTGAGAGGCACATTCTGCTGCTTCCTCCCTAAGAGTTAAGCTTGCTTCTGAAAGCTCAAACTCCGGGGACTCTGTTTGGCACAGATATAGAACACACTTTTCCAAGCCTGTTGGAAGGCCTTTGCGGTGTCTTTTCGCATCTAATTTCCCAAACCAAACTGCTTGCAGCTCTAACTCCCTTCTAACTACCACTTCTTCGGTTCAGTGAGATATGCTGGATTCTAAACGGAGAAGCTTCTCTGACGCTTTTTCACAGAGATTTTGAAACTGAAATCTCCCATGCTGTTTCCACCATAGGCAGCAATGGGCTTCCCCATAGAACTTGCCAACCTGAATTCCTACAGGCTAGATGTGAGAGGCACATTCTGCTGCTTCCTCCCTTAGAGTTAAACTAGCTTCTGAAAGCTCAACCTCCGGGGAGTTTGTTTGGCAGAGATATAGAACACACTTTTCCAAGCCTGTTGGAAGGCATTTGCAGTTTCATTTCGCGTCTAATTTCCCAAACCAAACTGCTTGCAGCTCTAACTGCCTTCTAACTACCACTTCTTCGGTTCAGTGAGATATGCTGGATTCTAAACGGAGAAGCTTCTCTGACGCTTTTTCACAGAGATTTTGAAACTGAAATCTCCCATGCTGTTTCCACCATAGCCAGCAATGGGCTTCCCCATAGAACTTGCCAACCTGAATTCCTACAGGCTAGATGTGAGAGGCACATTCTGCTGCTTCCTCCCTTAGAGTTAAACTAGCTTCTGAAAGCTCAACCTCCAGGGAGTCTGTTTGGCAGAGATATAGAACACACTTTTCCAAGCCTGTTGGAAGGCATTTGCAGTTTCATTTCGCGTCTAATTTCCCAAACCAAACTGCTTGCAGCTCTAACTCCCTTCTAACTACCACTTCTTCGGTTCAGTGAGATATGCTGGATTCTAAACGGAGAAGCTTCTCTGACGCTTTTTCACAGAGATTTTGAATCTGAAATTTCCAAACCCGTTTCCAACGAAGGCGCCAATGGGCTTCCCCATAGAACATGCCAACCTGAATTCCTACAGGCTAGATGTGAGAGGCACATTCTGCTGCTTCCTCCCTTAGAGTTAAACTAGCTTCTGAAAGCTCAACCTCCGGGGAGTTTGTTTGGCAGAGATATAGAACACACTTTTCCAAGCCTGTTGGAAGGCATTTGGAGTTTCATTTCGCGTCTAATTTCCCAAACCAAACTGCTTGCAGCTCTAACTCCCTTCTAACTACCACTTCTTCGGTTCAGTGAGATATGCTGGATTCTAAACGGAGAAGCTTCTCTGACGCTTTTTCACAGAGATTTTGAAACTGAAATCTCCCATGCCGTTTCCACCATAGGCAGCAATGGGCTTCCCCATAGAACTTGCCAACCTGAATTCCTACAGGCTAGATGTGAGAGGCACATTCTGCTGCTTCCTCCCTTAGAGTTAAACTTGCTTCTGAAAGCTCAACCTCCGGGGAGTTTGTTTGGCAGAGATATAGAACACACTTTTCCAAGCCTGTTGGAAGGCATTTGCAGTTTCATTTCGCGTCTAATTTCCCAAACCAAACTGCTTGCAGCTCTAACTCCCTTCTAACTACCACTTCTTCGGTTCAGTGAGATATGCTGGATTCTAAACGGAGAAGCTTCTCTGACGCTTTTTCACAGAGATTTTGAAACTGAAATCTCCCATGCCGTTTCCACCATAGGCAGCAATGGGCTTCCCCATAGAACTTGCCAACCTGAATTCCTACAGGCTAGATGTGAGAGGCACATTCTGCTGCTTCCTCCCTTAGAGTTAAACTAGCTTCTGAAAGCTCAACCTCCAGGGAGTCTGTTTGGCAGAGATATAGAACACACTTTTCCAAGCCTGTTGGAAGGCATTTGCAGTTTCATTTCGCGTCTAATTTCCCAAACCAAACTGCTTGCAGCTCTAACTGCCTTCTAACTACCACTTCTTCGGTTCAGTGAGATATGCTGGATTCTAAACGGAGAAGCTTCTCTGACGCTTTTTCACAGAGATTTTGAAACTGAAATCTCCCATGCCGTTTCCACCATAGGCAGCAATGGGCTAACCCATAGAACTTGCCAACCTGAATTCCTACAGGCTAGATGTGAGAGGCACATTCTGCTGCTTCCTCCCTAAGACTTAAGCTTCCTTCTGAAAGCTCAACCTCCGGGGAGTCTGTTTGGCAGAGATATAGAACACACTTTTCCAAGCCTGTTGGAAGGCCTTTGCAGTGTCATTTCGCATCTAATTTCCCAAACCAAACTGCTTGCAGCTCTAACTCCCTTCTAACTACCACTTCTTCGGTTCAGTGAGATATGCTGGATTCTAAACGGAGAAGCTTCTCTGACGCTTTTTCACAGAGATTTTGAAACTGAAATTTCCAAACCCGTTTCCAACGAAGGCGCCAATGGGCTTCCCCATAGAACTTGCCAACCTGAATTCCTACAGGCTAGATGTGAGATGCACATTCTGCTGCTTCCTCCCTTAGAGTTAAACTAGCTTCTGAAAGCTCAACCTCCGGGGAGTTTGTTTGGCAGAGACATAGAACACACTTTTCCAAGCCTGTTGGAAGGCATTTGCAGTTTCATTTCGCGTCTAATTTCCCAAACCAAACTGCTTGCAGCTCTAACTCCCTTCTAACTACCACTTCTTCGGTTCACTGAGATATGCTGGATTCTAAACGGAGAAGCTTCTCTGACGCTTTTTCACAGAGGTTTTGAAACTGAAATCTCCCATGCCGTTTCCACCATAGGCAGCAATGGGCTTCCCCATAGAACTTGCCAACCTGAATTCCTACAGGCTAGATGTGAGAGGCACATTCTGCTGCTTCCTCCCTAAGAGTTAAGGTTGCTTCTGAAAGCTCAAACTCCGGGGACTCTGTTTGGCACAGATATAGAACACACTTTTCCAAGCCTGTTGGAAGGCCTTTGCAGTGTCTTTTCGCATCTAATTTCCCAAACCAAACTGCTTGCAGCTCTAACTCCCTTCTAACTACCACTTCTTCGGTTCAGTGAGATATGCTGGATTCTAAATGGAGAAGCTTCTCTGACGCTTTTTCACAGAGATTTTGAAACTGAAATCTCCCATGCCGTTTCCACCATAGGCAGCAATGGGCTTCCCCATAGAACTTGCCAACCTGAATTCCTACAGGCTAGATGTGAGAGGCACATTCTGCTGCTTCCTCCCTTAGAGTTAAACTAGCTTCTGAAAGCTCAACCTCCAGGGAGTCTGTTTGGCAGAGATATAGAACACACTTTTCCAAGCCTGTTGGAAGGCATTTGCAGTTTCATTTCGCGTCTAATTTCCCAAACCAAACTGCTTGCAGCTCTAACTCCCTTCTAACTACCACTTCTTCGGTTCAGTGAGATATGCTGGATTCTAAACGGAGAAGCTTCTCTGACGCTTTTTCACAGAGATTTTGAAACTGAAATCTCCCATGCCGTTTCCACCATAGGCAGCAATGGGCTTCCCCATAGAACTTGCCAACCTGAATTCCTACAGGCTAGATGTGAGAGGCACATTCTGCTGCTTCCTCCCTTAGAGTTAAACTTGCTTCTGAAAGCTCAACCTCCGGGGAGTTTGTTTGGCAGAGATATAGAACACACTTTTCCAAGCCTGTTGGAAGGCATTTGCAGTTTCATTTCGCGTCTAATTTCCCAAACCAAACTGCTTGCAGCTCTAACTCCCTTCTAACTACCACTTCTTCGGTTCAGTGAGATATGCTGGATTCTAAACGGAGAAGCTTCTCTGACGCTTTTTCACAGAGATTTTGAAACTGAAATCTCCCATGCCGTTTCCACCATAGGCAGCAATGGGCTTCCCCATAGAACTTGCCAACCTGAATTCCTACAGGCTAGATGTGAGAGGCACATTCTGCTGCTTCCTCCCTTAGAGTTAAACTAGCTTCTGAAAGCTCAACCTCCGGGGAGTTTGTTTGGCAGAGATATAGAACACACATTTCCAAGCCTGTTGGAAGGCATTTGCAGTTTCATTTCGCGTCTAATTTCCCAAACCAAACTGCTTGCAGCTCTAACTGCCTTCTAACTACCACTTCTTCGGTTCAGTGAGATATGCTGGATTCTAAACGGAGAAGCTTCTCTGACGCTTTTTCACAGAGATTTTGAAACTGAAATCTCCCATGCTGTTTCCACCATAGCCAGCAATGGGCTTCCCCATAGAACTTGCCAACCTGAATTCCTACAGGCTAGATGTGAGAGGCACATTCTGCTGCTTCCTCCCTTAGAGTTAAACTAGCTTCTGAAAGCTCAACCTCCAGGGAGTCTGTTTGGCATAGATATAGAACACACTTTTCCAAGCCTGTTGGAAGGCATTTGCAGTTTCAGTTCGCGTCTAATTACCCAAACCAAACTGCTTGCAGCTCTAACTCCCTTCTAACTACCACTTCTTCGGTTCAGTGAGATATGCTGGATTCTAAACGGAGAAGCTTCTCTGACGCTTTTTCACAGAGATTTTGAATCTGAAATTTCCAAACCCGTTTCCAACGAAGGCGCCAATGGGCTTCCCCATAGAACATGCCAACCTGAATTCCTACAGGCTAGATGTGAGAGGCACATTCTGCTGCTTCCTCCCTTAGAGTTAAACTAGCTTCTGAAAGCTCAACCTCCGGGGAGTTTGTTTGGCAGAGATATAGAACACACTTTTCCAAGCCTGTTGGAAGGCATTTGGAGTTTCATTTCGCGTCTAATTTCCCAAACCAAACTGCTTGCAGCTCTAACTCCCTTCTAACTACCACTTCTTCGGTTCAGTGAGATATGCTGGATTCTAAACGGAGAAGCTTCTCTGACGCTTTTTCACAGAGATTTTGAAACTGAAATCTCCCATGCCGTTTCCACCATAGGCAGCAATGGGCTTCCCCATAGAACTTGCCAACCTGAATTCCTACAGGCTAGATGTGAGAGGCACATTCTGCTGCTTCCTCCCTTAGAGTTAAACTTGCTTCTGAAAGCTCAACCTCCGGGGAGTTTGTTTGGCAGAGATATAGAACACACTTTTCCAAGCCTGTTGGAAGGCATTTGCAGTTTCATTTCGCGTCTAATTTCCCAAACCAAACTGCTTGCAGCTCTAACTCCCTTCTAACTACCACTTCTTCGGTTCACTGAGATATGCTGGATTCTAAACGGAGAAGCTTCTCTGACGCTTTTTCACAGAGATTTTGAAACTGAAATCTCCCATGCCGTTTCCACCATAGGCAGCAATGGGCTTCCCCATAGAACTTGCCAACCTGAATTCCTACAGGCTAGATGTGAGAGGCACATTCTGCTGCTTCCTCCCTTAGAGTTAAACTAGCTTCTGAAAGCTCAACCTCCAGGGAGTCTGTTTGGCAGAGATATAGAACACACTTTTCCAAGCCTGTTGGAAGGCATTTGCAGTTTCATTTCGCGTCTAATTTCCCAAACCAAACTGCTTGCAGCTCTAACTGCCTTCTAACTACCACTTCTTCGGTTCAGTGAGATATGCTGGATTCTAAACGGAGAAGCTTCTCTGACGCTTTTTCACAGAGATTTTGAAACTGAAATCTCCCATGCCGTTTCCACCATAGGCAGCAATGGGCTTCCCCATAGAACTTGCCAACCTGAATTCCTACAGGCTAGATGTGAGAGGCACATTCTGCTGCTTCCTCCCTAAGACTTAAGCTTCCTTCTGAAAGCTCAACCTCCGGGGAGTCTGTTTGGCAGAGATATAGAACACACTTTTCCAAGCCTGTTGGAAGGCCTTTGCAGTGTCATTTCGCATCTAATTTCCCAAACCAAACTGCTTGCAGCTCTAACTCCCTTCTAACTACCACTTCTTCGGTTCAGTGAGATATGCTGGATTCTAAACGGAGAAGCTTCTCTGACGCTTTTTCAAAGAGATTTTGAAACTGAAATTTCCAAACCCGTTTCCAACGAAGGCGCCAATGGGCTTCCCCATAGAACTTGCCAACCTGAATTCCTACAGGCTAGATGTGAGATGCACATTCTGCTGCTTCCTCCCTTAGAGTTAAACTAGCTTCTGAAAGCTCAACCTCCGGGGAGTTTGTTTGGCAGAGACATAGAACACACTTTTCCAAGCCTGTTGGAAGGCATTTGCAGTTTCATTTCGCGTCTAATTTCCCAAACCAAACTGCTTGCAGCTCTAACTCCCTTCTAACTACCACTTCTTCGGTTCACTGAGATATGCTGGATTCTAAACGGAGAAGCTTCTCTGACGCTTTTTCACAGAGGTTTTGAAACTGAAATCTCCCATGCCGTTTCCACCATAGGCAGCAATGGGCTTCCCCATAGAACTTGCCAACCTGAATTCCTACAGGCTAGATGTGAGAGGCACATTCTGCTGCTTCCTCCCTAAGAGTTAAGCTTGCTTCTGAAAGCTCAAACTCCGGGGACTCTGTTTGGCACAGATATAGAACACACTTTTCCAAGCCTGTTGGAAGGCCTTTGCAGTGTCTTTTCGCATCTAATTTCCCAAACCAAACTGCTTGCAACTCTAACTCCCTTCTAACTACCACTTCTTCGGTTCAGTGAGATATGCTGGATTCTAAACGGAGAAGCTTCTCTGACGCTTTTTCACAGAGATTTTGAAACTGAAATCTCCCATGCCGTTTCCACCATAGGCAGCAATGGGCTTCCCCATAGAACTTGCCAACCTGAATTCCTACAGGCTAGATGTGAGAGGCACATTCTGCTGCTTCCTCCCTTAGAGTTAAACTTGCTTCTGAAAGCTCAACCTCCGGGGAGTTTGTTTGGCAGAGATATAGAACACACTTTTCCAAGCCTGTTGGAAGGCATTTGCAGTTTCATTTCGCGTCTAATTTCCCAAACCAAACTGCTTGCAGCTCTAACTCCCTTCTAACTACCACTTCTTCGGTTCAGTGAGATATGCTGGATTCTAAACGGAGAAGCTTCTCTGACGCTTTTTCACAGAGATTTTGAAACTGAAATCTCCCATGCCGTTTCCACCATAGGCAGCAATGGGCTTCCCCATAGAACTTGCCAACCTGAATTCCTACAGGCTAGATGTGAGAGGCACATTCTGCTGCTTCCTCCCTTAGAGTTAAACTAGCTTCTGAAAGCTCAACCTCCAGGGAGTCTGTTTGGCAGAGATATAGAACACACTTTTCCAAGCCTGTTGGAAGGCATTTGCAGTTTCATTTCGCGTCTAATTTCCCAAACCAAACTGCTTGCAGCTCTAACTGCCTTCTAACTACCACTTCTTCGGTTCAGTGAGATATGCTGGATTCTAAACGGAGAAGCTTCTCTGACGCTTTTTCACAGAGATTTTGAAACTGAAATCTCCCATGCCGTTTCCACCATAGGCAGCAATGGGCTTCCCCATAGAACTTGCCAACCTGAATTCCTACAGGCTAGATGTGAGAGGCACATTCTGCTGCTTCCTCCCTAAGACTTAAGCTTCCTTCTGAAAGCTCAACCTCCGGGGAGTCTGTTTGGCAGAGATATAGAACACACTTTTCCAAGCCTGTTGGAAGGCCTTTGCAGTGTCATTTCGCATCTAATTTCCCAAACCAAACTGCTTGCAGCTCTAACTCCCTTCTAACTACCACTTCTTCGGTTCAGTGAGATATGCTGGATTCTAAACGGAGAAGCTTCTCTGACGCTTTTTCACAGAGATTTTGAAACTGAAATCTCCCATGCCGTTTCCACCATAGGCAGCAATGGGCTTCCCCATAGAACTTGCCAACCTGAATTCCTACAGGCTAGATGTGAGAGGCACATTCTGCTGCTTCCTCCCTTAGAGTTAAACTTGCTTCTGAAAGCTCAACCTCCGGGGAGTTTGTTTGGCAGAGATATAGAACACACTTTTCCAAGCCTGTTGGAAGGCATTTGCAGTTTCATTTCGCGTCTAATTTCCCAAACCAAACTGCTTGCAGCTCTAACTCCCTTCTAACTACCACTTCTTCGGTTCAGTGAGATATGCTGGATTCTAAACGGAGAAGCTTCTCTGACGCTTTTTCACAGAGATTTTGAAACTGAAATCTCCCATGCCGTTTCCACCATAGGCAGCAATGGGCTTACCCATAGAACTTGCCAACCTGAATTCCTACAGGCTAGATGTGAGAGGCACATTCTGCTGCTTCCTCCCTTAGAGTTAAACTAGCTTCTGAAAGCTCAACCTCCAGGGAGTCTGTTTGGCAGAGATATAGAACACACTTTTCCAAGCCTGTTGGAAGGCATTTGCAGTTTCATTTCGCGTCTAATTTCCCAAACCAAACTGCTTGCAGCTCTAACTGCCTTCTAACTACCACTTCTTCGGTTCAGTGAGATATGCTGGATTCTAAACGGAGAAGCTTCTCTGACGCTTTTTCACAGAGATTTTGAAACTGAAATCTCCCATGCCGTTTCCACCATAGGCAGCAATGGGCTTCCCCATAGAACTTGCCAACCTGAATTCCTACAGGCTAGATGTGAGAGGCACATTCTGCTGCTTCCTCCCTAAGACTTAAGCTTCCTTCTGAAAGCTCAACCTCCGGGGAGTCTGTTTGGCAGAGATATAGAACACACTTTTCCAAGCCTGTTGGAAGGCCTTTGCAGTGTCATTTCGCATCTAATTTCCCAAACCAAACTGCTTGCAGCTCTAACTCCCTTCTAACTACCACTTCTTCGGTTCAGTGAGATATGCTGGATTCTAAACGGAGAAGCTTCTCTGACGCTTTTTCACAGAGATTTTGAAACTGAAATTTCCAAACCCGTTTCCAACGAAGGCGCCAATGGGCTTCCCCATAGAACTTGCCAACCTGAATTCCTACAGGCTAGATGTGAGATGCACATTCTGCTGCTTCCTCCCTTAGAGTTAAACTAGCTTCTGAAAGCTCAACCTCCGGGGAGTTTGTTTGGCAGAGACATAGAACACACTTTTCCAAGCCTGTTGGAAGGCATTTGCAGTTTCATTTCGCGTCTAATTTCCCAAACCAAACTGCTTGCAGCTCTAACTCCCTTCTAACTACCACTTCTTCGGTTCACTGAGATATGCTGGATTCTAAACGGAGAAGCTTCTCTGACGCTTTTTCACAGAGGTTTTGAAACTGAAATCTCCCATGCCGTTTCCACCATAGGCAGCAATGGGCTTCCCCATAGAACTTGCCAACCTGAATTCCTACAGGCTAGATGTGAGAGGCACATTTTGCTGCTTCCTCCCTAAGAGTTAAGCTTGCTTCTGAAAGCTCAAACTCCGGGGACTCTGTTTGGCACAGATATAGAACACACTTTTCCAAGCCTGTTGGAAGGCCTTTGCAGTGTCTTTTCGCATCTAATTTCCCAAACCAAACTGCTTGCAGCTCTAACTCCCTTCTAACTACCACTTCTTCGGTTCAGTGAGATATGCTGGATTCTAAACGGAGAAGCTTCTCTGACGCTTTTTCACAGAGATTTTGAAACTGAAATCTCCCATGCCGTTTCCACCATAGGCAGCAATGGGCTTCCCCATAGAACTTGCCAACCTGAATTCCTACAGGCTAGATGTGAGAGGCACATTCTGCTGCTTCCTCCCTTAGAGTTAAACTAGCTTCTGAAAGCTCAACCTCCGGGGAGTTTGTTTGGCAGAGATATAGAACACACTTTTCCAAGCCTGTTGGAAGGCATTTGCAGTTTCATTTCGCGTCTAATTTCCCAAACCAAACTGCTTGCAGCTCTAACTGCCTTCTAACTACCACTTCTTCGGTTCAGTGAGATATGCTGGATTCTAAACGGAGAAGCTTCTCTGACGCTTTTTCACAGAGATTTTGAAACTGAAATCTCCCATGCTGTTTCCACCATAGCCAGCAATGGGCTTCCCCATAGAACTTGCCAACCTGAATTCCTACAGGCTAGATGTGAGAGGCACATTCTGCTGCTTCCTCCCTTAGAGTTAAACTAGCTTCTGAAAGCTCAACCTCCAGGGAGTCTGTTTGGCAGAGATATAGAACACACTTTTCCAAGCCTGTTGGAAGGCATTTGCAGTTTCATTTCGCGTCTAATTTCCCAAACCAAACTGCTTGCAGCTCTAACTGCCTTCTAACTACCACTTCTTCGGTTCAGTGAGATATGCTGGATTCTAAACGGAGAAGCTTCTCTGACGCTTTTTCACAGAGATTTTGAAACTGAAATCTCCCATGCCGTTTCCACCATAGGCAGCAATGGGCTTCCCCATAGAACTTGCCAACCTGAATTCCTACAGGCTAGATGTGAGAGGCACATTCTGCTGCTTCCTCCCTAAGAGTTAAGCTTGCTTCTGAAAGCTCAACCTCCGGGGACTCTGTTTGGCACAGATATAGAACACACTTTTCCAAGCCTGTTGGAAGGCCTTTGCAGTGTCATTTCGCATCTAATTTCCCAAACCAAACTGCTTGCAGCTCTAACTCCCTTCTAACTACCACTTCTTCGGTTCAGTGAGATATGCTGGATTCTAAACGGAGAAGCTTCTCTGACGCTTTTTCACAGAGATTTTGAAACTGAAATCTCCCATGCCGTTTCCACCATAGGCAGCAATGGGCTTCCCCATAGAACTTGCCAACCTGAATTCCTACAGGCTAGATGTGAGATGCACATTCTGCTGCTTCCTCCCTTAGAGTTAAACTAGCTTCTGAAAGCTCAACCTCCGGGGAGTTTGTTTGGCAGAGACATAGAACACACTTTTCCAAGCCTGTTGGAAGGCATTTGCAGTTTCATTTCGCGTCTAATTTCCCAAACCAAACTGCTTGCAGCTCTAACTCCCTTCTAACTACCACTTCTTCGGTTCACTGAGATATGCTGGATTCTAAACGGAGAAGCTTCTCTGACGCTTTTTCACAGAGATTTTGAAACTGAAATCTCCCATGCCGTTTCCACCATAGGCAGAAATGGGCTTCCCCATAGAACTTGCCAACCTGAATTCCTACAGGCTAGATGTGAGAGGCACATTCTGCTGCTTCCTCCCTAAGAGTTAAGCTTGCTTCTGAAAGCTCAAACTCCGGGGACTCTGTTTGGCACAGATATAGAACACACTTTTCCAAGCCTGTTGGAAGGCCTTTGCGGTGTCTTTTCGCATCTAATTTCCCAAACCAAACTGCTTGCAGCTCTAACTCCCTTCTAACTACCACTTCTTCGGTTCAGTGAGATATGCTGGATTCTAAACGGAGAAGCTTCTCTGACGCTTTTTCACAGAGATTTTGAAACTGAAATCTCCCATGCCGTTTCCACCATAGGCAGCAATGGGCTTCCCCATAGAACTTGCCAACCTGAATTCCTAAAGGCTAGATGTGAGAGGCACATTCTGCTGCTTCCTCCCTTAGAGTTAAACTTGCTTCTGAAAGCTCAACCTCCGGGGAGTTTGTTTGGCAGAGATATAGAACACACTTTTCCAAGCCTGTTGGAAGGCATTTGCAGTTTCATTTCGCGTCTAATTTCCCAAACCAAACTGCTTGCAGCTCTAACTCCCTTCTAACTACCACTTCTTCGGTTCAGTGAGATATGCTGGATTCTAAACGGAGAAGCTTCTCTGACGCTTTTTCACAGAGATTTTGAATCTGAAATTTCCAAACCCGTTTCCAACGAAGGCGCCAATGGGCTTCCCCATAGAACATGCCAACCTGAATTCCTACAGGCTAG
Source organism: Cynocephalus volans (assembly GCF_027409185.1). Taxonomy (NCBI): domain Eukaryota; kingdom Metazoa; phylum Chordata; class Mammalia; order Dermoptera; family Cynocephalidae; genus Cynocephalus; species Cynocephalus volans. The sequence continues at coordinate 215,135 of NW_026902433.1, read as the reverse complement.
ATGTGAGATGCACATTCTGCTGCTTCCTCCCTTAGAGTTAAACTAGCTTCTGAAAGCTCAACCTCCGGGGAGTTTGTTTGGCAGAGATATAGAACACACTTTTCCAAGCCTGTTGGAAGGCATTTGCAGTTTCATTTCGCGTCTAATTTCCCAAACCAAACTGCTTGCAGCTCTAACTCCCTTCTAACTACCACTTCTTCGGTTCAGTGAGATATGCTGGATTCTAAACGGAGAAGCTTCTCTGACGCTTTTTCACAGAGATTTTGAAACTGAAATCTCCCATGCCGTTTCCACCATAGGCAGCAATGGGCTTACCCATAGAACTTGCCAACCTGAATTCCTACAGGCTAGATGTGAGAGGCACATTCTGCTGCTTCCTCCCTTAGAGTTAAACTAGCTTCTGAAAGCTCAACCTCCAGGGAGTCTGTTTGGCAGAGATATAGAACACACTTTTCCAAGCCTGTTGGAAGGCATTTGCAGTTTCATTTCGCGTCTAATTTCCCAAACCAAACTGCTTGCAGCTCTAACTGCCTTCTAACTACCACTTCTTCGGTTCAGTGAGATATGCTGGATTCTAAACGGAGAAGCTTCTCTGACGCTTTTTCACAGAGATTTTGAAACTGAAATCTCCCATGCCGTTTCCACCATAGGCAGCAATGGGCTTCCCCATAGAACTTGCCAACCTGAATTCCTACAGGCTAGATGTGAGAGGCACATTCTGCTGCTTCCTCCCTAAGACTTAAGCTTCCTTCTGAAAGCTCAACCTCCGGGGAGTCTGTTTGGCAGAGATATAGAACACACTTTTCCAAGCCTGTTGGAAGGCCTTTGCAGTGTCATTTCGCATCTAATTTCCCAAACCAAACTGCTTGCAGCTCTAACTCCCTTCTAACTACCACTTCTTCGGTTCAGTGAGATATGCTGGATTCTAAACGGAGAAGCTTCTCTGACGCTTTTTCACAGAGATTTTGAAACTGAAATTTCCAAACCCGTTTCCAACGAAGGCGCCAATGGGCTTCCCCATAGAACTTGCCAACCTGAATTCCTACAGGCTAGATGTGAGATGCACATTCTGCTGCTTCCTCCCTTAGAGTTAAACTAGCTTCTGAAAGCTCAACCTCCGGGGAGTTTGTTTGGCAGAGACATAGAACACACTTTTCCAAGCCTGTTGGAAGGCATTTGCAGTTTCATTTCGCGTCTAATTTCCCAAACCAAACTGCTTGCAGCTCTAACTCCCTTCTAACTACCACTTCTTCGGTTCACTGAGATATGCTGGATTCTAAACGGAGAAGCTTCTCTGACGCTTTTTCACAGAGGTTTTGAAACTGAAATCTCCCATGCCGTTTCCACCATAGGCAGCAATGGGCTTCCCCATAGAACTTGCCAACCTGAATTCCTACAGGCTAGATGTGAGAGGCACATTCTGCTGCTTCCTCCCTAAGAGTTAAGCTTGCTTCTGAAAGCTCAAACTCCGGGGACTCTGTTTGGCACAGATATAGAACACACTTTTCCAAGCCTGTTGGAAGGCCTTTGCAGTGTCTTTTCGCATCTAATTTCCCAAACCAAACTGCTTGCAGCTCTAACTCCCTTCTAACTACCACTTCTTCGGTTCAGTGAGATATGCTGGATTCTAAACGGAGAAGCTTCTCTGACGCTTTTTCACAGAGATTTTGAAACTGAAATCTCCCATGCCGTTTCCACCATAGGCAGCAATGGGCTTCCCCATAGAACTTGCCAACCTGAATTCCTACAGGCTAGATGTGAGAGGCACATTCTGCTGCTTCCTCCCTTAGAGTTAAACTAGCTTCTGAAAGCTCAACCTCCGGGGAGTTTGTTTGGCAGAGATATAGAACACACTTTTCCAAGCCTGTTGGAAGGCATTTGCAGTTTCATTTCGCGTCTAATTTCCCAAACCAAACTGCTTGCAGCTCTAACTGCCTTCTAACTACCACTTCTTCGGTTCAGTGAGATATGCTGGATTCTAAACGGAGAAGCTTCTCTGACGCTTTTTCACAGAGATTTTGAAACTGAAATCTCCCATGCTGTTTCCACCATAGCCAGCAATGGGCTTCCCCATAGAACTTGCCAACCTGAATTCCTACAGGCTAGATGTGAGAGGCACATTCTGCTGCTTCCTCCCTTAGAGTTAAACTAGCTTCTGAAAGCTCAACCTCCAGGGAGTCTGTTTGGCAGAGATATAGAACACACTTTTCCAAGCCTGTTGGAAGGCATTTGCAGTTTCATTTCGCGTCTAATTTCCCAAACCAAACTGCTTGCAGCTCTAACTGCCTTCTAACTACCACTTCTTCGGTTCAGTGAGATATGCTGGATTCTAAACGGAGAAGCTTCTCTGACGCTTTTTCACAGAGATTTTGAAACTGAAATCTCCCATGCCGTTTCCACCATAGGCAGCAATGGGCTTCCCCATAGAACTTGCCAACCTGAATTCCTACAGGCTAGATGTGAGAGGCACATTCTGCTGCTTCCTCCCTAAGAGTTAAGCTTGCTTCTGAAAGCTCAACCTCCGGGGACTCTGTTTGGCACAGATATAGAACACACTTTTCCAAGCCTGTTGGAAGGCCTTTGCAGTGTCATTTCGCATCTAATTTCCCAAACCAAACTGCTTGCAGCTCTAACTCCCTTCTAACTACCACTTCTTCGGTTCAGTGAGATATGCTGGATTCTAAACGGAGAAGCTTCTCTGACGCTTTTTCACAGAGATTTTGAAACTGAAATCTCCCATGCCGTTTCCACCATAGGCAGCAATGGGCTTCCCCATAGAACTTGCCAACCTGAATTCCTACAGGCTAGATGTGAGATGCACATTCTGCTGCTTCCTCCCTTAGAGTTAAACTAGCTTCTGAAAGCTCAACCTCCGGGGAGTTTGTTTGGCAGAGACATAGAACACACTTTTCCAAGCCTGTTGGAAGGCATTTGCAGTTTCATTTCGCGTCTAATTTCCCAAACCAAACTGCTTGCAGCTCTAACTCCCTTCTAACTACCACTTCTTCGGTTCAGTGAGATATGCTGGATTCTAAACGGAGAAGCTTCTCTGACGCTTTTTCACAGAGATTTTGAAACTGAAATCTCCCATGCCGTTTCCACCATAGGCAGAAATGGGCTTCCCCATAGAACTTGCCAACCTGAATTCCTACAGGCTAGATGTGAGAGGCACATTCTGCTGCTTCCTCCCTAAGAGTTAAGCTTGCTTCTGAAAGCTCAAACTCCGGGGACTCTGTTTGGCACAGATATAGAACACACTTTTCCAAGCCTGTTGGAAGGCCTTTGCGGTGTCTTTTCGCATCTAATTTCCCAAACCAAACTGCTTGCAGCTCTAACTCCCTTCTAACTACCACTTCTTCGGTTCAGTGAGATATGCTGGATTCTAAACGGAGAAGCTTCTCTGACGCTTTTTCACAGAGATTTTGAAACTGAAATCTCCCATGCCGTTTCCACCATAGGCAGCAATGGGCTTCCCCATAGAACTTGCCAACCTGAATTCCTAAAGGCTAGATGTGAGAGGCACATTCTGCTGCTTCCTCCCTTAGAGTTAAACTTGCTTCTGAAAGCTCAACCTCCGGGGAGTTTGTTTGGCAGAGATATAGAACACACTTTTCCAAGCCTGTTGGAAGGCATTTGCAGTTTCATTTCGCGTCTAATTTCCCAAACCAAACTGCTTGCAGCTCTAACTCCCTTCTAACTACCACTTCTTCGGTTCAGTGAGATATGCTGGATTCTAAACGGAGAAGCTTCTCTGACGCTTTTTCACAGAGATTTTGAATCTGAAATTTCCAAACCCGTTTCCAACGAAGGCGCCAATGGGCTTCCCCATAGAACATGCCAACCTGAATTCCTACAGGCTAGATGTGAGAGGCACATTCTGCTGCTTCCTCCCTTAGAGTTAAACTAGCTTCTGAAAGCTCAACCTCCGGGGAGTTTGTTTGGCAGAGATATAGAACACACTTTTCCAAGCCTGTTGGAAGGCATTTGGAGTTTCATTTCGCGTCTAATTTACCAAACCAAACTGCTTGCAGCTCTAACTCCCTTCTAACTACCACTTCTTCGGTTCAGTGAGATATGCTGGATTCTAAACGGAGAAGCTTCTCTGACGCTTTTTCACAGAGATTTTGAAACTGAAATTTCCAAACCCGTTTCCAACGAAGGCGCCAATGGGCTTCCCCATAGAACATGCCAACCTGAATTCCTACAGGCTAGATGTGAGAGGCACATTCTGCTGCTTCCTCCCTTAGAGTTAAACTAGCTTCTGAAAGCTCAACCTCCGGGGAGTTTGTTTGGCAGAGATATAGAACACACTTTTCCAAGCCTGTTGGAAGGCATTTGCAGTTTCATTTCGCGTCTAATTTCCCAAACCAAACTGCTTGCAGCTCTAACTCCCTTCTAACTACCACTTCTTCGGTTCAGTGAGATATGCTGGATTCTAAACGGAGAAGCTTCTCTGACGCTTTTTCACAGAGATTTTGAATCTGAAATTTCCAAACCCGTTTCCAACGAAGGCGCCAATGGGCTTCCCCATAGAACATGCCAACCTGAATTCCTACAGGCTAGATGTGAGAGGCACATTCTGCTGCTTCCTCCCTTAGAGTTAAACTAGCTTCTGAAAGCTCAACCTCCGGGGAGTTTGTTTGGCAGAGATATAGAACACACTTTTCCAAGCCTGTTGGAAGGCATTTGGAGTTTCATTTCGCGTCTAATTTCCCAAACCAAACTGCTTGCAGCTCTAACTCCCTTCTAACTACCACTTCTTCGGTTCAGTGAGATATGCTGGATTCTAAACGGAGAAGCTTCTCTGACGCTTTTTCACAGAGATTTTGAAACTGAAATCTCCCATGCCGTTTCCACCATAGGCAGCAATGGGCTTCCCCATAGAACTTGCCAACCTGAATTCCTACAGGCTAGATGTGAGAGGCACATTCTGCTGCTTCCTCCCTTAGAGTTAAACTTGCTTCTGAAAGCTCAACCTCCGGGGAGTTTGTTTGGCAGAGATATAGAACACACTTTTCCAAGCCTGTTGGAAGGCATTTGCAGTTTCATTTCGCGTCTAATTTCCCAAACCAAACTGCTTGCAGCTCTAACTCCCTTCTAACTACCACTTCTTCGGTTCAGTGAGATATGCTGGATTCTAAACGGAGAAGCTTCTCTGACGCTTTTTCACAGAGATTTTGAAACTGAAATCTCCCATGCCGTTTCCACCATAGGCAGCAATGGGCTTCCCCATAGAACTTGCCAACCTGAATTCCTACAGGCTAGATGTGAGAGGCACATTCTGCTGCTTCCTCCCTTAGAGTTAAACTAGCTTCTGAAAGCTCAACCTCCAGGGAGTCTGTTTGGCAGAGATATAGAACACACTTTTCCAAGCCTGTTGGAAGGCATTTGCAGTTTCATTTCGCGTCTAATTTCCCAAACCAAACTGCTTGCAGCTCTAACTGCCTTCTAACTACCACTTCTTCGGTTCAGTGAGATATGCTGGATTCTAAACGGAGAAGCTTCTCTGACGCTTTTTCACAGAGATTTTGAAACTGAAATCTCCCATGCCGTTTCCACCATAGGCAGCAATGGGCTTCCCCATAGAACTTGCCAACCTGAATTCCTACAGGCTAGATGTGAGAGGCACATTCTGCTGCTTCCTCCCTAAGACTTAAGCTTCCTTCTGAAAGCTCAACCTCCGGGGACTCTGTTTGGCAGAGATATAGAACACACTTTTCCAAGCCTGTTGGAAGGCCTTTGCAGTGTCATTTCGCATCTAATTTCCCAAACCAAACTGCTTGCAGCTCTAACTCCCTTCTAACTACCACTTCTTCGGTTCAGTGAGATATGCTGGATTCTAAACGGAGAAGCTTCTCTGACGCTTTTTCACAGAGATTTTGAAACTGAAATTTCCAAACCCGTTTCCAACGAAGGCGCCAATGGGCTTCCCCATAGAACTTGCCAACCTGAATTCCTACAGGCTAGATGTGAGATGCACATTCTGCTGCTTCCTCCCTTAGAGTTAAACTAGCTTCTGAAAGCTCAACCTCCGGGGAGTTTGTTTGGCAGAGACATAGAACACACTTTTCCAAGCCTGTTGGAAGGCATTTGCAGTTTCATTTCGCGTCTAATTTCCCAAACCAAACTGCTTGCAGCTCTAACTCCCTTCTAACTACCACTTCTTCGGTTCACTGAGATATGCTGGATTCTAAACGGAGAAGCTTCTCTGACGCTTTTTCACAGAGGTTTTGAAACTGAAATCTCCCATGCCGTTTCCACCATAGGCAGCAATGGGCTTCCCCATAGAACTTGCCAACCTGAATTCCTACAGGCTAGATGTGAGAGGCACATTCTGCTGCTTCCTCCCTAAGAGTTAAGCTTGCTTCTGAAAGCTCAAACTCCGGGGACTCTGTTTGGCACAGATATAGAACACACTTTTCCAAGCCTGTTGGAAGGCCTTTGCAGTGTCTTTTCGCATCTAATTTCCCAAACCAAACTGCTTGCAGCTCTAACTCCCTTCTAACTACCACTTCTTCGGTTCAGTGAGATATGCTGGATTCTAAACGGAGAAGCTTCTCTGACGCTTTTTCACAGAGATTTTGAAACTGAAATCTCCCATGCCGTTTCCACCATAGGCAGCAATGGGCTTCCCCATAGAACTTGCCAACCTGAATTCCTACAGGCTAGATGTGAGAGGCACATTCTGCTGCTTCCTCCCTTAGAGTTAAACTAGCTTCTGAAAGCTCAACCTCCAGGGAGTCTGTTTGGCAGAGATATAGAACACACTTTTCCAAGCCTGTTGGAAGGCATTTGCAGTTTCATTTCGCGTCTAATTTCCCAAACCAAACTGCTTGCAGCTCGAACTGCCTTCTAACTACCACTTCTTCGGTTCAGTGAGATATGCTGGATTCTAAACGGAGAAGCTTCTCTGACGCTTTTTCACAGAGATTTTGAAACTGAAATCTCCCATGCCGTTTCCACCATAGGCAGCAATGGGCTTCCCCATAGAACTTGCCAACCTGAATTCCTACAGGCTAGATGTGAGAGGCACATTCTGCTGCTTCCTCCCTAAGAGTTAAGCTTGCTTCTGAAAGCTCAACCTCCGGGGAGTCTGTTTGGCAGAGATATAGAACACACTTTTCCAAGCCTGTTGGAAGGCCTTTGCAGTGTCATTTCGCATCTAATTTCCCAAACCAAACTGCTTGCAGCTCTAACTCCCTTCTAACTACCACTTCTTCGGTTCAGTGAGATATGCTGGATTCTAAACGGAGAAGCTTCTCTGACGCTTTTTCACAGAGATTTTGAAACTGAAATTTCCAAAACCGTTTCCAACGAAGGCGCCAATGGGCTTCCCCATAGAACTTGCCAACCTGAATTCCTACAGGCTAGATGTGAGATGCACATTCTGCTGCTTCCTCCCTTAGAGTTAAACTAGCTTCTGAAAGCTCAACCTCCGGGGAGTTTGTTTGGCAGAGACATAGAACACACTTTTCCAAGCCTGTTGGAAGGCATTTGCAGTTTCATTTCGCGTCTAATTTCCCAAACCAAACTGCTTGCAGCTCTAACTCCCTTCTAACTACCACTTCTTCGGTTCACTGAGATATGCTGGATTCTAAACGGAGAAGCTTCTCTGACGCTTTTTCACAGAGATTTTGAAACTGAAATCTCCCATGCCGTTTCCACCATATGCAGAAATGGGCTTCCCCATAGAACTTGCCAACCTGAATTCCTACAGGCTAGATGTGAGAGGCACATTCTGCTGCTTCCTCCCTAAGAGTTAAGCTTGCTTCTGAAAGCTCAAACTCCGGGGACTCTGTTTGGCACAGATATAGAACACACTTTTCCAAGCCTGTTGGAAGGCCTTTGCGGTGTCTTTTCGCATCTAATTTCCCAAACCAAACTGCTTGCAGCTCTAACTCCCTTCTAACTACCACTTCTCGGTTCAGTGAGATATGCTGGATTCTAAACGGAGAAGCTTCTCTGACGCTTTTTCACAGAGATTTTGAATCTGAAATTTCCAAACCCGTTTCCAACGAAGGCGCCAATGGGCTTCCCCATAGAACATGCCAACCTGAATTCCTACAGGCTAGATGTGAGAGGCACATTCTGCTGCTTCCTCCCTTAGAGTTAAACTAGCTTCTGAAAGCTCAACCTCCGGGGAGTTTGTTTGGCAGAGATATAGAACACACTTTTCCAAGCCTGTTGGAAGGCATTTGCAGTTTCATTTCGCGTCTAATTTCCCAAACCAAACTGCTTGCAGCTCTAACTCCCTTCTAACTACCACTTCTTCGGTTCAGTGAGATATGCTGGATTCTAAACGGAGAAGCTTCTCTGACGCTTTTTCACAGAGATTTGAAACTGAAATCTCCCATGCCGTTTCCACCATAGGCAGCAATGGGCTTCCCCATAGAACTTGCCAACCTGAATTCCTACAGGCTAGATGTGAGAGGCACATTCTGCTGCTTCCTCCCTTAGAGTTAAACTTGCTTCTGAAAGCTCAACCTCCGGGGAGTTTGTTTGGCAGAGATATAGAACACACTTTTCCAAGCCTGTTGGAAGGCATTTGCAGTTTCATTTCGCGTCTAATTTCCCAAACCAAACTGCTTGCAGCTCTAACTCCCTTCTAACTACCACTTCTTCGGTTCAGTGAGATATGCTGGATTCTAAACGGAGAAGCTTCTCTGACGCTTTTTCACAGAGATTTTGAAACTGAAATCTCCCATGCCGTTTCCACCATAGGCAGCAATGGGCTTCCCCATAGAACTTGCCAACCTGAATTCCTACAGGCTAGATGTGAGAGGCACATTCTGCTGCTTCCTCCCTTAGAGTTAAACTAGCTTCTGAAAGCTCAACCTCCGGGGAGTTTGTTTGGCAGAGATATAGAACACACATTTCCAAGCCTGTTGGAAGGCATTTGCAGTTTCATTTCGCGTCTAATTTCCCAAACCAAACTGCTTGCAGCTCTAACTGCCTTCTAACTACCACTTCTTCGGTTCAGTGAGATATGCTGGATTCTAAACGGAGAAGCTTCTCTGACGCTTTTTCACAGAGATTTTGAAACTGAAATCTCCCATGCTGTTTCCACCATAGCCAGCAATGGGCTTCCCCATAGAACTTGCCAACCTGAATTCCTACAGGCTAGATGTGAGAGGCACATTCTGCTGCTTCCTCCCTTAGAGTTAAACTAGCTTCTGAAAGCTCAACCTCCAGGGAGTCTGTTTGGCATAGATATAGAACACACTTTTCCAAGCCTGTTGGAAGGCATTTGCAGTTTCATTTCGCGTCTAATTACCCAAACCAAACTGCTTGCAGCTCTAACTCCCTTCTAACTACCACTTCTTCGGTTCAGTGAGATATGCTGGATTCTAAACGGAGAAGCTTCTCTGACGCTTTTTCACAGAGATTTTGAATCTGAAATTTCCAAACCCGTTTCCAACGAAGGCGCCAATGGGCTTCCCCATAGAACATGCCAACCTGAATTCCTACAGGCTAGATGTGAGAGGCACATTCTGCTGCTTCCTCCTTAGAGTTAAACTAGCTTCTGAAAGCTCAACCTCCGGGGAGTTTGTTTGGCAGAGATATAGAACACACTTTTCCAAGCCTGTTGGAAGGCATTTGGAGTTTCATTTCGCGTCTAATTTCCCAAACCAAACTGCTTGCAGCTCTAACTCCCTTCTAACTACCACTTCTTCGGTTCAGTGAGATATGCTGGATTCTAAACGGAGAAGCTTCTCTGACGCTTTTTCACAGAGATTTTGAAACTGAAATCTCCCATGCCGTTTCCACCATAGGCAGCAATGGGCTTCCCCATAGAACTTGCCAACCTGAATTCCTACAGGCTAGATGTGAGAGGCACATTCTGCTGCTTCCTCCCTTAGAGTTAAACTTGCTTCTGAAAGCTCAACCTCCGGGGAGTTTGTTTGGCAGAGATATAGAACCCACTTTTCCAAGCCTGTTGGAAGGCATTTGCAGTTTCATTTCGCGTCTAATTTCCCAAACCAAACTGCTTGCAGCTCTAACTCCCTTCTAACTACCACTTCTTCGGTTCAGTGAGATATGCTGGATTCTAAACGGAGAAGCTTCTCTGACGCTTTTTCACTGAGATTTTGAAACTGAAATCTCCCATGCCGTTTCCACCATAGGCAGCAATGGGCTTCCCCATAGAACTTGCCAACCTGAATTCCTACAGGCTAGATGTGAGAGGCACATTCTGCTGCTTCCTCCCTTAGAGTTAAACTAGCTTCTGAAAGCTCAACCTCCAGGGAGTCTGTTTGGCAGAGATATAGAACACACTTTTCCAAGCCTGTTGGAAGGCATTTGCAGTTTCATTTCGCGTCTAATTTCCCAAACCAAACTGCTTGCAGCTCTAACTGCCTTCTAACTACCACTTCTTCGGTTCAGTGAGATATGCTGGATTCTAAACGGAGAAGCTTCTCTGACGCTTTTTCACAGAGATTTTGAAACTGAAATCTCCCATGCCGTTTCCACCATAGGCAGCAATGGGCTTCCCCATAGAACTTGCCAACCTGAATTCCTACAGGCTAGATGTGAGAGGCACATTCTGCTGCTTCCTCCCTAAGACTTAAGCTTCCTTCTGAAAGCTCAACCTCCGGGGAGTCTGTTTGGCAGAGATATAGAACACACTTTTCCAAGCCTGTTGGAAGGCCTTTGCAGTGTCATTTCGCATCTAATTTCCCAAACCAAACTGCTTGCAGCTCTAACTCCCTTCTAACTACCACTTCTTCGGTTCAGTGAGATATGCTGGATTCTAAACGGAGAAGCTTCTCTGACGCTTTTTCACAGAGATTTTGAAACTGAAATCTCCCATGCCGTTTCCACCATAGGCAGCAATGGGCTTCCCCATAGAACTTGCCAACCTGAATTCCTACAGGCTAGATGTGAGATGCACATTCTGCTGCTTCCTCCCTTAGAGTTAAACTAGCTTCTGAAAGCTCAACCTCCGGGGAGTTTGTTTGGCAGAGACATAGAACACACTTTTCCAAGCCTGTTGGAAGGCATTTGCAGTTTCATTTCGCGTCTAATTTCCCAAACCAAACTGCTTGCAGCTCTAACTCCCTTCTAACTACCACTTCTTCGGTTCACTGAGATATGCTGGATTCTAAACGGAGAAGCTTCTCTGACGCTTTTTCACAGAGGTTTTGAAACTGAAATCTCCCATGCCGTTTCCACCATAGGCAGCAATGGGCTTCCCCATAGAACTTGCCAACCTGAATTCCTACAGGCTAGATGTCAGAGGCACATTCTGCTGCTTCCTCCCTAAGAGTTAAGCTTGCTTCTGAAAGCTCAAACTCCGGGGACTCTGTTTGGCACAGATATAGAACACACTTTTCCAAGCCTGTTGGAAGGCCTTTGCAGTGTCTTTTCGCATCTAATTTCCCAAACCAAACTGCTTGCAGCTCTAACTCCCTTCTAACTACCACTTCTTCGGTTCAGTGAGATATGCTGGATTCTAAACGGAGAAGCTTCTCTGACGCTTTTTCACAGAGATTTTGAAACTGAAATCTCCCATGCCGTATCCACCATAGGCAGCAATGGGCTTCCCCATAGAACTTGCCAACCTGAATTCCTACAGGCTAGATGTGAGAGGCACATTCTGCTGCTTCCTCCCTTAGAGTTAAACTTGCTTCTGAAAGCTCAACCTCCGGGGAGTTTGTTTGGCAGAGATATAGAACACACTTTTCCAAGCCTGTTGGAAGGCATTTGCAGTTTCATTTCGCGTCTAATTTCCCAAACCAAACTGCTTGCAGCTCTAACTGCCTTCTAACTACCACTTCTTCGGTTCAGTGAGATATGCTGGATTCTAAACGGAGAAGCTTCTCTGACGCTTTTTCACAGAGATTTTGAAACTGAAATCTCCCATGCTTTTTCCACCATAGGCAGCAATGGGCTTCCCCATAGAACTTGCCAACCTGAATTCCTACAGGCTAGATGTGAGATGCACATTCTGCTGCTTCCTCCCTTAGAGTTAAACTAGCTTCTGAAAGCTCAACCTCCGGGGAGTTTGTTTGGCAGAGACATAGAACACACTTTTCCAAGCCTGTTGGAAGGCATTTGCAGTTTCATTTCGCGTCTAATTTCCCAAACCAAACTGCTTGCAGCTCTAACTCCCTTCTAACTACCACTTCTTCGGTTCACTGAGATATGCTGGATTCGAAACGGAGAAGCTTCTCTGACGCTTTTTCACAGAGGTTTTGAAACTGAAATCTCCCATGCCGTTTCCACCATAGGCAGCAATGGGCTTCCCCATAGAACTTGCCAACCTGAATTCCTACAGGCTAGATGTGAGAGGCACATTCTGCTGCTTCCTCCCTAAGAGTTAAGCTTGCTTCTGAAAGCTCAACCTCCGGGGACTCTGTTTGGCAGAGATATAGAACACACTTTTCCAAGCCTGTTGGAAGGCCTTTGCAGTGTCATTTCGCATCTAATTTCCCAAACCAAACTGCTTGCAGCTCTAACTCCCTTCTAACTACCACTTCTTCGGTTCAGTGAGATATGCTGGATTCTAAACGGAGAAGCTTCTCTGACGCTTTTTCACAGAGATTTTGAAACTGAAATTTCCAAACCCATTTCCAACGAAGGCGCCAATGGGCTTCCCCATAGAACTTGCCAACCTGAATTCCTACAGGCTAGATGTGAGAGGCACATTCTGCTGCTTCCTCCCTTAGAGTTAAACTAGCTTCTGAAAGCTCAACCTCCGGGGAGTTTGTTTGGCAGAGATATAGAACACACTTTTCCAAGCCTGTTGGAAGGCATTTGCAGTTTCATTTCGCGTCTAATTTCCCAAACCAAACTGCTTGCAGCTCTAACTCCCTTCTAACTACCACTTCTTCGGTTCAGTGAGATATGCTGGATTCTAAACGGAGAAGCTTCTCTGACGCTTTTTCACAGAGATTTTGAAACTGAAATCTCCCATGCCGTTTCCACCATAGGCAGCAATGGGCTTCCCCATAGAACTTGCCAACCTGAATTCCTACAGGCTAGATGTGAGAGGCACATTCTGCTGCTTCCTCCCTTAGAGTTAAACTTGCTTCTGAAAGCTCAACCTCCGGGGAGTTTATTTGGCAGAGATATAGAACACACTTTTCCAAGCCTGTTGGAAGGCATTTGCAGTTTCATTTCGCGTCTAATTTCCCAAACCAAACTGCTTGCAGCTCTAAATCCCTTCTAACTACCACTTCTTCGGTTCAGTGAGATATGCTGGATTCTAAACGGAGAAGCTTCTCTGACGCTTTTTCACAGAGATTTTGAAACTGAAATTTCCAAACCCGTTTCCAACGAAGGCGCCAGTGGGCTTCCCCATAGAACTTGCCAACCTGAATTCCTACAGGCTAGATGTGAGAGGCACATTCTGCTGCTTCCTCCCTTAGAGTTAAACTAGCTTCTGAAAGCTCAACCTCCAGGGAGTCTGTTTGGCAGAGATATAGAACACACTTTTCCAAGCCTGTTGGAAGGCATTTGCAGTTTCATTTCGCGTCTAATTTCCCAAACCAAACTGCTTGCAGCTCTAACTCCCTTCTAACTACCACTTCTTCGGTTCAGTGAGATATGCTGGATTCTAAACGGAGAAGCTTCTCTGACGCTTTTTCACAGAGATTTTGAAACTGAAATCTCCCATGCCGTTTCCACCATAGGCAGCAATGGGCTTCCCCATAGAACTTGCCAACCTGGATTCCTACAGGCTAGATGTGAGAGGCACATTCTGCTGCTTCCTCCCTAACAGTTAAGCTTGCTTCTGAAAGCTCAACCACCGGGGACTCTGTTTGGCACAGATATAGAACACAATTTTCCAAGCCTGTTGGAAGGCCTTTGCAGTGTCATTTCGCATCTAATTTCCCAAACCAAACTGCTTGCAGCTCTAACTCCCTTCTAACTACCACTTCTTCGGTTCAGTGAGATATGCTGGATTCTAAACGGAGAAGCTTCTCTGACGCTTTTTCACAGAGATTTTGAAACTGAAATCTCCCATGCCATTTCCACCATAGCCAGCAATGGGCTTCCCCATAGAACTTGCCAACCTGAATTCCTACAGGCTAGATGTGAGAGGCACATTCTGCTGCTTCCTCCCTTAGAGTTAAACTAGCTTCTGAAAGCTCAACCTCCAGGGAGTCTGTTTGGCAGAGATATAGAACACACTTTTCCAAGCCTGTTGGAAGGCATTTGCAGTTTCATTTCGCGTCTAATTTCCCAAACCAAACTGCTTGCAGCTCTAACTCCCTTCTAACTACCACTTCTTCGGTTCAGTGAGATATGCTGGATTCTAAACGGAGAAGCTTCTCTGACGCTTTTTCACAGAGATTTTGAAACTGAAATCTCCCATGCCGTTTCCACCATAGGCAGCAATGGGCTTCCCCATAGAACTTGCCAACCTGAATTCCTACAGGCTAGATGTGAGAGGCACATTCTGCTGCTTCCTCCCTTAGAGTTAAACTTGCTTCTGAAAGCTGAACCTCCGGGGAGTTTGTTTGGCAGAGATATAGAACACACTTTTCCAAGCCTGTTGGAAGGCATTTGCAGTTTCATTTCGCGTCTAATTTCCCAAACCAAACTCCTTGCAGCTCTAACTCCCTTCTAACTACCACTTCTTCGGTTCAGTGAGATATGCTGGATTCTAAACGGGGAAGCTTCTCTGACGCTTTTTCACAGAGATTTTGAAACTGAAATCTCTCATGCCGTTTCCACCATAGGCAGCAAGGGGCTTCCCCATAGAACTTGCCAACCTGAATTCCTACAGGCTAGATGTGAGAGGCACATTCTGCTGCTTCCACCCTAAGAGTTAAACTTGCCTCTGAAAGCTCAACCTCCGGGGAGTCTGTTTGGCAGAGATATAGAACACACTTTTCCAAGCCTGTTGGAAGGCATTTGCAGTTTCATTTCGCGTCTAATTTCCCAAACCAAACTGCTTGCAGCTCTAACTCCCTTCTAACTACCACATCTTCGGTTCAGTGAGATATGCTGGATTCTAAACGGGGAAGCTTCTCCGACGCTTTTTCACAGAGATTTTGAAACTGAAATTTCGAAACCCGTTTCCAACGAAGGCGCCAATGGGCTTCCCCATAGAACTTGCCAACCTGAATTCCTACAGGCTAGATGTGAGAGGCACATTCTGCTGCTTCCACCCTAAGAGTTAAACTTGCTTCTGAAAGCTCAACCTCCGGGGAGTCTGTTTGGCAGAGATATAGAACACACTTTTCCAAGCCTGTTGGAAGGCCTTTGCAGTTTGATTTCGCGTCTGATTTCCCAAACCAAACTGCTTGCAGCTCTAACTCCCTTCTAACTACCACATCTTCGGTTCAGTGAGATATGCTGGATTCTAAACGGTGAAGCTTCTCTGACGCTTTTTCACAGAGATTTTGAAACTGAAATTTCGAAACCCGTTTCCAACGAAGGCGCCAATGGGCTTCCCCATAGAACTTGCCAACCTGAATTCCTAAAGGCTAGATGTGAGAGGCACATTCTGCTGCTTCCTCCCTGAGAGTTAAACTTGCTTCTGAAAGCTCAACCTCCGGGGAGTTTGTTTGGCAGAGATATAGAACACACTTTTCCAAGCCTGTTGGAAGGCATTTGCAGTTTCATTTCGCGTCTAATTTCCCAAACCAAACTGCTTGCAGCTCTAACTCCCTTCTAACTACCACTTCTTCGGTTCAGTGAGATATGCTGGATTCTAAACGGAGAAGCTTCTCTGACGCTTTTTCACAGAGATTTTGAAACTGAAATTACCAAACCCGTTTCCAACGAAGGCGCCAATGGGCTTCCCCATAGAACTTGCCAACCTGAATTCCTACAGGCTAGATGTGAGAGGCACATTCTGCTGCTTCCTCCCTTAGAGTTAAACTAGCTTCTGAAAGCTCAACCTCCGGGGAGTTTGTTTGGCAGAGATATAGAACACACTTTTCCAAGCCTGTTGGAAGGCATTTGCAGTTTCATTTCGCGTCTAATCTCCCAAACCAAACTGCTTGCAGCTCTAACTGCCTTCTAACTACCACTTCTTCGGTTCAGTGAGATATGCTGGATTCTAAGCGGAGAAGCTTCTCTGACGCTTTTTCACAGAGATTTTGAAACTGAAATCTCCCATGCCGTTTCCACCATAGGCAGCAATGGGCTTCCCCATAGAACTTGCCAACCTGAATTCCTACAGGCTAGATGTGAGAGGCACATTCTGCTGCTTCCTCCCTTAGAGTTAAACTTGCTTCTGAAAGCTCAACCTCCGGGGAGTTTGTTTGGCAGAGATATAGAACACACTTTTCCAAGCCTGTTGGAAGGCATTTGCAGTTTCATTTCGCGTCTAATTTCCCAAACCAAACTGCTTGCAGCTCTAACTCCCTTCTAACTACCACTTCTTCGGTTCAGTGAGATATGCTGGATTCTAAACGGAGAAGCTTCTCTGACGCTTTTTCACAGAGATTTTGAAACTGAAATCTCCCATGCCGTTTCGACCATAGGCAGCAATGGGCTTCCCCATAGAACTTGCCAACCTGAATTCCTACAGGCTAGATGTGAGAGGCACATTCTGCTGCTTCCTCCCTAAGAGTTAAGCTTGCTTCTGAAAGCTCAACCTCCGGGGAGTTTGTTTGGCAGAGATATAGAACACACTTTTCCAAGCCTGTTGGAAGGCATTTGCAGTTTCATTTCGCGTCTAATTTCCCAAACCAAACTGCTTGCAGCTCTAACTCCCTTCTAACTACCACTTCTTCGGTTCAGTGAGATATGCTGGATTCTAAACGGAGAAGCTTCTCTGACGCTTTTTCACAGAGATTTTGAAACTGAAATCTCCCATGCCGTTTCCACCATAGGCAGCAATGGGCTTCCCCATAGAACTTGCCAACCTGAATTCCTACAGGCTAGATGTGAGAGGCACATTCTGCTGCTTCCTCCCTTAGAGTTAAACTAGCTTCTGAAAGCTCAACCTCCGGGGAGTTTGTTTGGCAGAGATATAGAACACACTTTTCCAAGCCTGTTGGAAGGCATTTGGAGTTTCATTTCGCGTCTAATTTCCCAAACCAAACTGCTTGCAGCTCTAACTCCCTTCTAACTACCACTTCTTCGGTTCAGTGTGATATGCTGGATTCTAAACGGAGAAGCTTCTCTGACGCTTTTTCACAGAGATTTTGAAACTGAAATCTCCCATGCCGTTTCCACCATAGGCAGCAATGGGCTTCCCCATAGAACTTGCCAACCTGAATTCCTACAGGCTAGATGTGAGAGGCACATTCTGCTGCTTCCTCCCTTAGAGTTAAACTTGCTTGTGAAAGCTCAGCCTCCGTGGAGTTTGTTTGGCAGAGATATAGAACACACTTTTCCAAGCCTGTTGGAAGGCATTTGCAGTTTCATTTCGCGTCTAATTTCCCAAACCAAACTGCTTGCAGCTCTAACTCCCTTCTAACTACCACTTCTTCGGTTCAGTGAGATATGCTGGATTCTAAACGGAGAAGCTTCTCTGACGCTTTTTCACAGAGATTTTGAAACTGAAATTTCCAAACCCGTTTCCAACGAAGGGGCCAATGGGCTTCCCCATAGAACTTGCCAACCTGAATTCCTACAGGCTAGATGTGAGAGGCACATTCTGCTGCTTCCTCCCTTAGAGTTAAACTAGCTTCTGAAAGCTCAACCTCCGGGGAGTTTGTTTGGCAGAGATGTAGAACACAATTTTCCAAGCCTGTTGGAAGGCATTTGCAGTTTCATTTCGCGTCTAATTTCCCAAACCAAACTGCTTGCAGCTCTAACTCCCTTCTAACTACCACTTCTTCGGTTCAGTGAGATATGCTGGATTCTAAACGGAGAAGCTTCTCTGACGCTTTTTCACAGAGATTTTGAAACTGAAATTTCCAAACCCGTTTCCAACGAAGGCGCCAATGGGCTTCCCCATAGAACTTGCCAACCTGAATTCCTACAGGCTAGATGTGAGAGGCACATTCTGCTGCTTCCTCCCTTAGAGTTAAACTAGCTTCTGAAAGCTCAACCTCCGGGGAGTTTGTTTGGCAGAGATATAGAACACACTTTTCCAAGCCTGTTGGAAGGCATTTGCAGTTTCATTTCGCGTCTAATTTCCCAAACCAAACTGCTTGCAGCTCTAACTCCCTTCTAACTACCACTTCTTCGGTTCAGTGAGATATGCTGGATTCTAAACGGAGAAGCTTCTCTGACGCTTTTTCACAGAGATTTTGAAACTGAAATCTCCCATGCCGTTTCCACCATAGGCAGCAATGGGCTTCCCCATAGAACTTGCCAACCTGAATTCCTACAGGCTAGATGTGAGAGGCACATTCTGCTGCTTCCTCCCTTAGAGTTAAACTAGCTTCTGAAAGCTCAACCTCCGGGGAGTTTGTTTGGCAGAGATATAGAACACACTTTTCCAAGCCTGTTGGAAGGCATTTGCAGTTTCATTTCGCGTCTAATTTCCCAAACCAAACTGCTTGCAGCTCTAACTCCCTTCTAACTACCACTTCTTCGGTTCAGTGAGATATGCTGGATTCTAAACGGAGAAGCTTCTCTGACGCTTTTTCACAGAGATTTTGAAACTGAAATTTCCAAACCCGTTTCCAACGAAGGCGCCAATGGGCTTCCCCATAGAACTTGCCAACCTGAATTCCTACAGGCTAGATGTGAGAGGCACATTCTGCTGCTTCCTCCCTTAGAGTTAAACTAGCTTCTGAAAGCTCAACCTCCGGGGAGTTTGTTTGGCAGAGATATAGAACACACTTTTCCAAGCCTGTTGGAAGGCATTTGCAGTTTCATTTCGCGTCTAATCTCCCAAACCAAACTGCTTGCAGCTCTAACTGCCTTCTAACTACCACTTCTTCGGTTCAGTGAGATATGCTGGATTCTAAGCGGAGAAGCTTCTCTGACGCTTTTTCACAGAGATTTTGAAACTGAAATCTCCCATGCCGTTTCCACCATAGGCAGCAATGGGCTTCCCCATAGAACTTGCCAACCTGAATTCCTACAGGCTAGATGTGAGAGGCACATTCTGCTGCTTCCTCCCTTAGAGTTAAACTTGCTTCTGAAAGCTCAACCTCCGGGGAGTTTGTTTGGCAGAGATATAGAACACACTTTTCCAAGCCTGTTGGAAGGCATTTGCAGTTTCATTTCGCGTCTAATTTCCCAAACCAAACTGCTTGCAGCTCTAACTCCCTTCTAACTACCACTTCTTCGGTTCAGTGAGATATGCTGGATTCTAAACGGAGAAGCTTCTCTGACGCTTTTTCACAGAGATTTTGAAACTGAAATCTCCCATGCCGTTTCGACCATAGGCAGCAATGGGCTTCCCCATAGAACTTGCCAACCTGAATTCCTACAGGCTAGATGTGAGAGGCACATTCTGCTGCTTCCTCCCTAAGAGTTAAGCTTGCTTCTGAAAGCTCAACCTCCGGGGAGTTTGTTTGGCAGAGATATAGAACACACTTTTCCAAGCCTGTTGGAAGGCATTTGCAGTTTCATTTCGCGTCTAATTTCCCAAACCAAACTGCTTGCAGCTCTAACTCCCTTCTAACTACCACTTCTTCGGTTCAGTGAGATATGCTGGATTCTAAACGGAGAAGCTTCTCTGACGCTTTTTCACAGAGATTTTGAAACTGAAATCTCCCATGCCGTTTCCACCATAGGCAGCAATGGGCTTCCCCATAGAACTTGCCAACCTGAATTCCTACAGGCTAGATGTGAGAGGCACATTCTGCTGCTTCCTCCCTTAGAGTTAAACTAGCTTCTGAAAGCTCAACCTCCGGGGAGTTTGTTTGGCAGAGATATAGAACACACTTTTCCAAGCCTGTTGGAAGGCATTTGCAGTTTCATTTCGCGTCTAATTTCCCAAACCAAACTGCTTGCAGCTCTAACTCCCTTCTAACTACCACTTCTTCGGTTCAGTGTGATATGCTGGATTCTAAACGGAGAAGCTTCTCTGACGCTTTTTCACAGAGATTTTGAAACTGAAATCTCCCATGCCGTTTCCACCATAGGCAGCAATGGGCTTCCCCATAGAACTTGCCAACCTGAATTCCTACAGGCTAGATGTGAGAGGCACATTCTGCTGCTTCCTCCCTTAGAGTTAAACTTGCTTGTGAAAGCTCAGCCTCCGTGGAGTTTGTTTGGCAGAGATATAGAACACACTTTTCCAAGCCTGTTGGAAGGCATTTGCAGTTTCATTTCGCGTCTAATTTCCCAAACCAAACTGCTTGCAGCTCTAACTCCCTTCTAACTACCACTTCTTCGGTTCAGTGAGATATGCTGGATTCTAAACGGAGAAGCTTCTCTGACGCTTTTTCACAGAGATTTTGAAACTGAAATTTCCAAACCCGTTTCCAACGAAGGCGCCAATGGGCTTCCCCATAGAACTTGCCAACCTGAATTCCTACAGGCTAGATGTGAGAGGCACATTCTGCTGCTTCCTCCCTTAGAGTTAAACTAGCTTCTGAAAGCTCAACCTCCGGGGAGTTTGTTTGGCAGAGATGTAGAACACACTTTTCCAAGCCTGTTGGAAGGCATTTGCAGTTTCATTTCGCGTCTAATTTCCCAAACCAAACTGCTTGCAGCTCTAACTCCCTTCTAACTACCACTTCTTCGGTTCAGTGAGATATGCTGGATTCTAAACGGAGAAGCTTCTCTGACGCTTTTTCACAGAGATTTTGAAACTGAAATTTCCAAACCCGTTTCCAACGAAGGCGCCAATGGGCTTCCCCATAGAACTTGCCAACCTGAATTCCTACAGGCTAGATGTGAGAGGCACATTCTGCTGCTTCCTCCCTTAGAGTTAAACTAGCTTCTGAAAGCTCAACCTCCGGGGAGTTTGTTTGGCAGAGATATAGAACACACTTTTCCAAGCCTGTTGGAAGGCATTTGCAGTTTCATTTCGCGTCTAATTTCCCAAACCAAACTGCTTGCAGCTCTAACTCCCTTCTAACTACCACTTCTTCGGTTCAGTGAGATATGCTGGATTCTAAACGGAGAAGCTTCTCTGACGCTTTTTCACAGAGATTTTGAAACTGAAATCTCCCATGCCGTTTCCACCATAGGCAGCAATGGGCTTCCCCATAGAACTTGCCAACCTGAATTCCTACAGGCTAGATGTGAGAGGCACATTCTGCTGCTTCCTCCCTTAGAGTTAAACTAGCTTCTGAAAGCTCAACCTCCGGGGAGTTTGTTTGGCAGAGATATAGAACACACTTTTCCAAGCCTGTTGGAAGGCATTTGCAGTTTCATTTCGCGTCTAATTTCCCAAACCAAACTGCTTGCAGCTCTAACTCCCTTCTAACTACCACTTCTTCGGTTCAGTGAGATATGCTGGATTCTAAACGGAGAAGCTTCTCTGACGCTTTTTCACAGAGATTTTGAAACTGAAATTTCCAAACCCGTTTCCAACGAAGGCGCCAATGGGCTTCCCCATAGAACTTGCCAACCTGAATTCCTACAGGCTAGATGTGAGAGGCACATTCTGCTGCTTCCTCCCTTAGAGTTAAACTAGCTTCTGAAAGCTCAACCTCCGGGGAGTTTGTTTGGCAGAGATATACAACACACTTTTCCAAGCCTGTTGGAAGGCATTTGCAGTTTCATTTCGCGTCTAATTTCCCAAACCAAACTGCTTGCAGCTCTAACTCCCTTCTAACTACCACTTCTTCGGTTCAGTGAGATATGCTGGATTCTAAACGGAGAAGCTTCTCTGACGCTTTTTCACAGAGATTTTGAAACTGAAATTTCCAAACCCGTTTCCAACGAAGGCGCCAATGGGCTTCCCCATAGAACTTGCCAACCTGAATTCCTACAGGCTAGATGTGAGAGGCACATTCTGCTGCTTCCTCCCTTAGAGTTAAACTAATTTCTGAAAGCTCAACACCCGGGGAGTTTGTTTGGCAGAGATATAGAACACACTTTTCCAAGCCTGTTGGAAGGCATTTGCAGTTTCATTTCGCGTCTAATTTCCCAAACCAAACTGCTTGCAGCTCTAACTCCCTTCTAACTACCACTTCTTCGGTTCAGTGAGATATGCTGGATTCTAAACGGAGAAGCTTCTCTGACGCTTTTTCACAGAGATTTTGAAACTGAAATCTCCCATGCCGTTTCCACCATAGGCAGCAATGGGCTTCCCCATAGAACTTGCCAACCTGAATTCCTACAGGCTAGATGTGAGAGGCACATTCTGCTGCTTCCTCCCTAAGAGTTAAGCTTGCTTCTGAAAGCTCAACCTCCGGGGACTCTGTTTGGCACAGATATAGAACACACTTTTCCAAGCCTGTTGGAAGGCCTTTGCAGTGTCATTTCGCATCTAATTTCCCAAACCAAACTGCTTGCAGCTCTAACTCCCTTCTAACTACCACTTCTTCGGTTCAGTGAGATATGCTGGATTCTAAACGGAGAAGCTTCTCTGACGCTTTTTCACAGAGATTTTGAAACTGAAATCTCCCATGCCGTTTCCACCATAGGCAGCAATGGGCTTCCCCATAGAACTTGCCAACCTGAATTCCTACAGGCTAGATGTGAAAGGCACATTCTGCTGCTTCCTCCCTTAGAGTTAAACTTGCTTCTGAAAGCTCAACCTCCGGGGAGTTTGTTTGGCAGAGATATAGAACACACTTTTCCAAGCCTGTTGGAAGGCATTTGCAGTTTCATTTCGCGTCTAATTTCCCAAACCAAACTGCTTGCAGCTCTAACTCCCTTCTAACTACCACTTCTTCGGTTCAGTGAGATATGCTGGATTCTAAACGGAGAAGCTTCTCTGACGCTTTTTCACAGAGATTTTGAAACTGAAATTTCCAAACCCGTTTCCAACGAAGGCGCCAATGGGCTTCCCCATAGAACATGCCAACCTGAATTCCTACAGGCTAGATGTGAGAGGCACATTCTGCTGCTTCCTCCCTTAGAGTTAAACTAGCTTCTGAAAGCTCAACCTCCGGGGAGTTTGTTTGGCAGAGATATAGAACACACTTTTCCAAGCCTGTTGGAAGGCATTTGGAGTTTCATTTCGCGTCTAATTTCCCAAACCAAACTGCTTGCAGCTCTAACTCCCTTCTAACTACCACTTCTTCGGTTTCGTGAGATATGCTGGATTCTAAACGGAGAAGCTTCTCTGACGCTTTTTCACAGAGATTTTGAAACTGAAATCTCTCATGCCGTTTCCACCATAGGCAGCAATGGGCTTCCCCATAGAACTTGCCAACCTGAATTCCTACAGGCTAGATGTGAGAGGCACATTCTGCTGCTTCCTCCCTTAGAGTTAAACTTGCTTCTGAAAGCTCAACCTCCGGGGAGTTTGTTTGGCAGAGATATAGAACACACTTTTCCAAGCCTGTTGGAAGGCATTTGCAGTTTCATTTCGCGTCTAATTTCCCAAACCAAACTGCTTGCAGCTCTAAATGCCTTCTAACTACCACTTCTTCGGTTCAGTGAGATATGCTGGATTCTAAACGGAGAAGCTTCTCTGACGCTTTTTCACAGAGATTTTGAAACTGAAATCTCCCATGCTGTTTCCACCATAGCCAGCAATGGGCTTCCCCATAGAACTTGCCAACCTGAATTCCTACAGGCTAGATGTGAGAGGCACATTCTGCTGCTTCCTCCCTTAGAGTTAAACTAGCTTCTGAAAGCTCAACCTCCAGGGAGTCTGTTTGGCAGAGATATAGAACACACTTTTCCAAGCCTGTTGGAAGGCATTTGCAGTTACATTTCGCGTCTTATTTCCCAAACCAAACTGCTTGCAGGTCTAACTGCCTTCTAACTACCACTTCTTCGGTTCAGTGAGATATGCTGGATTCTAAACGGAGAAGCTTCTCTGACGCTTTTTCACAGAGATTTTGAAACTGAAATCTCCCATGCCGTTTCCACCATAGGCAGCAATGGGCTTCCCCATAGAACTTGCCAACCTGAATTCCTACAGGCTAGATGTGAGAGGCACATTCTGCTGCATCCTCCCTAAGAGTTAAGCTTGCTTCTGAAAGCTCAACCTCCGGGGAGTCTGTTTGGCAGAGATATAGAACACACTTTTCCAAGCCTGTTGGAAGGCCTTTGCAGTGTCATTTCGCATCTAATTTCCCAAACCAAACTGCTTGCAGCTCTAACTCCCTTCTAACTACCACTTCTTCGGTTCAGTGAGATATGCTGGATTCTAAACGGAGAAGCTTCTCTGACGCTTTTTCACAGAGATTTTGAAACTGAAATTTCCAAACCCGTTTCCAACGAAGGCGCCAATGGGCTTCCCCATAGAACTTGCCAACCTGAATTCCTACAGGCTAGATGTGAGATGCACATTCTGCTGCTTCCTCCCTTAGAGTTAAACTAGCTTCTGAAAGCTCAACCTCCGGGGAGTTTGTTTGGCAGAGACATAGAACACACTTTTCCAAGCCTGTTGGAAGGCATTTGCAGTTTCATTTCGCGTCTAATTTCCCAAACCAAACTGCTTGCAGCTCTAACTCCCTTCTAACTACCACTTCTTCGGTTCACTGAGATATGCTGGATTCTAAACGGAGAAGCTTCTCTGACGCTTTTTCACAGAGATTTTGAAACTGAAATCTCCCATGCCGTTTCCACCATAGGCAGCAATGGGCTTCCCCATAGAACTTGCCAACCTGAATTCCTACAGGCTAGATGTGAGAGGCACATTCTGCTGCTTCCTCCCTAAGAGTTAAGCTTGCTTCTGAAAGCTCAAACTCCGGGGACTCTGTTTGGCATAGATATAGAACACACTTTTCCAAGCCTGTTGGAAGGCCTTTGCAGTGTCTTTTCGCATCTAATTTCCCAAACCAAACTGCTTGCAGCTCTAACTGCCTTCTAACTACCACTTCTTCGGTTCAGTGAGATATGCTGGATTCTAAACGGAGAAGCTTCTCTGACGCTTTTTCACAGAGATTTTGAAACTGAAATCTCCCATGCTGTTTCCACCATAGCCAGCAATGGGCTTCCCCATAGAACTTGCCAACCTGAATTCCTACAGGCTAGATGTGAGAGGCACTTTCTGCTGCTTCCTCCCTTAGAGTTAAACTAGCTTCTGAAAGCTCAACCTCCAGGGAGTCTGTTTGGCAGAGATATAGAACACACTTTTCCAAGCCTGTTGGAAGGCATTTGCAGTTTCATTTCGCGTCTAATTTCCCAAACCAAACTGCTTGCAGCTCTAACTGCCTTCTAACTACCACTTCTTCGGTTCAGTGAGATATGCTGGATTCTAAACGGAGAAGCTTCTCTGACGCTTTTTCACAGAGATTTTGAAACTGAAATCTCCCATGCCGTTTCCACCATAGGCAGCAATGGGCTTCCCCATAGAACTTGCCAACCTGAATTCCTACAGGCTAGATGTGAGAGGCACATTCTGCTGCTTCCTCCCTAAGAGTTAAGCTTGCTTCTGAAAGCTCAACCTCCGGGGACTCTGTTTGGCACAGATATAGAACACACTTTTCCAAGCCTGTTGGAAGGCCTTTGCAGTGTCATTTCGCATCTAATTTCCCAAACCAAACTGCTTGCAGCTCTAACTCCCTTCTAACTACCACTTCTTCGGTTCAGTGAGATATGCTGGATTCTAAACGGAGAAGCTTCTCTGACGCTTTTTCACAGAGATTTTGAAACTGAAATCTCCCATGCCGTTTCCACCATAGGCAGCAATGGGCTTCCCCATAGAACTTGCCAACCTGAATTCCTACAGGCTAGATGTGAAAGGCACATTCTGCTGCTTCCTCCCTTAGAGTTAAACTTGCTTCTGAAAGCTCAACCTCCGGGGAGTTTGTTTGGCAGAGATATAGAACACACTTTTCCAAGCCTGTTGGAAGGCATTTGCAGTTTCATTTCGCGTCTAATTTCCCAAACCAAACTGCTTGCAGCTCTAACTCCCTTCTAACTACCACTTCTTCGGTTCAGTGAGATATGCTGGATTCTAAACGGAGAAGCTTTTCTGACGCTTTTTCACAGAGATTTTGAAACTGAAATTTCCAAACCCATTTCCAACGAAGGCGCCAATGGGCTTCCCCATAGAACATGCCAACCTGAATTCCTACAGGCTAGATGTGAGAGGCACATTCTGCTGCTTCCTCCCTTAGAGTTAAACTTGCTTGTGAAAGCTCAACCTCCGTGGAGTTTGTTTGGCAGAGATATAGAACACACTTTTCCAAGCCTGTTGGAAGGCATTTGCAGTTTCATTTCGCGTCTAATTTCCCAAACCAAACTGCTTGCAGCTCTAACTCCCTTCTAACTACCACTTCTTCGGTTCAGTGAGATATGCTGGATTCTAAACGGAGAAGCTTCTCTGACGCTTTTTCACAGAGATTTTGAAACTGAAATTTCCAAACCCGTTTCCAACGAAGGCGCCAATGGGCTTCCCCATAGAACTTGCCAACCTGAATTCCTACAGGCTAGATGTGAGAGGCACATTCTGCTGCTTCCTCCCTTAGAGTTAAACTAGCTTCTGAAAGCTCAACCTCCGGGGAGTTTGTTTGGCAGAGATATAGAACACACTTTTCCAAGCCTGTTGGAAGGCATTTGCAGTTTCATTTCGCGTCTAATTTCCCAAACCAAACTGCTTGCAGCTCTAACTCCCTTCTAACTACCACTTCTTCGGTTCAGTGAGATATGCTGGATTCTAAACGGAGAAGCTTCTCTGACGCTTTTTCACAGAGATTTTGAAACTGAAATTTCCAAACCCGTTTCCAACGAAGGCGCCAATGGGCTTCCCCATAGAACTTGCCAACCTGAATTCCTACAGGCTAGATGTGAGAGGCACATTCTGCTGCTTCCTCCCTTAGAGTTAAACTAGCTTCTGAAAGCTCAACCTCCGGGGAGTTTGTTTGGCAGAGATATAGAACACACTTTTCCAAGCCTGTTGGAAGGCATTTGCAGTTTCATTTCGCGTCTAATTTCCCAAACCAAACTGCTTGCAGCTCTAACTCCCTTCTAACTACCACTTCTTCGGTTCAGTGAGATATGCTGGATTCTAAACGGAGAAGCTTCTCTGACGCTTTTTCACAGAGATTTTGAAACTGAAATCTCCCATGCCGTTTCCACCATAGGCAGCAATGGGCTTCCCCATAGAACTTGCCAACCTGAATTCCTACAGGCTAGATGTGAGAGGCACATTCTGCTGCTTCCTCCCTTAGAGTTAAACTTGCTTCTGAAAGCTCAACCTCCGGGGAGTTTGTTTGGCAGAGATATAGAACACACTTTTCCAAGCCTGTTGGAAGGCATTTGCAGTTTCATTTCGCGTCTAATTTCCCAAACCAAACTGCTTGCAGCTCTAACTCCCTTCCTACTACCACTTCTTCGGTTCAGTGAGATATGCTGGATTCTAAACGGAGAAGCTTCTCTGACGCTTTTTCACAGAGATTTTGAAACTGAAATCTCCCATGCCGTTTCCACCATAGGCAGCAATGGGCTTCCCCATAGAACTTGCCAACCTGAATTCCTACAGGCTAGATGTGAGAGGCACATTCTGCTGCTTCCTCCCTTAGAGTTAAACTAGCTTCTGAAAGCTCAACCTCCGGGGAGTTTGTTTGGCAGAGATATAGAACACACTTTTCCAAGCCTGTTGGAAGGCATTTGCAGTTTCATTTCGCGTCTAATTTCCCAAACCAAACTGCTTGCAGCTCTAACTGCCTTCTAACTACCACTTCTTCGGTTCAGTGAGATATGCTGGATTCTAAACGGAGAAGCTTCTCTGACGCTTTTTCACAGAGATTTTGAAACTGAAATCTCCCATGCTGTTTCCACCATAGCCAGCAATGGGCTTCCCCATAGAACTTGCCAACCTGAATTCCTACAGGCTAGATGTGAGAGGCACATTCTGCTGCTTCCTCCCTTAGAGTTAAACTAGCTTCTGAAAGCTCAACCTCCAGGGAGTCTGTTTGGCAGAGATATAGAACACACTTTTCCAAGCCTGTTGGAAGGCATTTGCAGTTTCATTTCGCGTCTAATTTCCCAAACCAAACTGCTTGCAGCTCTAACTCCCTTCTAACTACCACTTCTTCGGTTCAGTGAGATATGCTGGATTCTAAACGGAGAAGCTTCTCTGACGCTTTTTCACAGAGATTTTGAAACTGAAATTTCCAAACCCGTTTCCAACGAAGGCGCCAATGGGCTTCCCCATAGAACATGCCAACCTGAATTCCTACAGGCTAGATGTGAGAGGCACATTCTGCTGCTTCCTCCCTTAGAGTTAAACTAGCTTCTGAAAGCTCAACCTCCGGGGAGTTTGTTTGGCAGAGATATAGAACACACTTTTCCAAGCCTGTTGGAAGGCATTTGGAGTTTCATTTCGCGTCTAATTTCCCAAACCAAACTGCTTGCAGCTCTAACTCCCTTCTAACTACCACTTCTTCGGTTCAGTGAGATATGCTGGATTCTAAACGGAGAAGCTTCTCTGACGCTTTTTCACAGAGATTTTGAAACTGAAATCTCCCATGCCGTTTCCACCATAGGCAGCAATGGGCTTCCCCATAGAACTTGCCAACCTGAATTCCTACAGGCTAGATGTGAGAGGCACATTCTGCTGCTTCCTCCCTTAGAGTTAAACTAGCTTCTGAAAGCTCAACCTCCGGGGAGTTTGTTTGGCAGAGATATAGAACACACTTTTCCAAGCCTGTTGGAAGGCATTTGCAGTTTCATTTCGCGTCTAATTTCCCAAACCAAACTGCTTGCAGCTCTAACTGCCTTCTAACTACCACTTCTTCGGTTCAGTGAGATATGCTGGATTCTAAACGGAGAAGCTTCTCTGACGCTTTTTCACAGAGATTTTGAAACTGAAATCTCCCATGCTGTTTCCACCATAGCCAGCAATGGGCTTCCCCATAGAACTTGCCAACCTGAATTCCTACAGGCTAGATGTGAGAGGCACATTCTGCTGCTTCCTCCCTTAGAGTTAAACTAGCTTCTGAAAGCTCAACCTCCAGGGAGTCTGTTTGGCAGAGATATAGAACACACTTTTCCAAGCCTGTTGGAAGGCATTTGCAGTTTCATTTCGCGTCTAATTTCCCAAACCAAACTGCTTGCAGCTCTAACTCCCTTCTAACTACCACTTCTTCGGTTCAGTGAGATATGCTGGATTCTAAACGGAGAAGCTTCTCTGACGCTTTTTCACAGAGATTTTGAAACTGAAATTTCCAAACCCGTTTCCAACGAAGGCGCCAATGGGCTTCCCCATAGAACTTGCCAACCTGAATTCCTACAGGCTAGATGTGAGGGGCACATTCTGCTGCTTCCTCCCTTAGAGTTAAACTAGCTTCTGAAAGCTCAACCTCCGGGGAGTTTGTTTGGCAGAGATATAGAACACACTTTTCCAAGCCTGTTGGAAGGCATTTGCAGTTTCATTTCGCGTCTAATTTCCCAAACCAAACTGCTTGCAGCTCTAACTCCCTTCTAACTACCACTTCTTCGGTTCAGTGAGATATGCTGGATTCTAAACGGAGAAGCTTCTCTGACGCTTTTTCACAGAGATTTTGAAACTGAAATCTCCCATGCCGTTTCCACCATAGGCAGCAATGGGCTTCCCCATAGAACTTGCCAACCTGAATTCCTACAGGCTAGATGTGAGAGGCACATTCTGCTGCTTCCTCCCTTAGAGTTAAACTTGCTTCTGAAAGCTCAACCTCCGGGGAGTTTGTTTGGCAGAGATATAGAACACACTTTTCCAAGCCTGTTGGAAGGCATTTGCAGTTTCATTTCGCGTCTAATTTCCCAAACCAAACTGCTTGCAGCTCTAACTGCCTTCTAACTACCACTTCTTCGGTTCAGTGAGATATGCTGGATTCTAAACGGAGAAGCTTCTCTGACGCTTTTTCACAGAGATTTTGAAACTGAAATCTCCCATGCTGTTTCCACCATAGCCAGCAATGGGCTTCCCCATAGAACTTGCCAACCTGAATTCCTACAGGCTAGATGTGAGAGGCACATTCTGCTGCTTCCTCCCTTAGAGTTAAACTAGTTTCTGAAAGCTCAACCTCCAGGGAGTCTGTTTGGCAGAGATATAGAACACACTTTTCCAAGCCTGTTGGAAGGCATTTGCAGTTACATTTCGCGTCTTATTTCCCAAACCAAACTGCTTGCAGCTCTAACTGCCTTCTAACTACCACTTCTTCGGTTCAGTGAGATATGCTGGATTCTAAACGGAGAAGCTTCTCTGACGCTTTTTCACAGAGATTTTGAAACTGAAATCTCCCATGCCGTTTCCACCATAGGCAGCAATGGGCTTCCCCATAGAACTTGCCAACCTGAATTCCTACAGGCTAGATGTGAGAGGCACATTCTGCTGCTTCCTCCCTAAGAGTTAAGCTTGCTTCTGAAAGCTCAACCTCCGGGGAGTCTGTTTGGCAGAGATATAGAACACACTTTTCCAAGCCTGTTGGAAGGCCTTTGCAGTGTCATTTCGCATCTAATTTCCCAAACCAAACTGCTTGCAGCTCTAACTCCCTTCTAACTACCACTTCTTCGGTTCAGTGAGATATGCTGGATTCTAAACGGAGAAGCTTCTCTGACGCTTTTTCACAGAGATTTTGAAACTGAAATTTCCAAACCCGTTTCCAACGAAGGCGCCAATGGGCTTCCCCATAGAACTTGCCAACCTGAATTCCTACAGGCTAGATGTGAGATGCACATTCTGCTGCTTCCTCCCTTAGAGTTAAACTAGCTTCTGAAAGCTCAACCTCCGGGGAGTTTGTTTGGCAGAGACATAGAACACACTTTTCCAAGTCTGTTGGAAGGCATTTGCAGTTTCATTTCGCGTCTAATTTCCCAAACAAAACTGCTTGCAGCTCTAACTCCCTTCTAACTACCACTTCTTCGGTTCACTGAGATATGCTGGATTCTAAACGGAGAAGCTTCTCTGACGCTTTTTCACAGAGATTTTGAAACTGAAATCTCCCATGCCGTTTCCACCATAGGCAGCAATGGGCTTCCCCATAGAACTTGCCAACCTGAATTCCTACAGGCTAGATGTGAGAGGCACATTCTGCTGCTTCCTCCCTAAGAGTTAAGCTTGCTTCTGAAAGCTCAAACTCCGGGGACTCTGTTTGGCACAGATATAGAACACACTTTTCCAAGCCTGTTGGAAGGCCTTTGCAGTGTCTTTTCGCATCTAATTTCCCAAACCAAACTGCTTGCAGCTCTAACTCCCTTCTAACTACCACTTCTTCGGTTCACTGAGATATGCTGGATTCTAAACGGAGAAGCTTCTCTGACGCTTTTTCACAGAGATTTTGAAACTGAAATCTCCCATGCTGTTTCCACCTTAGCCAGCAATGGGCTTCCCCATAGAACTTGCCAACCTGAATTCCTACAGGCTAGATGTGAGAGGCACTTTCTGCTGCTTCCTCCCTTAGAGTTAAACTAGCTTCTGAAAGCTCAACCTCCAGGGAGTCTGTTTGGCAGAGATATAGAACACACTTTTCCAAGCCTGTTGGAAGGCATTTGCAGTTTCATTTCGCGTCTAATTTCCCAAACCAAACTGCTTGCAGCTCTAACTGCCTTCTAACTACCACTTCTTTGGTTCAGTGAGATATGCTGGATTCTAAACGGAGAAGCTTCTCTGACGCTTTTTCACAGAGATTTTGAAACTGAAATCTCCCATGCCGTTTCCACCATAGGCAGCAATGGGCTTCCCCATAGAACTTGCCAACCTGAATTCCTACAGGCTAGATGTGAGAGGCACATTCTGCTGCTTCCTCCCTAAGAGTTAAGCTTGCTTCTGAAAGCTCAACCTCCGGGGACTCTGTTTGGCACAGATATAGAACACACTTTTCCAAGCCTGTTGGAAGGCCTTTGCAGTGTCATTTCGCATCTAATTTCCCAAACCAAACTGCTTGCAGCTCTAACTCCCTTCTAACTACCACTTCTTCGGTTCAGTGAGATATGCTGGATTCTAAACGGAGAAGCTTCTCTGACGCTTTTTCACAGAGATTTTGAAACTGAAATCTCCCATGCCGTTTCCACCATAGGCAGCAATGGGCTTCCCCATAGAACTTGCCAACCTGAATTCCTACAGGCTAGATGTGAAAGGCACATTCTGCTGCTTCCTCCCTTAGAGTTAAACTTGCTTCTGAAAGCTCAACCTCCGGGGAGTTTGTTTGGCAGAGATATAGAACACACTTTTCCAAGCCTGTTGGAAGGCATTTGCAGTTTCATTTCGCGTCTAATTTCCCAAACCAAACTGCTTGCAGCTCTAACTCCCTTCTAACTACCACTTCTTCGGTTCAGTGAGATATGCTGGATTCTAAACGGAGAAGCTTTTCTGACGCTTTTTCACAGAGATTTTGAAACTGAAATTTCCAAACCCGTTTCCAACGAAGGCGCCAATGGGCTTCCCCATAGAACATGCCAACCTGAATTCCTACAGGCTAGATGTGAGAGGCACATTCTGCTGCTTCCTCCCTTAGAGTTAAACTTGCTTCTGAAAGCTCAACCTCCGGGGAGTTTGTTTGGCAGAGATATAGAACACACTTTTCCAAGCCTGTTGGAAGGCATTTGCAGTTTCATTTCGCGTCTAATTTCCCAAACCAAACTGCTTGCAGCTCTAACTCCCTTCTAACTACCACTTCTTCGGTTCAGTGAGATATGCTGGATTCTAAACGGAGAAGCTTCTCTGACGCTTTTTCACAGAGATTTTGAAACTGAAATCTCCCATGCCGTTTCCACCATAGGCAGCAATGGGCTTCCCCATAGAACTTGCCAACCTGAATTCCTACAGGCTAGATGTGAGAGGCACATTCTGCTGCTTCCTCCCTTAGAGTTAAACTAGCTTCTGAAAGCTCAACCTCCGGGGAGTTTGTTTGGCAGAGATATAGAACACACTTTTCCAAGCCTGTTGGAAGGCATTTGCAGTTTCATTTCGCGTCTAATTTCTCAAACCAAACTGCTTGCAGCTCTAACTCCCTTCTAACTACCACTTCTTCGGTTCAGTGAGATATGCTGGATTCTAAACGGAGAAGCTTCTCTGACGCTTTTTCACAGAGATTTTGAAACTGAAATCTCCCATGCCGTTTCCACCATAGGCAACAATGGGCTTCCCCATAGAACTTGCCAACCTGAATTCCTACAGGCTAGATGTGAGAGGCACATTCTGCTGCTTCCTCCCTTAGAGTTAAACTTGCTTGTGAAAGCTCAACCTCCGTGGAGTTTGTTTGGCAGAGATATAGAACACACTTTTCCAAGCCTGTTGGAAGGCATTTGCAGTTTCATTTCGCGTATAATTTCCCAAACCAAACTGCTTGCAGCTCTAACTCCCTTCTAACTACCACTTCTTCGGTTCAGTGAGATATGCTGGATTCTAAACGGAGAAGCTTCTCTGACGCTTTTTCACAGAGATTTTGAAACTGAAATTTCCAAACCCGTTTCCAACGAAGGCGCCAATGGGCTTCCCCATAGAACTTGCCAACCTGAATTCCTACAGGCTAGATGTGAGAGGCACATTCTGCTGCTTCCTCCCTTAGAGTTAAACTAGCTTCTGAAAGCTCAACCTCCGGGGAGTTTGTTTGGCAGAGATATAGAACACACTTTTCCAAGCCTGTTGGAAGGCATTTGCAGTTTCATTTCGCGTCTAATTTCCCAAACCAAACTGCTTGCAGCTCTAACTCCCTTCTAACTACCACTTCTTCGGTTCAGTGAGATATGCTGGATTCTAAACGGAGAAGCTTCTCTGACGCTTTTTCACAGAGATTTTGAAACTGAAATCTCCCATGCCGTTTCCACCATAGGCAGCAATGGGCTTCCCCATAGAACTTGCCAACCTGAATTCCTACAGGCTAGATGTGAGAGGCACATTCTGCTGCTTCCTCCCTTAGAGTTAAACTTGCTTCTGAAAGCTCAACCTCCGGGGAGTTTGTTTGGCAGAGATATAGAACACACTTTTCCAAGCCTGTTGGAAGGCATTTGCAGTTTCATTTCGCGTCTAATTTCCCAAACCAAACTGCTTGCAGCTCTAACTCCCTTCTAACTACCACTTCTTCGGTTCAGTGAGATATGCTGGATTCTAAACGGAGAAGCTTCTCTGACGCTTTTTCACAGAGATTTTGAAACTGAAATTTCCAAACCCGTTTCCAACGAAGGCGCCAATGGGCTTCCCCATAGAACATGCCAACCTGAATTCCTACAGGCTAGATGGGAGAGGCACATTCTGCTGCTTCCTCCCTTAGAGTTAAACTAGCTTCTGAAAGCTCAACCTCCGGGGAGTTTGTTTGGCAGAGATATAGAACACACTTTTCCAAGCCTGTTGGAAGGCATTTGGAGTTTCATTTCGCGTCTAATTTCCCAAACCAAACTGCTTGCAGCTCTAACTCCCTTCTAACTACCACTTCTTCGGTTCAGTGAGATATGCTGGATTCTAAACGGAGAAGCTTCTCTGACGCTTTTTCACAGAGATTTTGAAACTGAAATCTCCCATGCCGTTTCCACCATAGGCAGCAATGGGCTTCCCCATAGAACTTGCCAACCTGAATTCCTACAGGCTAGATGTGAGAGGCACATTCTGCTGCTTCCTCCCTTAGAGTTAAACTAGCTTCTGAAAGCTCAACCTCCGGGGAGTTTGTTTGGCAGAGCTATAGAACACACTTTTCCAAGCCTGTTGGAAGGCATTTGCAGTTTCATTTCGCGTCTAATTTCCCAAACCAAACTGCTTGCAGCTCTAACTGCCTTCTAACTACCACTTCTTCGGTTCAGTGAGATATGCTGGATTCTAAACGGAGAAGCTTCTCTGACGCTTTTTCACAGAGATTTTGAAACTGAAATCTCCCATGCTGTTTCCACCATAGCCAGCAATGGGCTTCCCCATAGAACTTGCCAACCTGAATTCCTACAGGCTAGATGTGAGAGGCACATTCTGCAGCTTCCTCCCTTAGAGTTAAACTAGCTTCTGAAAGCTCAACCTCCAGGGAGTCTGTTTGGCAGAGATATAGAACACACTTTTCCAAGCCTGTTGGAAGGCATTTGCAGTTTCATTTCGCGTCTAATTTCCCAAACAAAACTGCTTGCAGCTCTAACTCCCTTCTAACTACCACTTCTTCGGTTCAGTGAGATATGCTGGATTCTAAACGGAGAAGCTTCTCTGACGCTTTTTCACAGAGATTTTGAAACTGAAATTTCCAAACCCGTTTCCAACGAAGGCGCCAATGGGCTTCCCCATAGAACTTGCCAACCTGAATTCCTACAGGCTAGATGTGAGAGGCACATTCTGCTGCTTCCTCCCTTAGAGTTAAACTAGCTTCTGAAAGCTCAACCTCCGGGGAGTTTGTTTGGCAGAGATATAGAACACACTTTTCCAAGCCTGTTGGAAGGCATTTGCAGTTTCATTTCGCGTCTAATTTCCCAAACCAAACTGCTTGCAGCTCTAACTGCCTTCAAACTACCACTTCTTCGGTTCAGTGAGATATGCTGGATTCTAAACGGAGAAGCTTCTCTGACGCTTTTTCACAGAGATTTTGAAACTGAAATCTCCCATGCTGTTTCCACCATAGCCAGCAATGGGCTTCCCCATAGAACTTGCCAACCTGAATTCCTACAGGCTAGATGTGAGAGGCACATTCTGCTGCTTCCTCCCTTAGAGTTAAACTAGCTTCTGAAAGCTCAACCTCCAGGGAGTCTGTTTGGCAGAGATATAGAACACACTTTTCCAAGCCTGTTGGAAGGCATTTGCAGTTTCATTTCGCGTCTAATTTCCCAAACCAAACTGCTTGCAGCTCTAACTCCCTTCTAACTACCACTTCTTCGGTTCAGTGAGATATGCTGGATTCTAAACGGAGAAGCTTCTCTGACGCTTTTTCACAGAGATTTTGAAACTGAAATTTCCAAACCCGTTTCCAACGAAGGCGCCAATGGGCTTCCCCATAGAACTTGCCAACCTGAATTCCTACAGGCTAGATGTGAGAGGCACATTCTGCTGCTTCCTCCCTTAGAGTTAAACTAGCTTCTGAAAGCTCAACCTCCGGGGAGTTTGTTTGGCAGAGATATAGAACACACTTTTCCAAGCCTGTTGGAAGGCATTTGCAGTTTCATTTCGCGTCTAATTTCCCAAACCAAACTGCTTGCAGCTCTAACTCCCTTCTAACTACCACTTCTTCGGTTCAGTGAGATATGCTGGATTCTAAACGGAGAAGCTTCTCTGACGCTTTTTCACAGAGATTTTGAAACTGAAATCTCCCATGCCGTTTCCACCATAGGCAGCAATGGGCTTCCCCATAGAAC
This sequence comes from Cynocephalus volans, assembly GCF_027409185.1. Taxonomy (NCBI): domain Eukaryota; kingdom Metazoa; phylum Chordata; class Mammalia; order Dermoptera; family Cynocephalidae; genus Cynocephalus; species Cynocephalus volans. The sequence goes on along the minus strand of NW_026902433.1, from coordinate 179,012 downwards.
TTGCCAACCTGAATTCCTACAGGCTAGATGTGAGAGGCACATTCTGCTGCTTCCTCCCTTAGAGTTAAACTTGCTTGTGAAAGCTCAACCTCCGTGGAGTTTGTTTGGCAGAGATATAGAACACACTTTTCCAAGCCTGTTGGAAGGCATTTGCAGTTTCATTTCGCGTCTAATTTCCCAAACCAAACTGCTTGCAGCTCTAACTCCCTTCTAACTACCACTTCTTCGGTTCAGTGAGATATGCTGGATTCTAAACGGAGAAGCTTCTCTGACGCTTTTTCACAGAGATTTTGAAACTGAAATCTCCCATGCCGTTTCCACCATAGGCATCAATGGGCTTCCCCATAGAACTTGCCACCCTGAATTCCTACAGGCTAGATGTGAGAGGCACATTCTGCTGCTTCCTCCCTTAGAGTTAAACTAGCTTCTGAAAGCTCAACCTCCGGGGAGTTTGTTTGGCAGAGATATAGAACACACTTTTCCAAGCCTGTTGGAAGGCATTTGCAGTTTCATTTCGCGTCTAATTTCCCAAACCAAACTGCTTGCAGCTCTAACTGCCTTCTAACTACCACTTCTTCGGTTCAGTGAGATATGCTGGATTCTAAACGGAGAAGCTTCTCTGACGCTTTTTCACAGAGATTTTGAAACTGAAATCTCCCATGCTGTTTCCACCATAGCCAGCAATGGGCTTCCCCATAGAACTTGCCAACCTGAATTCCTACAGGCTAGATGTGAGAGGCACATTCTGCTGCTTCCTCCCTTAGAGTTAAACTAGCTTCTGAAAGCTCAACCTCCAGGGAGTCTGTTTGGCAGAGATATAGAACACACTTTTCCAAGCCTGTTGGAAGGCATTTGCAGTTTCATTTCGCGTCTAATTTCCCAAACCAAACTGCTTGCAGCTCTAACTCCCTTCTAACTACCACTTCTTCGGTTCAGTGAGATATGCTGGATTCTAAACGGAGAAGCTTCTCTGACGCTTTTTCACAGAGATTTTGAAACTGAAATTTCCAAACCCGTTTCCAACGAAGGCGCCAATGGGCTTCCCCATAGAACATGCCAACCTGAATTCCTACAGGCTAGATGTGAGAGGCACATTCTGCTGCTTCCTCCCTTAGAGTTAAACTAGCTTCTGAAAGCTCAACCTCCGGGGAGTTTGTTTGGCAGAGATATAGAACACACTTTTCCAAGCCTGTTGGAAGGCATTTGGAGTTTCATTTCGCGTCTAATTTCCCAAACCAAACTGCTTGCAGCTCTAACTCCCTTCTAACTACCACTTCTTCGGTTCAGTGAGATATGCTGGATTCTAAACGGAGAAGCTTCTCTGACGCTTTTTCACAGAGATTTTGAAACTGAAATCTCCCATGCCGTTTCCACCATAGGCAGCAATGGGCTTCCCCATAGAACTTGCCAACCTGAATTCCTACAGGCTAGATGTGAGAGGCACATTCTGCTGCTTCCTCCCTTAGAGTTAAACTTGCTTCTGAAAGCTCAACCTCCGGGGAGTTTGTTTGGCAGAGATATAGAACACACTTTTCCAAGCCTGTTGGAAGGCATTTGCAGTTTCATTTCGCGTCTAATTTCCCAAACCAAACTGCTTGCAGCTCTAACTCCCTTCTAACTACCACTTCTTCGGTTCAGTGAGATATGCTGGATTCTAAACGGAGAAGCTTCTCTGACGCTTTTTCACAGAGATTTTGAAACTGAAATCTCCCATGCCGTTTCGACCATAGGCAGCAATGGGCTTCCCCATAGAACTTGCCAACCTGAATTCCTACAGGCTAGATGTGAGAGGCACATTCTGCTGCTTCCTCCCTTAGAGTTAAACTTGCTTCTGAAAGCTCAACCTCCGGGGAGTTTGTTTGGCAGAGATATAGAACACACTTTTCCAAGCCTGTTGGAAGGCATTTGCAGTTTCATTTCGCGTCTAATTTCCCAAACCAAACTGCTTGCAGCTCTAACTCCCTTCTAACTACCACTTCTTCGGTTCACTGAGATATGCTGGATTCTAAACGGAGAAGCTTCTCTGACGCTTTTTCACAGAGATTTTGAAACTGAAATCTCCCATGCCGTTTCCACCATAGGCAGCAATGGGCTTCCCCATAGAACTTGCCAACCTGAATTCCTACAGGCTAGATGTGAGAGGCACATTCTGCTGCTTCCTCCCTTAGAGTTAAACTAGCTTCTGAAAGCTCAACCTCCGGGGAGTTTGTTTGGCAGAGATATAGAACACACTTTTCCAAGCCTGTTGGAAGGCATTTGCAGTTTCATTTCGCGTCTAATTTCCCAAACCAAACTGCTTGCAGCTCTAACTGCCTTCTAACTACCACTTCTTCGGTTCAGTGAGATATGCTGGATTCTAAACGGAGAAGCTTCTCTGACGCTTTTTCACAGAGATTTTGAAACTGAAATCTCCCATGCTGTTTCCACCATAGCCAGCAATGGGCTTCCCCATAGAACTTGCCAACCTGAATTCCTACAGGCTAGATGTGAGAGGCACATTCTGCTGCTTCCTCCCTTAGAGTTAAACTAGCTTCTGAAAGCTCAACCTCCAGGGAGTCTGTTTGGCAGAGATATAGAACACACTTTTCCAAGCCTGTTGGAAGGCATTTGCAGTTTCATTTCGCGTCTAATTTCCCAAACCAAACTGCTTGCAGCTCTAACTCCCTTCTAACTACCACTTCTTCGGTTCAGTGAGATATGCTGGATTCTAAACGGAGAAGCTTCTCTGACGCTTTTTCACAGAGATTTTGAAACTGAAATCTCCCATGCCGTTTCCACCATAGGCAGCAATGGGCTTCCCCATAGAACTTGCCAACCTGAATTCCTACAGGCTAGATGTGAGAGGCACATTCTGCTGCTTCCTCCCTTAGAGTTAAACTTGCTTCTGAAAGCTCAACCTCCGGGGAGTTTGTTTGGCAGAGATATAGAACACACTTTTCCAAGCCTGTTGGAAGGCATTTGCAGTTTCATTTCGCGTCTAATTTCCCAAACCAAACTGCTTGCAGCTCTAACTCCCTTCTAACTACCACTTCTTCGGTTCAGTGAGATATGCTGGATTCTAAACGGAGAAGCTTCTCTGACGCTTTTTCACAGAGATTTTGAAACTGAAATCTCCCATGCCGTTTCCACCATAGGCATCAATGGGCTTCCCCATAGAACTTGCCAACCTGAATTCCTACAGGCTAGATGTGAGAGGCACATTCTGCTGCTTCCTCCCTTAGAGTTAAACTAGCTTCTGAAAGCTCAACCTCCGGGGAGTTTGTTTGGCAGAGATATAGAACACACTTTTCCAAGCCTGTTGGAAGGCATTTGCAGTTTCATTTCGCGTCTAATTTCCCAAACCAAACTGCTTGCAGCTCTAACTGCCTTCTAACTACCACTTCTTCGGTTCAGTGAGATATGCTGGATTCTAAACGGAGAAGCTTCTCTGACGCTTTTTCACAGAGATTTTGAAACTGAAATCTCCCATGCTGTTTCCACCATAGCCAGCAATGGGCTTCCCCATAGAACTTGCCAACCTGAATTCCTACAGGCTAGATGTGAGAGGCACATTCTGCTGCTTCCTCCCTTAGAGTTAAACTAGCTTCTGAAAGCTCAACCTCCAGGGAGTCTGTTTGGCAGAGATATAGAACACACTTTTCCAAGCCTGTTGGAAGGCATTTGCAGTTTCATTTCGCGTCTAATTTCCCAAACCAAACTGCTTGCAGCTCTAACTCCCTTCTAACTACCACTTCTTCGGTTCAGTGAGATATGCTGGATTCTAAACGGAGAAGCTTCTCTGACGCTTTTTCACAGAGATTTTGAAACTGAAATTTCCAAACCCGTTTCCAACGAAGGCGCCAATGGGCTTCCCCATAGAACATGCCAACCTGAATTCCTACAGGCTAGATGTGAGAGGCACATTCTGCTGCTTCCTCCCTTAGAGTTAAACTAGCTTCTGAAAGCTCAACCTCCGGGGAGTTTGTTTGGCAGAGATATAGAACACACTTTTCCAAGCCTGTTGGAAGGCATTTGGAGTTTCATTTCGCGTCTAATTTCCCAAACCAAACTGCTTGCAGCTCTAACTCCCTTCTAACTACCACTTCTTCGGTTCAGTGAGATATGCTGGATTCTAAACGGAGAAGCTTCTCTGACGCTTTTTCACAGAGATTTTGAAACTGAAATCTCCCATGCCGTTTCCACCATAGGCAGCAATGGGCTTCCCCATAGAACTTGCCAACCTGAATTCCTACAGGCTAGATGTGAGAGGCACATTCTGCTGCTTCCTCCCTTAGAGTTAAACTTGCTTCTGAAAGCTCAACCTCCGGGGAGTTTGTTTGGCAGAGATATAGAACACACTTTTCCAAGCCTGTTGGAAGGCATTTGCAGTTTCATTTCGCGTCTAATTTCCCAAACCAAACTGCTTGCAGCTCTAACTCCCTTCTAACTACCACTTCTTCGGTTCAGTGAGATATGCTGGATTCTAAACGGAGAAGCTTCTCTGACGCTTTTTCACAGAGATTTTGAAACTGAAATCTCCCATGCCGTTTCCACCATAGGCAGCAATGGGCTTCCCCATAGAACTTGCCAACCTGAATTCCTACAGGCTAGATGTGAGAGGCACATTCTGCTGCTTCCTCCCTTAGAGTTAAACTTGCTTCTGAAAGCTCAACCTCCGGGGAGTTTGTTTGGCAGAGATATAGAACACACTTTTCCAAGCCTGTTGGAAGGCATTTGCAGTTTCATTTCGCGTCTAATTTCCCAAACCAAACTGCTTGCAGCTCTAACTCCCTTCTAACTACCACTTCTTCGGTTCACTGAGATATGCTGGATTCTAAACGGAGAAGCTTCTCTGACGCTTTTTCACAGAGATTTTGAAACTGAAATCTCCCATGCCGTTTCCACCATAGGCAGCAATGGGCTTCCCCATAGAACTTGCCAACCTGAATTCCTACAGGCTAGATGTGAGAGGCACATTCTGCTGCTTCCTCCCTTAGAGTTAAACTAGCTTCTGAAAGCTCAACCTCCGGGGAGTTTGTTTGGCAGAGATATAGAACACACTTTTCCAAGCCTGTTGGAAGGCATTTGCAGTTTCATTTCGCGTCTAATTTCCCAAACCAAACTGCTTGCAGCTCTAACTGCCTTCTAACTACCACTTCTTCGGTTCAGTGAGATATGCTGGATTCTAAACGGAGAAGCTTCTCTGACGCTTTTTCACAGAGATTTTGAAACTGAAATCTCCCATGCTGTTTCCACCATAGCCAGCAATGGGCTTCCCCATAGAACTTGCCAACCTGAATTCCTACAGGCTAGATGTGAGAGGCACATTCTGCTGCTTCCTCCCTTAGAGTTAAACTAGCTTCTGAAAGCTCAACCTCCAGGGAGTCTGTTTGGCAGAGATATAGAACACACTTTTCCAAGCCTGTTGGAAGGCATTTGCAGTTTCATTTCGCGTCTAATTTCCCAAACCAAACTGCTTGCAGCTCTAACTCCCTTCTAACTACCACTTCTTCGGTTCAGTGAGATATGCTGGATTCTAAACGGAGAAGCTTCTCTGACGCTTTTTCACAGAGATTTTGAAACTGAAATCTCCCATGCCGTTTCCACCATAGGCAGCAATGGGCTTCCCCATAGAACTTGCCAACCTGAATTCCTACAGGCTAGATGTGAGAGGCACATTCTGCTGCTTCCTCCCTTAGAGTTAAACTTGCTTCTGAAAGCTCAACCTCCGGGGAGTCTGTTTGGCAGAGATATAGAACACACTTTTCCAAGCCTGTTGGAAGGCCTTTGCAGTGTCATTTCGCATCTAATTTCCCAAACCAAACTGCTTGCAGCTCTAACTCCCTTCTAACTACCACTTCTTCGGTTCAGTGAGATATGCTGGATTCTAAACGGAGAAGCTTCTCTGACGCTTTTTCACAGAGATTTTGAAACTGAAATCTCCCATGCCGTTTCCACCATAGGCATCAATGGGCTTCCCCATAGAACTTGCCAACCTGAATTCCTACAGGCTAGATGTGAGAGGCACATTCTGCTGCTTCCTCCCTTAGAGTTAAACTAGCTTCTGAAAGCTCAACCTCCGGGGAGTTTGTTTGGCAGAGATATAGAACACACTTTTCCAAGCCTGTTGGAAGGCATTTGCAGTTTCATTTCGCGTCTAATTTCCCAAACCAAACTGCTTGCAGCTCTAACTGCCTTCTAACTACCACTTCTTCGGTTCAGTGAGATATGCTGGATTCTAAACGGAGAAGCTTCTCTGACGCTTTTTCACAGAGATTTTGAAACTGAAATCTCCCATGCTGTTTCCACCATAGCCAGCAATGGGCTTCCCCATAGAACTTGCCAACCTGAATTCCTACAGGCTAGATGTGAGAGGCACATTCTGCTGCTTCCTCCCTTAGAGTTAAACTAGCTTCTGAAAGCTCAACCTCCAGGGAGTCTGTTTGGCAGAGATATAGAACACACTTTTCCAAGCCTGTTGGAAGGCATTTGCAGTTTCATTTCGCGTCTAATTTCCCAAACCAAACTGCTTGCAGCTCTAACTCCCTTCTAACTACCACTTCTTCGGTTCAGTGAGATATGCTGGATTCTAAACGGAGAAGCTTCTCTGACGCTTTTTCACAGAGATTTTGAAACTGAAATTTCCAAACCCGTTTCCAACGAAGGCGCCAATGGGCTTCCCCATAGAACATGCCAACCTGAATTCCTACAGGCTAGATGTGAGAGGCACATTCTGCTGCTTCCTCCCTTAGAGTTAAACTAGCTTCTGAAAGCTCAACCTCCGGGGAGTTTGTTTGGCAGAGATATAGAACACACTTTTCCAAGCCTGTTGGAAGGCATTTGGAGTTTCATTTCGCGTCTAATTTCCCAAACCAAACTGCTTGCAGCTCTAACTCCCTTCTAACTACCACTTCTTCGGTTCAGTGAGATATGCTGGATTCTAAACGGAGAAGCTTCTCTGACGCTTTTTCACAGAGATTTTGAAACTGAAATCTCCCATGCCGTTTCCACCATAGGCAGCAATGGGCTTCCCCATAGAACTTGCCAACCTGAATTCCTACAGGCTAGATGTGAGAGGCACATTCTGCTGCTTCCTCCCTTAGAGTTAAACTTGCTTCTGAAAGCTCAACCTCCGGGGAGTTTGTTTGGCAGAGATATAGAACACACTTTTCCAAGCCTGTTGGAAGGCATTTGCAGTTTCATTTCGCGTCTAATTTCCCAAACCAAACTGCTTGCAGCTCTAACTCCCTTCTAACTACCACTTCTTCGGTTCAGTGAGATATGCTGGATTCTAAACGGAGAAGCTTCTCTGACGCTTTTTCACAGAGATTTTGAAACTGAAATCTCCCATGCCGTTTCCACCATAGGCAGCAATGGGCTTCCCCATAGAACTTGCCAACCTGAATTCCTACAGGCTAGATGTGAGAGGCACATTCTGCTGCTTCCTCCCTTAGAGTTAAACTTGCTTCTGAAAGCTCAACCTCCGGGGAGTTTGTTTGGCAGAGATATAGAACACACTTTTCCAAGCCTGTTGGAAGGCATTTGCAGTTTCATTTCGCGTCTAATTTCCCAAACCAAACTGCTTGCAGCTCTAACTCCCTTCTAACTACCACTTCTTCGGTTCAGTGAGATATGCTGGATTCTAAACGGAGAAGCTTCTCTGACGCTTTTTCACAGAGATTTTGAAACTGAAATCTCCCATGCCGTTTCCACCATAGGCAGCAATGGGCTTCCCCATAGAACTTGCCAACCTGAATTCCTACAGGCTAGATGTGAGAGGCACATTCTGCTGCTTCCTCCCTTAGAGTTAAACTAGCTTCTGAAAGCTCAACCTCCGGGGAGTTTGTTTGGCAGAGATATAGAACACACTTTTCCAAGCCTGTTGGAAGGCATTTGCAGTTTCATTTCGCGTCTAATTTCCCAAACCAAACTGCTTGCAGCTCCAACTGCCTTCTAACTACCACTTCTTCGGTTCAGTGAGATATGCTGGATTCTAAACGGAGAAGCTTCTCTGACGCTTTTTCACAGAGATTTTGAAACTGAAATCTCCCATGCTGTTTCCACCATAGCCAGCAATGGGCTTCCCCATGGAACTTGCCAACCTGAATTCCTACAGGCTAGATGTGAGAGGCACATTCTGCTGCTTCCTCCCTAGGAGTTAAACTAGCTTCTGAAAGCTCAACCTCCAGGGAGTCTGTTTGGCAGAGATATAGAACACACTTTTCCAAGCCTGTTGGAAGGCATTTGCAGTTTCATTTCGCGTCTTATTTCCCAAACCAAACTGCTTGCAGCTCTAACTGCCTTCTAACTACCACTTCTTCGGTTCAGTGAGATATGCTGGATTCTAAACGGAGAAGCTTCTCTGACGCTTTTTCACAGAGATTTTGAAACTGAAATTTCCAAACCCGTTTCCAACGAAGGCGCCAATGGGCTTCCCCATAGAACATGCCAACCTGAATTCCTACAGGCTAGATGTGAGAGGCACATTCTGCTGCTTCCTCCCTTAGAGTTAAACTAGCTTCTGAAAGCTCAACCTCCGGGGAGTTTGTTTGGCAGAGATATAGAACACACTTTTCCAAGCCTGTTGGAAGGCATTTGGAGTTTCATTTCGCGTCTAATTTCCCAAACCAAACTGCTTGCAGCTCTAACTCCCTTCTAACTACCACTTCTTCGGTTCAGTGAGATATGCTGGATTCTAAACGGAGAAGCTTCTCTGACGCTTTTTCACAGAGATTTTGAAACTGAAATCTCCCATGCCGTTTCCACCATAGGCAGCAATGGGCTTCCCCATAGAACTTGCCAACCTGAATTCCTACAGGCTAGATGTGAGAGGCACATTCTGCTGCTTCCTCCCTTAGAGTTAAACTTGCTTCTGAAAGCTCAACCTCCGGGGAGTTTGTTTGGCAGAGATATAGAACACACTTTTCCAAGCCTGTTGGAAGGCATTTGCAGTTTCATTTCGCGTCTAATTTCCCAAACCAAACTGCTTGCAGCTCTAACTCCCTTCTAACTACCACTTCTTCGGTTCAGTGAGATATGCTGGATTCTAAACGGAGAAGCTTCTCTGACGCTTTTTCACAGAGATTTTGAAACTGAAATCTCCCATGCCGTTTCCACCTTAGGCAGCAATGGGCTTCCCCATAGAACTTGCCAACCTGAATTCCTACAGGCTAGATGTGAGAGGCACATTCTGCTGCTTCCTCCCTTAGAGTTAAACTTGCTTCTGAAAGCTCAACCTCCGGGGAGTTTGTTTGGCAGAGATATAGAACACACTTTTCCAAGCCTGTTGGAAGGCATTTGCAGTTTCATTTCGCGTCTAATTTCCCAAACCAAACTGCTTGCAGCTCTAACTCCCTTCTAACTACCACTTCTTCGGTTCAGTGAGATATGCTGGATTCTAAACGGAGAAGCTTCTCTGACGCTTTTTCACAGAGATTTTGAAACTGAAATCTCCCATGCCGTTTCCACCATAGGCAGCAATGGGCTTCCCCATAGAACTTGCCAACCTGAATTCCTACAGGCTAGATGTGAGAGGCACATTCTGCTGCTTCCTCCCTTAGAGTTAAACTAGCTTCTGAAAGCTCAACCTCCGGGGAGTTTGTTTGGCAGAGATATAGAACACACTTTTCCAAGCCTGTTGGAAGGCATTTGCAGTTTCATTTCGCGTCTAATTTCCCAAACCAAACTGCTTGCAGCTCCAACTGCCTTCTAACTACCACTTCTTCGGTTCAGTGAGATATGCTGGATTCTAAACGGAGAAGCTTCTCTGACGCTTTTTCACAGAGATTTTGAAACTGAAATCTCCCATGCTGTTTCCACCATAGCCAGCAATGGGCTTCCCCATGGAACTTGCCAACCTGAATTCCTACAGGCTAGATGTGAGAGGCACATTCTGCTGCTTCCTCCCTAGGAGTTAAACTAGCTTCTGAAAGCTCAACCTCCAGGGAGTCTGTTTGGCAGAGATATAGAACACACTTTTCCAAGCCTGTTGGAAGGCATTTGCAGTTTCATTTCGCGTCTTATTTCCCAAACCAAACTGCTTGCAGCTCTAACTGCCTTCTAACTACCACTTCTTCGGTTCAGTGAGATATGCTGGATTCTAAACGGAGAAGCTTCTCTGACGCTTTTTCACAGAGATTTTGAAACTGAAATCTCCCATGCCGTTTCCACCATAGGCAGCAATGGGCTTCCCCATAGAACTTGCCAACCTGAATTCCTACAGGCTAGATGTGAGAGGCACATTCTGCTGCTTCCTCCCTAAGAGTTAAGCTTGCTTCTGAAAGCTCAACCTCCGGGGAGTCTGTTTGGCAGAGATATAGAACACACTTTTCCAAGCCTGTTGGAAGGCCTTTGCAGTGTCATTTCGCATCTAATTTCCCAAACCAAACTGCTTGCAGCTCTAACTGCCTTCTAACTACCACTTCTTCGGTTCAGTGAGATATGCTGGATTCTAAACGGAGAAGCTTCTCTGACGCTTTTTCACAGAGATTTTGAAACTGAAATTTCCAAACCCGTTTCCAACGAAGGCACCAATGGGCTTCCCCATAGAACTTGCCAACCTGAATTCCTACAGGCTAGATGTGAGATGCACATTCTGCTGCTTCCTCCCTTAGAGTTAAACTAGCTTCTGAAAGCTCAACCTCCGGGGAGTTTGTTTGGCAGAGACATAGAACACACTTTTCCAAGCCTGTTGGAAGGCATTTGCAGTTTCATTTCGCGTCTAATTTCCCAAACCAAACTGCTTGCAGCTCTAACTCCCTTCTAACTACCACTTCTTCGGTTCACTGAGATATGCTGGATTCTAAACGGAGAAGCTTCTCTGACGCTTTTTCACAGAGATTTTGAAACTGAAATCTCCCATGCCGTTTCCACCATAGGCAGCAATGGGCTTCCCCATAGAACTTGCCAACCTGAATTCCTACAGGCTAGATGTGAGAGGCACATTCTGCTGCTTCCTCCCTAAGAGTTAAGCTTGCTTCTGAAAGCTCAAACTCCGGGGACTCTGTTTGGCACAGATATAGAACACACTTTTCCAAGCCTGTTGGAAGGCCTTTGCAGTGTCTTTTCGCATCTAATTTCCCAAACCAAACTGCTTGCAGCTCTAACTCCCTTCTAACTACCACTTCTTCGGTTCAGTGAGATATGCTGGATTCTAAACGGAGAAGCTTCTCTGACGCTTTTTCACAGAGATTTTGAAACTGAAATCTCCCATGCCGTTTCCACCATAGGCAGCAATGGGCTTCCCCATAGAACTTGCCAACCTGAATTCCTACAGGCTAGATGTGAGAGGCACATTCTGCTGCTTCCTCCCTTAGAGTTAAACTAGCTTCTGAAAGCTCAACCTCCGGGGAGTTTGTTTGGCAGAGATATAGAACACACTTTTCCAAGCCTGTTGGAAGGCATTTGGAGTTTCATTTCGCGTCTAATTTCCCAAACCAAACTGCTTGCAGCTCTAACTGCCTTCTAACTACCACTTCTTCGGTTCAGTGAGATATGCTGGATTCTAAACGGAGAAGCTTCTCTGACGCTTTTTCACAGAGATTTTGAAACTGAAATCTCCCATGCTGTTTCCACCATAGCCAGCAATGGGCTTCCCCATAGAACTTGCCAACCTGAATTCCTACAGGCTAGATGTGAGAGGCACATTCTGCTGCTTCCTCCCTTAGAGTTAAACTAGCTTCTGAAAGCTCAACCTCCAGGGAGTCTGTTTGGCAGAGATATAGAACACACTTTTCCAAGCCTGTTGGAAGGCATTTGCAGTTTCATTTCGCGTCTAATTTCCCAAACCAAACTGCTTGCAGCTCTAACTGCCTTCTAACTACCACTTCTTCGGTTCAGTGAGATATGCTGGATTCTAAACGGAGAAGCTTCTCTGACGCTTTTTCACAGAGATTTTGAAACTGAAATCTCCCATGCCGTTTCCACCATAGGCAGCAATGGGCTTCCCCATAGAACTTGCCAACCTGAATTCCTACAGGCTAGATGTGAGAGGCACATTCTGCTGCTTCCTCCCTAAGAGTTAAGCTTGCTTCTGAAAGCTCAACCTCCGGGGACTCTGTTTGGCACAGATATAGAACACACTTTTCCAAGCCTGTTGGAAGGCCTTTGCAGTGTCATTTCGCATCTAATTTCCCAAACCAAACTGCTTGCAGCTCTAACTCCCTTCTAACTACCACTTCTTCGGTTCAGTGAGATATGCTGGATTCTAAACGGAGAAGCTTCTCTGACGCTTTTTCACAGAGATTTTGAAACTGAAATCTCCCATGCCGTTTCCACCATAGGCAGCAATGGGCTTCCCCATAGAACTTGCCAACCTGAATTCCTACAGGCTAGATGTGAGATGCACATTCTGCTGCTTCCTCCCTTAGAGTTAAACTAGCTTCTGAAAGCTCAACCTCCGGGGAGTTTGTTTGGCAGAGACATAGAACACACTTTTCCAAGCCTGTTGGAAGGCATTTGCAGTTTCATTTCGCGTCTAATTTCCCAAACCAAACTGCTTGCAGCTCTAACTCCCTTCTAACTACCACTTCTTCGGTTCACTGAGATATGCTGGATTCTAAACGGAGAAGCTTCTCTGACGCTTTTTCACAGAGATTTTGAAACTGAAATCTCCCATGCCGTTTCCACCATAGGCAGAAATGGGCTTCCCCATAGAACTTGCCAACCTGAATTCCTACAGGCTAGATGTGAGAGGCACATTCTGCTGCTTCCTCCCTAAGAGTTAAGCTTGCTTCTGAAAGCTCAAACTCCGGGGACTCTGTTTGGCACAGATATAGAACACACTTTTCCAAGCCTGTTGGAAGGCCTTTGCGGTGTCTTTTCGCATCTAATTTCCCAAACAAAACTGCTTGCAGCTCTAACTCCCTTCTAACTACCACTTCTTCGGTTCAGTGAGATATGCTGGATTCTAAACGGAGAAGCTTCTCTGACGCTTTTTCACAGAGATTTTGAAACTGAAATCTCCCATGCTGTTTCCACCATAGGCAGCAATGGGCTTCCCCATAGAACTTGCCAACCTGAATTCCTACAGGCTAGATGTGAGAGGCACATTCTGCTGCTTCCTCCCTTAGAGTTAAACTAGCTTCTGAAAGCTCAAACTCCGGGGAGTTTGTTTGGCAGAGATATAGAACACACTTTTCCAAGCCTGTTGGAAGGCATTTGCAGTTTCATTTCGCGTCTAATTTCCCAAACCAAACTGCTTGCAGCTCTAACTGCCTTCTAACTACCACTTCTTCGGTTCAGTGAGATATGCTGGATTCTAAACGGAGAAGCTTCTCTGACGCTTTTTCACAGAGATTTTGAAACTGAAATCTCCCATGCTGTTTCCACCATAGCCAGCAATGGGCTTCCCCATAGAACTTGCCAACCTGAATTCCTACAGGCTAGATGTGAGAGGCACATTCTGCTGCTTCCTCCCTTAGAGTTAAACTAGCTTCTGAAAGCTCAACCTCCGGGGAGTTTGTTTGGCAGAGATATAGAACACACTTTTCCAAGCCTGTTGGAAGGCATTTGGAGTTTCATTTCGCGTCTAATTTCCCAAACCAAACTGCTTGCAGCTCTAACTCCCTTCTAACTACCACTTCTTCGGTTCAGTGAGATATGCTGGATTCTAAACGGAGAAGCTTCTCTGACGCTTTTTCACAGAGATTTTGAAACTGAAATCTCCCATGCCGTTTCCACCATAGGCAGCAATGGGCTTCCCCATAGAACTTGCCAACCTGAATTCCTACAGGCTAGATGTGAGAGGCACATTCTGCTGCTTCCTCCCTTAGAGTTAAACTTGCTTCTGAAAGCTCAACCTCCGGGGAGTTTGTTTGGCAGAGATATAGAACACACTTTTCCAAGCCTGTTGGAAGGCATTTGCAGTTTCATTTCGCGTCTAATTTCCCAAACCAAACTGCTTGCAGCTCTAACTCCCTTCTAACTACCACTTCTTCGGTTCAGTGAGATATGCTGGATTCTAAACGGAGAAGCTTCTCTGACGCTTTTTCACAGAGATTTTGAAACTGAAATCTCCCATGCCGTTTCCACCATAGGCAGCAATGGGCTTCCCCATAGAACTTGCCAACCTGAATTCCTACAGGCTAGATGTGAGAGGCACATTCTGCTGCTTCCTCCCTTAGAGTTAAACTAGCTTCTGAAAGCTCAACCTCCAGGGAGTCTGTTTGGCAGAGATATAGAACACACTTTTCCAAGCCTGTTGGAAGGCATTTGCAGTTTCATTTCGCGTCTAATTTCCCAAACCAAACTGCTTGCAGCTCTAACTGCCTTCTAACTACCACTTCTTCGGTTCAGTGAGATATGCTGGATTCTAAACGGAGAAGCTTCTCTGACGCTTTTTCACAGAGATTTTGAAACTGAAATCTCCCATGCCGTTTCCACCATAGGCAGCAATGGGCTAACCCATAGAACTTGCCAACCTGAATTCCTACAGGCTAGATGTGAGAGGCACATTCTGCTGCTTCCTCCCTAAGACTTAAGCTTCCTTCTGAAAGCTCAACCTCCGGGGAGTCTGTTTGGCAGAGATATAGAACACACTTTTCCAAGCCTGTTGGAAGGCCTTTGCAGTGTCATTTCGCATCTAATTTCCCAAACCAAACTGCTTGCAGCTCTAACTCCCTTCTAACTACCACTTCTTCGGTTCAGTGAGATATGCTGGATTCTAAACGGAGAAGCTTCTCTGACGCTTTTTCACAGAGATTTTGAAACTGAAATTTCCAAACCCGTTTCCAACGAAGGCGCCAATGGGCTTCCCCATAGAACTTGCCAACCTGAATTCCTACAGGCTAGATGTGAGATGCACATTCTGCTGCTTCCTCCCTTAGAGTTAAACTAGCTTCTGAAAGCTCAACCTCCGGGGAGTTTGTTTGGCAGAGACATAGAACACACTTTTCCAAGCCTGTTGGAAGGCATTTGCAGTTTCATTTCGCGTCTAATTTCCCAAACCAAACTGCTTGCAGCTCTAACTCCCTTCTAACTACCACTTCTTCGGTTCACTGAGATATGCTGGATTCTAAACGGAGAAGCTTCTCTGACGCTTTTTCACAGAGGTTTTGAAACTGAAATCTCCCATGCCGTTTCCACCATAGGCAGCAATGGGCTTCCCCATAGAACTTGCCAACCTGAATTCCTACAGGCTAGATGTGAGAGGCACATTCTGCTGCTTCCTCCCTAAGAGTTAAGCTTGCTTCTGAAAGCTCAAACTCCGGGGACTCTGTTTGGCACAGATATAGAACACACTTTTCCAAGCCTGTTGGAAGGCCTTTGCAGTGTCTTTTCGCATCTAATTTCCCAAACCAAACTGCTTGCAGCTCTAACTCCCTTCTAACTACCACTTCTTCGGTTCAGTGAGATATGCTGGATTCTAAATGGAGAAGCTTCTCTGACGCTTTTTCACAGAGATTTTGAAACTGAAATCTCCCATGCCGTTTCCACCATAGGCAGCAATGGGCTTCCCCATAGAACTTGCCAACCTGAATTCCTACAGGCTAGATGTGAGAGGCACATTCTGCTGCTTCCTCCCTTAGAGTTAAACTAGCTTCTGAAAGCTCAACCTCCAGGGAGTCTGTTTGGCAGAGATATAGAACACACTTTTCCAAGCCTGTTGGAAGGCATTTGCAGTGTCATTTCGCGTCTAATTTCCCAAACCAAACTGCTTGCAGCTCTAACTCCCTTCTAACTACCACTTCTTCGGTTCAGTGAGATATGCTGGATTCTAAACGGAGAAGCTTCTCTGACGCTTTTTCACAGAGATTTTGAAACTGAAATCTCCCATGCCGTTTCCACCATAGGCAGCAATGGGCTTCCCCATAGAACTTGCCAACCTGAATTCCTACAGGCTAGATGTGAGAGGCACATTCTGCTGCTTCCTCCCTTAGAGTTAAACTTGCTTCTGAAAGCTCAACCTCCGGGGAGTTTGTTTGGCAGAGATATAGAACACACTTTTCCAAGCCTGTTGGAAGGCATTTGCAGTTTCATTTCGCGTCTAATTTCCCAAACCAAACTGCTTGCAGCTCTAACTCCCTTCTAACTACCACTTCTTCGGTTCAGTGAGATATGCTGGATTCTAAACGGAGAAGCTTCTCTGACGCTTTTTCACAGAGATTTTGAAACTGAAATCTCCCATGCCGTTTCCACCATAGGCAGCAATGGGCTTCCCCATAGAACTTGCCAACCTGAATTCCTACAGGCTAGATGTGAGAGGCACATTCTGCTGCTTCCTCCCTTAGAGTTAAACTAGCTTCTGAAAGCTCAACCTCCGGGGAGTTTGTTTGGCAGAGATATAGAACACACATTTCCAAGCCTGTTGGAAGGCATTTGCAGTTTCATTTCGCGTCTAATTTCCCAAACCAAACTGCTTGCAGCTCTAACTGCCTTCTAACTACCACTTCTTCGGTTCAGTGAGATATGCTGGATTCTAAACGGAGAAGCTTCTCTGACGCTTTTTCACAGAGATTTTGAAACTGAAATCTCCCATGCTGTTTCCACCATAGCCAGCAATGGGCTTCCCCATAGAACTTGCCAACCTGAATTCCTACAGGCTAGATGTGAGAGGCACATTCTGCTGCTTCCTCCCTTAGAGTTAAACTAGCTTCTGAAAGCTCAACCTCCAGGGAGTCTGTTTGGCATAGATATAGAACACACTTTTCCAAGCCTGTTGGAAGGCATTTGCAGTTTCAGTTCGCGTCTAATTACCCAAACCAAACTGCTTGCAGCTCTAACTCCCTTCTAACTACCACTTCTTCGGTTCAGTGAGATATGCTGGATTCTAAACGGAGAAGCTTCTCTGACGCTTTTTCACAGAGATTTTGAATCTGAAATTTCCAAACCCGTTTCCAACGAAGGCGCCAATGGGCTTCCCCATAGAATATGCCAACCTGAATTCCTACAGGCTAGATGTGAGAGGCACATTCTGCTGCTTCCTCCCTTAGAGTTAAACTAGCTTCTGAAAGCTCAACCTCCGGGGAGTTTGTTTGGCAGAGATATAGAACACACTTTTCCAAGCCTGTTGGAAGGCATTTGGAGTTTCATTTCGCGTCTAATTTCCCAAACCAAACTGCTTGCAGCTCTAACTCCCTTCTAACTACCACTTCTTCGGTTCAGTGAGATATGCTGGATTCTAAACGGAGAAGCTTCTCTGACGCTTTTTCACAGAGATTTTGAAACTGAAATCTCCCATGCCGTTTCCACCATAGGCAGCAATGGGCTTCCCCATAGAACTTGCCAACCTGAATTCCTACAGGCTAGATGTGAGAGGCACATTCTGCTGCTTCCTCCCTTAGAGTTAAACTTGCTTCTGAAAGCTCAACCTCCGGGGAGTTTGTTTGGCAGAGATATAGAACACACTTTTCCAAGCCTGTTGGAAGGCATTTGCAGTTTCATTTCGCGTCTAATTTCCCAAACCAAACTGCTTGCAGCTCTAACTCCCTTCTAACTACCACTTCTTCGGTTCAGTGAGATATGCTGGATTCTAAACGGAGAAGCTTCTCTGACGCTTTTTCACAGAGATTTTGAAACTGAAATCTCCCATGCCGTTTCCACCATAGGCAGCAATGGGCTTCCCCATAGAACTTGCCAACCTGAATTCCTACAGGCTAGATGTGAGAGGCACATTCTGCTGCTTCCTCCCTTAGAGTTAAACTAGCTTCTGAAAGCTCAACCTCCAGGGAGTCTGTTTGGCAGAGATATAGAACACACTTTTCCAAGCCTGTTGGAAGGCATTTGCAGTTTCATTTCGCGTCTAATTTCCCAAACCAAACTGCTTGCAGCTCTAACTGCCTTCTAACTACCACTTCTTCGGTTCAGTGAGATATGCTGGATTCTAAACGGAGAAGCTTCTCTGACGCTTTTTCACAGAGATTTTGAAACTGAAATCTCCCATGCCGTTTCCACCATAGGCAGCAATGGGCTTCCCCATAGAACTTGCCAACCTGAATTCCTACAGGCTAGATGTGAGAGGCACATTCTGCTGCTTCCTCCCTAAGACTTAAGCTTCCTTCTGAAAGCTCAACCTCCGGGGAGTCTGTTTGGCAGAGATATAGAACACACTTTTCCAAGCCTGTTGGAAGGCCTTTGCAGTGTCATTTCGCATCTAATTTCCCAAACCAAACTGCTTGCAGCTCTAACTCCCTTCTAACTACCACTTCTTCGGTTCAGTGAGATATGCTGGATTCTAAACGGAGAAGCTTCTCTGACGCTTTTTCAAAGAGATTTTGAAACTGAAATTTCCAAACCCGTTTCCAACGAAGGCGCCAATGGGCTTCCCCATAGAACTTGCCAACCTGAATTCCTACAGGCTAGATGTGAGATGCACATTCTGCTGCTTCCTCCCTTAGAGTTAAACTAGCTTCTGAAAGCTCAACCTCCGGGGAGTTTGTTTGGCAGAGACATAGAACACACTTTTCCAAGCCTGTTGGAAGGCATTTGCAGTTTCATTTCGCGTCTAATTTCCCAAACCAAACTGCTTGCAGCTCTAACTCCCTTCTAACTACCACTTCTTCGGTTCACTGAGATATGCTGGATTCTAAACGGAGAAGCTTCTCTGACGCTTTTTCACAGAGGTTTTGAAACTGAAATCTCCCATGCCGTTTCCACCATAGGCAGCAATGGGCTTCCCCATAGAACTTGCCAACCTGAATTCCTACAGGCTAGATGTGAGAGGCACATTCTGCTGCTTCCTCCCTAAGAGTTAAGCTTGCTTCTGAAAGCTCAAACTCCGGGGACTCTGTTTGGCACAGATATAGAACACACTTTTCCAAGCCTGTTGGAAGGCCTTTGCAGTGTCTTTTCGCATCTAATTTCCCAAACCAAACTGCTTGCAGCTCTAACTCCCTTCTAACTACCACTTCTTCGGTTCAGTGAGATATGCTGGATTCTAAACGGAGAAGCTTCTCTGACGCTTTTTCACAGAGATTTTGAAACTGAAATCTCCCATGCCGTTTCCACCATAGGCAGCAATGGGCTTCCCCATAGAACTTGCCAACCTGAATTCCTACAGGCTAGATGTGAGAGGCACATTCTGCTGCTTCCTCCCTTAGAGTTAAACTTGCTTCTGAAAGCTCAACCTCCGGGGAGTTTGTTTGGCAGAGATATAGAACACACTTTTCCAAGCCTGTTGGAAGGCATTTGCAGTTTCATTTCGCGTCTAATTTCCCAAACCAAACTGCTTGCAGCTCTAACTCCCTTCTAACTACCACTTCTTCGGTTCAGTGAGATATGCTGGATTCTAAACGGAGAAGCTTCTCTGACGCTTTTTCACAGAGATTTTGAAACTGAAATCTCCCATGCCGTTTCCACCATAGGCAGCAATGGGCTTACCCATAGAACTTGCCAACCTGAATTCCTACAGGCTAGATGTGAGAGGCACATTCTGCTGCTTCCTCCCTTAGAGTTAAACTAGCTTCTGAAAGCTCAACCTCCAGGGAGTCTGTTTGGCAGAGATATAGAACACACTTTTCCAAGCCTGTTGGAAGGCATTTGCAGTTTCATTTCGCGTCTAATTTCCCAAACCAAACTGCTTGCAGCTCTAACTGCCTTCTAACTACCACTTCTTCGGTTCAGTGAGATATGCTGGATTCTAAACGGAGAAGCTTCTCTGACGCTTTTTCACAGAGATTTTGAAACTGAAATCTCCCATGCCGTTTCCACCATAGGCAGCAATGGGCTTCCCCATAGAACTTGCCAACCTGAATTCCTACAGGCTAGATGTGAGAGGCACATTCTGCTGCTTCCTCCCTAAGACTTAAGCTTCCTTCTGAAAGCTCAACCTCCGGGGAGTCTGTTTGGCAGAGATATAGAACACACTTTTCCAAGCCTGTTGGAAGGCCTTTGCAGTGTCATTTCGCATCTAATTTCCCAAACCAAACTGCTTGCAGCTCTAACTCCCTTCTAACTACCACTTCTTCGGTTCAGTGAGATATGCTGGATTCTAAACGGAGAAGCTTCTCTGACGCTTTTTCACAGAGATTTTGAAACTGAAATCTCCCATGCCGTTTCCACCATAGGCAGCAATGGGCTTCCCCATAGAACTTGCCAACCTGAATTCCTACAGGCTAGATGTGAGAGGCACATTCTGCTGCTTCCTCCCTTAGAGTTAAACTTGCTTCTGAAAGCTCAACCTCCGGGGAGTTTGTTTGGCAGAGATATAGAACACACTTTTCCAAGCCTGTTGGAAGGCATTTGCAGTTTCATTTCGCGTCTAATTTCCCAAACCAAACTGCTTGCAGCTCTAACTGCCTTCTAACTACCACTTCTTCGGTTCAGTGAGATATGCTGGATTCTAAACGGAGAAGCTTCTCTGACGCTTTTTCACAGAGATTTTGAAACTGAAATCTCCCATGCCGTTTCCACCATAGGCAGCAATGGGCTTCCCCATAGAACTTGCCAACCTGAATTCCTACAGGCTAGATGTGAGAGGCACATTCTGCTGCTTCCTCCCTAAGACTTAAGCTTCCTTCTGAAAGCTCAACCTCCGGGGAGTCTGTTTGGCAGAGATATAGAACACACTTTTCCAAGCCTGTTGGAAGGCCTTTGCAGTGTCATTTCGCATCTAATTTCCCAAACCAAACTGCTTGCAGCTCTAACTCCCTTCTAACTACCACTTCTTCGGTTCAGTGAGATATGCTGGATTCTAAACGGAGAAGCTTCTCTGACGCTTTTTCACAGAGATTTTGAAACTGAAATTTCCAAACCCGTTTCCAACGAAGGCGCCAATGGGCTTCCCCATAGAACTTGCCAACCTGAATTCCTACAGGCTAGATGTGAGATGCACATTCTGCTGCTTCCTCCCTTAGAGTTAAACTAGCTTCTGAAAGCTCAACCTCCGGGGAGTTTGTTTGGCAGAGACATAGAACACACTTTTCCAAGCCTGTTGGAAGGCATTTGCAGTTTCATTTCGCGTCTAATTTCCCAAACCAAACTGCTTGCAGCTCTAACTCCCTTCTAACTACCACTTCTTCGGTTCACTGAGATATGCTGGATTCTAAACGGAGAAGCTTCTCTGACGCTTTTTCACAGAGGTTTTGAAACTGAAATCTCCCATGCCGTTTCCACCATAGGCAGCAATGGGCTTCCCCATAGAACTTGCCAACCTGAATTCCTACAGGCTAGATGTGAGAGGCACATTCTGCTGCTTCCTCCCTAAGAGTTAAGCTTGCTTCTGAAAGCTCAAACTCCGGGGACTCTGTTTGGCACAGATATAGAACACACTTTTCCAAGCCTGTTGGAAGGCCTTTGCAGTGTCTTTTCGCATCTAATTTCCCAAACCAAACTGCTTGCAGCTCTAACTCCCTTCTAACTACCACTTCTTCGGTTCAGTGAGATATGCTGGATTCTAAACGGAGAAGCTTCTCTGACGCTTTTTCACAGAGATTTTGAAACTGAAATCTCCCATGCCGTTTCCACCATAGGCAGCAATGGGCTTCCCCATAGAACTTGCCAACCTGAATTCCTACAGGCTAGATGTGAGAGGCACATTCTGCTGCTTCCTCCCTTAGAGTTCAACTAGCTTCTGAAAGCTCAACCTCCGGGGAGTTTGTTTGGCAGAGATATAGAACACACTTTTCCAAGCCTGTTGGAAGGCATTTGCAGTTTCATTTCGCGTCTAATTTCCCAAACCAAACTGCTTGCAGCTCTAACTGCCTTCTAACTACCACTTCTTCGGTTCAGTGAGATATGCTGGATTCTAAACGGAGAAGCTTCTCTGACGCTTTTTCACAGAGATTTTGAAACTGAAATCTCCCATGCTGTTTCCACCATAGCCAGCAATGGGCTTCCCCATAGAACTTGCCAACCTGAATTCCTACAGGCTAGATGTGAGAGGCACATTCTGCTGCTTCCTCCCTTAGAGTTAAACTAGCTTCTGAAAGCTCAACCTCCAGGGAGTCTGTTTGGCAGAGATATAGAACACACTTTTCCAAGCCTGTTGGAAGGCATTTGCAGTTTCATTTCGCGTCTAATTTCCCAAACCAAACTGCTTGCAGCTCTAACTGCCTTCTAACTACCACTTCTTCGGTTCAGTGAGATATGCTGGATTCTAAACGGAGAAGCTTCTCTGACGCTTTTTCACAGAGATTTTGAAACTGAAATCTCCCATGCCGTTTCCACCATAGGCAGCAATGGGCTTCCCCATAGAACTTGCCAACCTGAATTCCTACAGGCTAGATGTGAGAGGCACATTCTGCTGCTTCCTCCCTAAGAGTTAAGCTTGCTTCTGAAAGCTCAACCTCCGGGGACTCTGTTTGGCACAGATATAGAACACACTTTTCCAAGCCTGTTGGAAGGCCTTTGCAGTGTCATTTCGCATCTAATTTCCCAAACCAAACTGCTTACAGCTCTAACTCCCTTCTAACTACCACTTCTTCGGTTCAGTGAGATATGCTGGATTCTAAACGGAGAAGCTTCTCTGACGCTTTTTCACAGAGATTTTGAAACTGAAATCTCCCATGCCGTTTCCACCATAGGCAGCAATGGGCTTCCCCATAGAACTTGCCAACCTGAATTCCTACAGGCTAGATGTGAGATGCACATTCTGCTGCTTCCTCCCTTAGAGTTAAACTAGCTTCTGAAAGCTCAACCTCCGGGGAGTTTGTTTGGCAGAGACATAGAACACACTTTTCCAAGCCTGTTGGAAGGCATTTGCAGTTTCATTTCGCGTCTAATTTCCCAAACCAAACTGCTTGCAGCTCTAACTCCCTTCTAACTACCACTTCTTCGGTTCAGTGAGATATGCTGGATTCTAAACGGAGAAGCTTCTCTGACGCTTTTTCACAGAGATTTTGAAACTGAAATCTCCCATGCCGTTTCCACCATAGGCAGCAATGGGCTTCCCCATAGAACTTGCCAACCTGAATTCCTACAGGCTAGATGTGAGAGGCACATTCTGCTGCTTCCTCCCTAAGAGTTAAGCTTGCTTCTGAAAGCTCAACCTCCGGGGAGTCTGTTTGGCAGAGATATAGAACACACTTTTCCAAGCCTGTTGGAAGGCCTTTGCAGTGTCATTTCGCATCTAATTTCCCAAACCAAACTGCTTGCAGCTCTAACTCCCTTCTAACTACCACTTCTTCGGTTCAGTGAGATATGCTGGATTCTAAACGGAGAAGCTTCTCTGACGCTTTTTCACAGAGATTTTGAAACTGAAATTTCCAAACCCGTTTCCAACGAAGGCGCCAATGGGCTTCCCCATAGAACTTGCCAACCTGAATTCCTACAGGCTAGATGTGAGATGCACATTCTGCTGCTTCCTCCCTTAGAGTTAAACTAGCTTCTGAAAGCTCAACCTCCGGGGAGTTTGTTTGGCAGAGACATAGAACACACTTTTCCAAGCCTGTTGGAAGGCATTTGCAGTTTCATTTCGCGTCTAATTTCCCAAACCAAACTGCTTGCAGCTCTAACTCCCTTCTAACTACCACTTCTTCGGTTCACTGAGATATGCTGGATTCTAAACGGAGAAGCTTCTCTGACGCTTTTTCACAGAGATTTTGAAACTGAAATCTCCCATGCCGTTTCCACCATAGGCAGAAATGGGCTTCCCCATAGAACTTGCCAACCTGAATTCCTACAGGCTAGATGTGAGAGGCACATTCTGCTGCTTCCTCCCTAAGAGTTAAGCTTGCTTCTGAAAGCTCAAACTCCGGGGACTCTGTTTGGCACAGATATAGAACACACTTTTCCAAGCCTGTTGGAAGGCCTTTGCGGTGTCTTTTTGCATCTAATTTCCCAAACCAAACTGCTTGCAGCTCTAACTCCCTTCTAACTACCACTTCTCGGTTCAGTGAGATATGCTGGATTCTAAACGGAGAAGCTTCTCTGACGCTTTTTCACAGAGATTTTGAATCTGAAATTTCCAAACCCGTTTCCAACGAAGGCGCCAATGGGCTTCCCCATAGAACATGCCAACCTGAATTCCTACAGGCTAGATGTGAGAGGCACATTCTGCTGCTTCCTCCCTTAGAGTTAAACTAGCTTCTGAAAGCTCAACCTCCGGGGAGTTTGTTTGGCAGAGATATAGAACACACTTTTCCAAGCCTGTTGGAAGGCATTTGCAGTTTCATTTCGCGTCTAATTTCCCAAACCAAACTGCTTGCAGCTCTAACTCCCTTCTAACTACCACTTCTTCGGTTCAGTGAGATATGCTGGATTCTAAACGGAGAAGCTTCTCTGACGCTTTTTCACAGAGATTTTGAAACTGAAATCTCCCATGCCGTTTCCACCATAGGCAGCAATGGGCTTCCCCATAGAACTTGCCAACCTGAATTCCTACAGGCTAGATGTGAGAGGCACATTCTGCTGCTTCCTCCCTTAGAGTTAAACTTGCTTGTGAAAGCTCAACCTCCGTGGAGTTTGTTTGGCAGAGATATAGAACACACTTTTCCAAGCCTGTTGGAAGGCATTTGCAGTTTCATTTCGCGTCTAATTTCCCAAACCAAACTGCTTGCAGCTCTAACTCCCTTCTAACTACCACTTCTTCGGTTCAGTGAGATATGCTGGATTCTAAACGGAGAAGCTTCTCTGACGCTTTTTCACAGAGATTTTGAAACTGAAATCTCCCATGCTGTTTCCACCATAGGCAGCAATGGGCTTCCCCATAGAACTTGCCAACCTGAATTCCTACAGGCTAGATGTGAGAGGCACATTCTGCTGCTTCCTCCCTTAGAGTTAAACTAGCTTCTGAAAGCTCAACCTCCGGGGAGTTTGTTTGGCAGAGATATAGAACACACATTTCCAAGCCTGTTGGAAGGCATTTGCAGTTTCATTTCGCGTCTAATTTCCCAAACCAAACTGCTTGCAGCTCTAACTGCCTTCTAACTACCACTTCTTCGGTTCAGTGAGATATGCTGGATTCTAAACGGAGAAGCTTCTCTGACGCTTTTTCACAGAGATTTTGAAACTGAAATCTCCCATGCTGTTTCCACCATAGCCAGCAATGGGCTTCCCCATAGAACTTGCCAACCTGAATTCCTACAGGCTAGATGTGAGAGGCACATTCTGCTGCTTCCTCCCTTAGAGTTAAACTAGCTTCTGAAAGCTCAACCTCCAGGGAGTCTGTTTGGCATAGATATAGAACACACTTTTCCAAGCCTGTTGGAAGGCATTTGCAGTTTCATTTCGCGTCTAATTACCCAAACCAAACTGCTTGCAGCTCTAACTCCCTTCTAACTACCACTTCTTCGGTTCAGTGAGATATGCTGGATTCTAAACGGAGAAGCTTCTCTGACGCTTTTTCACAGAGATTTTGAATCTGAAATTTCCAAACCCGTTTCCAACGAAGGCGCCAATGGGCTTCCCCATAGAACATGCCAACCTGAATTCCTACAGGCTAGATGTGAGAGGCACATTCTGCTGCTTCCTCCCTTAGAGTTAAACTAGCTTCTGAAAGCTCAACCTCCGGGGAGTTTGTTTGGCAGAGATATAGAACACACTTTTCCAAGCCTGTTGGAAGGCATTTGGAGTTTCATTTCGCGTCTAATTTCCCAAACCAAACTGCTTGCAGCTCTAACTCCCTTCTAACTACCACTTCTTCGGTTCACTGAGATATGCTGGATTCTAAACGGAGAAGCTTCTCTGACGCTTTTTCACAGAGATTTTGAAACTGAAATCTCCCATGCCGTTTCCACCATAGGCAGCAATGGGCTTCCCCATAGAACTTGCCAACCTGAATTCCTACAGGCTAGATGTGAGAGGCACATTCTGCTGCTTCCTCCCTTAGAGTTAAACTTGCTTCTGAAAGCTCAACCTCCGGGGAGTTTGTTTGGCAGAGATATAGAACCCACTTTTCCAAGCCTGTTGGAAGGCATTTGCAGTTTCATTTCGCGTCTAATTTCCCAAACCAAACTGCTTGCAGCTCTAACTCCCTTCTAACTACCACTTCTTCGGTTCAGTGAGATATGCTGGATTCTAAACGGAGAAGCTTCTCTGACGCTTTTTCACAGAGATTTTGAAACTGAAATCTCCCATGCCGTTTCCACCATAGGCAGCAATGGGCTTCCCCATAGAACTTGCCAACCTGAATTCCTACAGGCTAGATGTGAGAGGCACATTCTGCTGCTTCCTCCCTTAGAGTTAAACTAGCTTCTGAAAGCTCAACCTCCAGGGAGTCTGTTTGGCAGAGATATAGAACACACTTTTCCAAGCCTGTTGGAAGGCATTTGCAGTTTCATTTCGCGTCTAATTTCCCAAACCAAACTGCTTGCAGCTCTAACTGCCTTCTAACTACCACTTCTTCGGTTCAGTGAGATATGCTGGATTCTAAACGGAGAAGCTTCTCTGACGCTTTTTCACAGAGATTTTGAAACTGAAATCTCCCATGCCGTTTCCACCATAGGCAGCAATGGGCTTCCCCATAGAACTTGCCAACCTGAATTCCTACAGGCTAGATGTGAGAGGCACATTCTGCTGCTTCCTCCCTAAGACTTAAGCTTCCTTCTGAAAGCTCAACCTCCGGGGAGTCTGTTTGGCAGATATATAGAACACACTTTTCCAAGCCTGTTGGAAGGCCTTTGCAGTGTCATTTCGCATCTAATTTCCCAAACCAAACTGCTTGCAGCTCTAACTCCCTTCTAACTACCACTTCTTCGGTTCAGTGAGATATGCTGGATTCTAAACGGAGAAGCTTCTCTGACGCTTTTTCACAGAGATTTTGAAACTGAAATCTCCCATGCCGTTTCCACCATAGGCAGCAATGGGCTTCCCCATAGAACTTGCCAACCTGAATTCCTACAGGCTAGATGTGAGATGCACATTCTGCTGCTTCCTCCCTTAGAGTTAAACTAGCTTCTGAAAGCTCAACCTCCGGGGAGTTTGTTTGGCAGAGACATAGAACACACTTTTCCAAGCCTGTTGGAAGGCATTTGCAGTTTCATTTCGCGTCTAATTTCCCAAACCAAACTGCTTGCAGCTCTAACTCCCTTCTAACTACCACTTCTTCGGTTCACTGAGATATGCTGGATTCTAAACGGAGAAGCTTCTCTGACGCTTTTTCACAGAGGTTTTGAAACTGAAATCTCCCTTGCCGTTTCCACCATAGGCAGCAATGGGCTTCCCCATAGAACTTGCCAACCTGAATTCCTACAGGCTAGATGTGAGAGGCACATTCTGCTGCTTCCTCCCTAAGAGTTAAGCTTGCTTCTGAAAGCTCAAACTCCGGGGACTCTGTTTGGCACAGATATAGAACACACTTTTCCAAGCCTGTTGGAAGGCCTTTGCAGTGTCTTTTCGCATCTAATTTCCCAAACCAAACTGCTTGCAGCTCTAACTCCCTTCTAACTACCACTTCTTCGGTTCAGTGAGATATGCTGGATTCTAAACGGAGAAGCTTCTCTGACGCTTTTTCACAGAGATTTTGAAACTGAAATCTCCCATGCCGTATCCACCATAGGCAGCAATGGGCTTCCCCATAGAACTTGCCAACCTGAATTCCTACAGGCTAGATGTGAGAGGCACATTCTGCTGCTTCCTCCCTTAGAGTTAAACTTGCTTCTGAAAGCTCAACCTCCGGGGAGTTTGTTTGGCAGAGATATAGAACACACTTTTCCAAGCCTGTTGGAAGGCATTTGCAGTTTCATTTCGCGTCTAATTTCCCAAACCAAACTGCTTGCAGCTCTAACTGCCTTCTAACTACCACTTCTTCGGTTCAGTGAGATATGCTGGATTCTAAACGGAGAAGCTTCTCTGACGCTTTTTCACAGAGATTTTGAAACTGAAATCTCCCATGCTTTTTCCACCATAGGCAGCAATGGGCTTCCCCATAGAACTTGCCAACCTGAATTCCTACAGGCTAGATGTGAGATGCACATTCTGCTGCTTCCTCCCTTAGAGTTAAACTAGCTTCTGAAAGCTCAACCTCCGGGGAGTTTGTTTGGCAGAGACATAGAACACACTTTTCCAAGCCTGTTGGAAGGCATTTGCAGTTTCATTTCGCGTCTAATTTCCCAAAACAAACTGCTTGCAGCTCTAACTCCCTTCTAACTACCACTTCTTCGGTTCACTGAGATATGCTGGATTCTAAACGGAGAAGCTTCTCTGACGCTTTTTCACAGAGGTTTTGAAACTGAAATCTCCCATGCCGTTTCCACCATAGGCAGCAATGGGCTTCCCCATAGAACTTGCCAACCTGAATTCCTACAGGCTAGATGTGAGAGGCACATTCTGCTGCTTCCTCCCTAAGAGTTAAGCTTGCTTCTGAAAGCTCAACCTCCGGGGACTCTGTTTGGCAGAGATATAGAACACACTTTTCCAAGCCTGTTGGAAGGCCTTTGCAGTGTCATTTCGCATCTAATTTCCCAAACCAAACTGCTTGCAGCTCTAACTCCCTTCTAACTACCACTTCTTCGGTTCAGTGAGATATGCTGGATTCTAAACGGAGAAGCTTCTCTGACGCTTTTTCACAGAGATTTTGAAACTGAAATTTCCAAACCCATTTCCAACGAAGGCGCCAATGGGCTTCCCCATAGAACTTGCCAACCTGAATTCCTACAGGCTAGATGTGAGAGGCACATTCTGCTGCTTCCTCCCTTAGAGTTAAACTAGCTTCTGAAAGCTCAACCTCCGGGGAGTTTGTTTGGCAGAGATATAGAACACACTTTTCCAAGCCTGTTGGAAGGCATTTGCAGTTTCATTTCGCGTCTAATTTCCCAAACCAAACTGCTTGCAGCTCTAACTCCCTTCTAACTACCACTTCTTCGGTTCAGTGAGATATGCTGGATTCTAAACGGAGAAGCTTCTCTGACGCTTTTTCACAGAGATTTTGAAACTGAAATCTCCCATGCCGTTTCCACCATAGGCAGCAATGGGCTTCCCCATAGAACTTGCCAACCTGAATTCCTACAGGCTAGATGTGAGAGGCACATTCTGCTGCTTCCTCCCTTAGAGTTAAACTTGCTTCTGAAAGCTCAACCTCCGGGGAGTTTATTTGGCAGAGATATAGAACACACTTTTCCAAGCCTGTTGGAAGGCATTTGCAGTTTCATTTCGCGTCTAATTTCCCAAACCAAACTGCTTGCAGCTCTAACTCCCTTCTAACTACCACTTCTTCGGTTCAGTGAGATATGCTGGATTCTAAACGGAGAAGCTTCTCTGACGCTTTTTCACAGAGATTTTGAAACTGAAATTTCCAAACCCGTTTCCAACGAAGGCGCCAGTGGGCTTCCCCATAGAACTTGCCAACCTGAATTCCTACAGGCTAGATGTGAGAGGCACATTCTGCTGCTTCCTCCCTAAGAGTTAAGCTTGCTTCTGAAAGCTCAAACTCCGGGGACTCTGTTTGGCACAGATATAGAACACACTTTTCCAAGCCTGTTGGAAGGCCTTTGCGGTGTCTTTTCGCATCTAATTTCCCAAACAAAACTGCTTGCAGCTCTAACTCCCTTCTAACTACCACTTCTTCGGTTCAGTGAGATATGCTGGATTCTAAACGGAGAAGCTTCTCTGACGCTTTTTCACAGAGATTTTGAAACTGAAATCTCCCATGCTGTTTCCACCATAGGCAGCAATGGGCTTCCCCATAGAACTTGCCAACCTGAATTCCTACAGGCTAGATGTGAGAGGCACATTCTGCTGCTTCCTCCCTTAGAGTTAAACTAGCTTCTGAAAGCTCAAACTCCGGGGAGTTTGTTTGGCAGAGATATAGAACACACTTTTCCAAGCCTGTTGGAAGGCATTTGCAGTTTCATTTCGCGTCTAATTTCCCAAACCAAACTGCTTGCAGCTCTAACTGCCTTCTAACTACCACTTCTTCGGTTCAGTGAGATATGCTGGATTCTAAACGGAGAAGCTTCTCTGACGCTTTTTCACAGAGATTTTGAAACTGAAATCTCCCATGCTGTTTCCACCATAGCCAGCAATGGGCTTCCCCATAGAACTTGCCAACCTGAATTCCTACAGGCTAGATGTGAGAGGCACATTCTGCTGCTTCCTCCCTTAGAGTTAAACTAGCTTCTGAAAGCTCAACCTCCGGGGAGTTTGTTTGGCAGAGATATAGAACACACTTTTCCAAGCCTGTTGGAAGGCATTTGGAGTTTCATTTCGCGTCTAATTTCCCAAACCAAACTGCTTGCAGCTCTAACTCCCTTCTAACTACCACTTCTTCGGTTCAGTGAGATATGCTGGATTCTAAACGGAGAAGCTTCTCTGACGCTTTTTCACAGAGATTTTGAAACTGAAATCTCCCATGCCGTTTCCACCATAGGCAGCAATGGGCTTCCCCATAGAACTTGCCAACCTGAATTCCTACAGGCTAGATGTGAGAGGCACATTCTGCTGCTTCCTCCCTTAGAGTTAAACTTGCTTCTGAAAGCTCAACCTCCGGGGAGTTTGTTTGGCAGAGATATAGAACACACTTTTCCAAGCCTGTTGGAAGGCATTTGCAGTTTCATTTCGCGTCTAATTTCCCAAACCAAACTGCTTGCAGCTCTAACTCCCTTCTAACTACCACTTCTTCGGTTCAGTGAGATATGCTGGATTCTAAACGGAGAAGCTTCTCTGACGCTTTTTCACAGAGATTTTGAAACTGAAATCTCCCATGCCGTTTCCACCATAGGCAGCAATGGGCTTCCCCATAGAACTTGCCAACCTGAATTCCTACAGGCTAGATGTGAGAGGCACATTCTGCTGCTTCCTCCCTTAGAGTTAAACTAGCTTCTGAAAGCTCAACCTCCAGGGAGTCTGTTTGGCAGAGATATAGAACACACTTTTCCAAGCCTGTTGGAAGGCATTTGCAGTTTCATTTCGCGTCTAATTTCCCAAACCAAACTGCTTGCAGCTCTAACTGCCTTCTAACTACCACTTCTTCGGTTCAGTGAGATATGCTGGATTCTAAACGGAGAAGCTTCTCTGACGCTTTTTCACAGAGATTTTGAAACTGAAATCTCCCATGCCGTTTCCACCATAGGCAGCAATGGGCTAACCCATAGAACTTGCCAACCTGAATTCCTACAGGCTAGATGTGAGAGGCACATTCTGCTGCTTCCTCCCTAAGACTTAAGCTTCCTTCTGAAAGCTCAACCTCCGGGGAGTCTGTTTGGCAGAGATATAGAACACACTTTTCCAAGCCTGTTGGAAGGCCTTTGCAGTGTCATTTCGCATCTAATTTCCCAAACCAAACTGCTTGCAGCTCTAACTCCCTTCTAACTACCACTTCTTCGGTTCAGTGAGATATGCTGGATTCTAAACGGAGAAGCTTCTCTGACGCTTTTTCACAGAGATTTTGAAACTGAAATTTCCAAACCCGTTTCCAACGAAGGCGCCAATGGGCTTCCCCATAGAACTTGCCAACCTGAATTCCTACAGGCTAGATGTGAGATGCACATTCTGCTGCTTCCTCCCTTAGAGTTAAACTAGCTTCTGAAAGCTCAACCTCCGGGGAGTTTGTTTGGCAGAGACATAGAACACACTTTTCCAAGCCTGTTGGAAGGCATTTGCAGTTTCATTTCGCGTCTAATTTCCCAAACCAAACTGCTTGCAGCTCTAACTCCCTTCTAACTACCACTTCTTCGGTTCACTGAGATATGCTGGATTCTAAACGGAGAAGCTTCTCTGACGCTTTTTCACAGAGGTTTTGAAACTGAAATCTCCCATGCCGTTTCCACCATAGGCAGCAATGGGCTTCCCCATAGAACTTGCCAACCTGAATTCCTACAGGCTAGATGTGAGAGGCACATTCTGCTGCTTCCTCCCTAAGAGTTAAGCTTGCTTCTGAAAGCTCAAACTCCGGGGACTCTGTTTGGCACAGATATAGAACACACTTTTCCAAGCCTGTTGGAAGGCCTTTGCAGTGTCTTTTCGCATCTAATTTCCCAAACCAAACTGCTTGCAGCTCTAACTCCCTTCTAACTACCACTTCTTCGGTTCAGTGAGATATGCTGGATTCTAAATGGAGAAGCTTCTCTGACGCTTTTTCACAGAGATTTTGAAACTGAAATCTCCCATGCCGTTTCCACCATAGGCAGCAATGGGCTTCCCCATAGAACTTGCCAACCTGAATTCCTACAGGCTAGATGTGAGAGGCACATTCTGCTGCTTCCTCCCTTAGAGTTAAACTAGCTTCTGAAAGCTCAACCTCCAGGGAGTCTGTTTGGCAGAGATATAGAACACACTTTTCCAAGCCTGTTGGAAGGCATTTGCAGTGTCATTTCGCGTCTAATTTCCCAAACCAAACTGCTTGCAGCTCTAACTCCCTTCTAACTACCACTTCTTCGGTTCACTGAGATATGCTGGATTCTAAACGGAGAAGCTTCTCTGACGCTTTTTCACAGAGATTTTGAAACTGAAATCTCCCATGCCGTTTCCACCATAGGCAGCAATGGGCTTCCCCATAGAACTTGCCAACCTGAATTCCTACAGGCTAGATGTGAGAGGCACATTCTGCTGCTTCCTCCCTTAGAGTTAAACTTGCTTCTGAAAGCTCAACCTCCGGGGAGTTTGTTTGGCAGAGATATAGAACACACTTTTCCAAGCCTGTTGGAAGGCATTTGCAGTTTCATTTCGCGTCTAATTTCCCAAACCAAACTGCTTGCAGCTCTAACTCCCTTCTAACTACCACTTCTTCGGTTCAGTGAGATATGCTGGATTCTAAACGGAGAAGCTTCTCTGACGCTTTTTCACAGAGATTTTGAAACTGAAATCTCCCATGCCGTTTCCACCATAGGCAGCAATGGGCTTCCCCATAGAACTTGCCAACCTGAATTCCTACAGGCTAGATGTGAGAGGCACATTCTGCTGCTTCCTCCCTTAGAGTTAAACTAGCTTCTGAAAGCTCAACCTCCGGGGAGTTTGTTTGGCAGAGATATAGAACACACATTTCCAAGCCTGTTGGAAGGCATTTGCAGTTTCATTTCGCGTCTAATTTCCCAAACCAAACTGCTTGCAGCTCTAACTGCCTTCTAACTACCACTTCTTCGGTTCAGTGAGATATGCTGGATTCTAAACGGAGAAGCTTCTCTGACGCTTTTTCACAGAGATTTTGAAACTGAAATCTCCCATGCTGTTTCCACCATAGCCAGCAATGGGCTTCCCCATAGAACTTGCCAACCTGAATTCCTACAGGCTAGATGTGAGAGGCACATTCTGCTGCTTCCTCCCTTAGAGTTAAACTAGCTTCTGAAAGCTCAACCTCCAGGGAGTCTGTTTGGCATAGATATAGAACACACTTTTCCAAGCCTGTTGGAAGGCATTTGCAGTTTCAGTTCGCGTCTAATTACCCAAACCAAACTGCTTGCAGCTCTAACTCCCTTCTAACTACCACTTCTTCGGTTCAGTGAGATATGCTGGATTCTAAACGGAGAAGCTTCTCTGACGCTTTTTCACAGAGATTTTGAATCTGAAATTTCCAAACCCGTTTCCAACGAAGGCGCCAATGGGCTTCCCCATAGAACATGCCAACCTGAATTCCTACAGGCTAGATGTGAGAGGCACATTCTGCTGCTTCCTCCCTTAGAGTTAAACTAGCTTCTGAAAGCTCAACCTCCGGGGAGTTTGTTTGGCAGAGATATAGAACACACTTTTCCAAGCCTGTTGGAAGGCATTTGGAGTTTCATTTCGCGTCTAATTTCCCAAACCAAACTGCTTGCAGCTCTAACTCCCTTCTAACTACCACTTCTTCGGTTCAGTGAGATATGCTGGATTCTAAACGGAGAAGCTTCTCTGACGCTTTTTCACAGAGATTTTGAAACTGAAATCTCCCATGCCGTTTCCACCATAGGCAGCAATGGGCTTCCCCATAGAACTTGCCAACCTGAATTCCTACAGGCTAGATGTGAGAGGCACATTCTGCTGCTTCCTCCCTTAGAGTTAAACTTGCTTCTGAAAGCTCAACCTCCGGGGAGTTTGTTTGGCAGAGATATAGAACACACTTTTCCAAGCCTGTTGGAAGGCATTTGCAGTTTCATTTCGCGTCTAATTTCCCAAACCAAACTGCTTGCAGCTCTAACTCCCTTCTAACTACCACTTCTTCGGTTCAGTGAGATATGCTGGATTCTAAACGGAGAAGCTTCTCTGACGCTTTTTCACAGAGATTTTGAAACTGAAATCTCCCATGCCGTTTCCACCATAGGCAGCAATGGGCTTCCCCATAGAACTTGCCAACCTGAATTCCTACAGGCTAGATGTGAGAGGCACATTCTGCTGCTTCCTCCCTTAGAGTTAAACTAGCTTCTGAAAGCTCAACCTCCAGGGAGTCTGTTTGGCAGAGATATAGAACACACTTTTCCAAGCCTGTTGGAAGGCATTTGCAGTTTCATTTCGCGTCTAATTTCCCAAACCAAACTGCTTGCAGCTCTAACTGCCTTCTAACTACCACTTCTTCGGTTCAGTGAGATATGCTGGATTCTAAACGGAGAAGCTTCTCTGACGCTTTTTCACAGAGATTTTGAAACTGAAATCTCCCATGCCGTTTCCACCATAGGCAGCAATGGGCTTCCCCATAGAACTTGCCAACCTGAATTCCTACAGGCTAGATGTGAGAGGCACATTCTGCTGCTTCCTCCCTAAGACTTAAGCTTCCTTCTGAAAGCTCAACCTCCGGGGAGTCTGTTTGGCAGAGATATAGAACACACTTTTCCAAGCCTGTTGGAAGGCCTTTGCAGTGTCATTTCGCATCTAATTTCCCAAACCAAACTGCTTGCAGCTCTAACTCCCTTCTAACTACCACTTCTTCGGTTCAGTGAGATATGCTGGATTCTAAACGGAGAAGCTTCTCTGACGCTTTTTCAAAGAGATTTTGAAACTGAAATTTCCAAACCCGTTTCCAACGAAGGCGCCAATGGGCTTCCCCATAGAACTTGCCAACCTGAATTCCTACAGGCTAGATGTGAGATGCACATTCTGCTGCTTCCTCCCTTAGAGTTAAACTAGCTTCTGAAAGCTCAACCTCCGGGGAGTTTGTTTGGCAGAGACATAGAACACACTTTTCCAAGCCTGTTGGAAGGCATTTGCAGTTTCATTTCGCGTCTAATTTCCCAAACCAAACTGCTTGCAGCTCTAACTCCCTTCTAACTACCACTTCTTCGGTTCACTGAGATATGCTGGATTCTAAACGGAGAAGCTTCTCTGACGCTTTTTCACAGAGGTTTTGAAACTGAAATCTCCCATGCCGTTTCCACCATAGGCAGCAATGGGCTTCCCCATAGAACTTGCCAACCTGAATTCCTACAGGCTAGATGTGAGAGGCACATTCTGCTGCTTCCTCCCTAAGAGTTAAGCTTGCTTCTGAAAGCTCAAACTCCGGGGACTCTGTTTGGCACAGATATAGAACACACTTTTCCAAGCCTGTTGGAAGGCCTTTGCAGTGTCTTTTCGCATCTAATTTCCCAAACCAAACTGCTTGCAGCTCTAACTCCCTTCTAACTACCACTTCTTCGGTTCAGTGAGATATGCTGGATTCTAAACGGAGAAGCTTCTCTGACGCTTTTTCACAGAGATTTTGAAACTGAAATCTCCCATGCCGTTTCCACCATAGGCAGCAATGGGCTTCCCCATAGAACTTGCCAACCTGAATTCCTACAGGCTAGATGTGAGAGGCACATTCTGCTGCTTCCTCCCTTAGAGTTAAACTTGCTTCTGAAAGCTCAACCTCCGGGGAGTTTGTTTGGCAGAGATATAGAACACACTTTTCCAAGCCTGTTGGAAGGCATTTGCAGTTTCATTTCGCGTCTAATTTCCCAAACCAAACTGCTTGCAGCTCTAACTCCCTTCTAACTACCACTTCTTCGGTTCAGTGAGATATGCTGGATTCTAAACGGAGAAGCTTCTCTGACGCTTTTTCACAGAGATTTTGAAACTGAAATCTCCCATGCCGTTTCCACCATAGGCAGCAATGGGCTTACCCATAGAACTTGCCAACCTGAATTCCTACAGGCTAGATGTGAGAGGCACATTCTGCTGCTTCCTCCCTTAGAGTTAAACTAGCTTCTGAAAGCTCAACCTCCAGGGAGTCTGTTTGGCAGAGATATAGAACACACTTTTCCAAGCCTGTTGGAAGGCATTTGCAGTTTCATTTCGCGTCTAATTTCCCAAACCAAACTGCTTGCAGCTCTAACTGCCTTCTAACTACCACTTCTTCGGTTCAGTGAGATATGCTGGATTCTAAACGGAGAAGCTTCTCTGACGCTTTTTCACAGAGATTTTGAAACTGAAATCTCCCATGCCGTTTCCACCATAGGCAGCAATGGGC
Organism: Cynocephalus volans; assembly: GCF_027409185.1. Lineage (NCBI taxonomy): Eukaryota > Metazoa > Chordata > Mammalia > Dermoptera > Cynocephalidae > Cynocephalus > Cynocephalus volans. The sequence goes on along the minus strand of NW_026902433.1, from coordinate 142,873 downwards.
TTCCCCATAGAACTTGCCAACCTGAATTCCTACAGGCTAGATGTGAGAGGCACATTCTGCTGCTTCCTCCCTAAGACTTAAGCTTCCTTCTGAAAGCTCAACCTCCGGGGAGTCTGTTTGGCAGAGATATAGAACACACTTTTCCAAGCCTGTTGGAAGGCCTTTGCAGTGTCATTTCGCATCTAATTTCCCAAACCAAACTGCTTGCAGCTCTAACTCCCTTCTAACTACCACTTCTTCGGTTCAGTGAGATATGCTGGATTCTAAACGGAGAAGCTTCTCTGACGCTTTTTCACAGAGATTTTGAAACTGAAATCTCCCATGCCGTTTCCACCATAGGCAGCAATGGGCTTCCCCATAGAACTTGCCAACCTGAATTCCTACAGGCTAGATGTGAGAGGCACATTCTGCTGCTTCCTCCCTTAGAGTTAAACTTGCTTCTGAAAGCTCAACCTCCGGGGAGTTTGTTTGGCAGAGATATAGAACACACTTTTCCAAGCCTGTTGGAAGGCATTTGCAGTTTCATTTCGCGTCTAATTTCCCAAACCAAACTGCTTGCAGCTCTAACTGCCTTCTAACTACCACTTCTTCGGTTCAGTGAGATATGCTGGATTCTAAACGGAGAAGCTTCTCTGACGCTTTTTCACAGAGATTTTGAAACTGAAATCTCCCATGCCGTTTCCACCATAGGCAGCAATGGGCTTCCCCATAGAACTTGCCAACCTGAATTCCTACAGGCTAGATGTGAGAGGCACATTCTGCTGCTTCCTCCCTAAGACTTAAGCTTCCTTCTGAAAGCTCAACCTCCGGGGAGTCTGTTTGGCAGAGATATAGAACACACTTTTCCAAGCCTGTTGGAAGGCCTTTGCAGTGTCATTTCGCATCTAATTTCCCAAACCAAACTGCTTGCAGCTCTAACTCCCTTCTAACTACCACTTCTTCGGTTCAGTGAGATATGCTGGATTCTAAACGGAGAAGCTTCTCTGACGCTTTTTCACAGAGATTTTGAAACTGAAATTTCCAAACCCGTTTCCAACGAAGGCGCCAATGGGCTTCCCCATAGAACTTGCCAACCTGAATTCCTACAGGCTAGATGTGAGATGCACATTCTGCTGCTTCCTCCCTTAGAGTTAAACTAGCTTCTGAAAGCTCAACCTCCGGGGAGTTTGTTTGGCAGAGACATAGAACACACTTTTCCAAGCCTGTTGGAAGGCATTTGCAGTTTCATTTCGCGTCTAATTTCCCAAACCAAACTGCTTGCAGCTCTAACTCCCTTCTAACTACCACTTCTTCGGTTCACTGAGATATGCTGGATTCTAAACGGAGAAGCTTCTCTGACGCTTTTTCACAGAGGTTTTGAAACTGAAATCTCCCATGCCGTTTCCACCATAGGCAGCAATGGGCTTCCCCATAGAACTTGCCAACCTGAATTCCTACAGGCTAGATGTGAGAGGCACATTCTGCTGCTTCCTCCCTAAGAGTTAAGCTTGCTTCTGAAAGCTCAAACTCCGGGGACTCTGTTTGGCACAGATATAGAACACACTTTTCCAAGCCTGTTGGAAGGCCTTTGCAGTGTCTTTTCGCATCTAATTTCCCAAACCAAACTGCTTGCAGCTCTAACTCCCTTCTAACTACCACTTCTTCGGTTCAGTGAGATATGCTGGATTCTAAACGGAGAAGCTTCTCTGACGCTTTTTCACAGAGATTTTGAAACTGAAATCTCCCATGCCGTTTCCACCATAGGCAGCAATGGGCTTCCCCATAGAACTTGCCAACCTGAATTCCTACAGGCTAGATGTGAGAGGCACATTCTGCTGCTTCCTCCCTTAGAGTTCAACTAGCTTCTGAAAGCTCAACCTCCGGGGAGTTTGTTTGGCAGAGATATAGAACACACTTTTCCAAGCCTGTTGGAAGGCATTTGCAGTTTCATTTCGCGTCTAATTTCCCAAACCAAACTGCTTGCAGCTCTAACTGCCTTCTAACTACCACTTCTTCGGTTCAGTGAGATATGCTGGATTCTAAACGGAGAAGCTTCTCTGACGCTTTTTCACAGAGATTTTGAAACTGAAATCTCCCATGCTGTTTCCACCATAGCCAGCGATGGGCTTCCCCATAGAACTTGCCAACCTGAATTCCTACAGGCTAGATGTGAGAGGCACATTCTGCTGCTTCCTCCCTTAGAGTTAAACTAGCTTCTGAAAGCTCAACCTCCAGGGAGTCTGTTTGGCAGAGATATAGAACACACTTTTCCAAGCCTGTTGGAAGGCATTTGCAGTTTCATTTCGCGTCTAATTTCCCAAACCAAACTGCTTGCAGCTCTAACTGCCTTCTAACTACCACTTCTTCGGTTCAGTGAGATATGCTGGATTCTAAACGGAGAAGCTTCTCTGACGCTTTTTCACAGAGATTTTGAAACTGAAATCTCCCATGCCGTTTCCACCATAGGCAGCAATGGGCTTCCCCATAGAACTTGCCAACCTGAATTCCTACAGGCTAGATGTGAGAGGCACATTCTGCTGCTTCCTCCCTAAGAGTTAAGCTTGCTTCTGAAAGCTCAACCTCCGGGGACTCTGTTTGGCACAGATATAGAACACACTTTTCCAAGCCTGTTGGAAGGCCTTTGCAGTGTCATTTCGCATCTAATTTCCCAAACCAAACTGCTTACAGCTCTAACTCCCTTCTAACTACCACTTCTTCGGTTCAGTGAGATATGCTGGATTCTAAACGGAGAAGCTTCTCTGACGCTTTTTCACAGAGATTTTGAAACTGAAATCTCCCATGCCGTTTCCACCATAGGCAGCAATGGGCTTCCCCATAGAACTTGCCAACCTGAATTCCTACAGGCTAGATGTGAGATGCACATTCTGCTGCTTCCTCCCTTAGAGTTAAACTAGCTTCTGAAAGCTCAACCTCCGGGGAGTTTGTTTGGCAGAGACATAGAACACACTTTTCCAAGCCTGTTGGAAGGCATTTGCAGTTTCATTTCGCGTCTAATTTCCCAAACCAAACTGCTTGCAGCTCTAACTCCCTTCTAACTACCACTTCTTCGGTTCAGTGAGATATGCTGGATTCTAAACGGAGAAGCTTCTCTGACGCTTTTTCACAGAGATTTTGAAACTGAAATCTCCCATGCCGTTTCCACCATAGGCAGCAATGGGCTTCCCCATAGAACTTGCCAACCTGAATTCCTACAGGCTAGATGTGAGAGGCACATTCTGCTGCTTCCTCCCTAAGAGTTAAGCTTGCTTCTGAAAGCTCAACCTCCGGGGAGTCTGTTTGGCAGAGATATAGAACACACTTTTCCAAGCCTGTTGGAAGGCCTTTGCAGTGTCATTTCGCATCTAATTTCCCAAACCAAACTGCTTGCAGCTCTAACTCCCTTCTAACTACCACTTCTTCGGTTCAGTGAGATATGCTGGATTCTAAACGGAGAAGCTTCTCTGACGCTTTTTCACAGAGATTTTGAAACTGAAATTTCCAAACCCGTTTCCAACGAAGGCGCCAATGGGCTTCCCCATAGAACTTGCCAACCTGAATTCCTACAGGCTAGATGTGAGATGCACATTCTGCTGCTTCCTCCCTTAGAGTTAAACTAGCTTCTGAAAGCTCAACCTCCGGGGAGTTTGTTTGGCAGAGACATAGAACACACTTTTCCAAGCCTGTTGGAAGGCATTTGCAGTTTCATTTCGCGTCTAATTTCCCAAACCAAACTGCTTGCAGCTCTAACTCCCTTCTAACTACCACTTCTTCGGTTCACTGAGATATGCTGGATTCTAAACGGAGAAGCTTCTCTGACGCTTTTTCACAGAGATTTTGAAACTGAAATCTCCCATGCCGTTTCCACCATAGGCAGAAATGGGCTTCCCCATAGAACTTGCCAACCTGAATTCCTACAGGCTAGATGTGAGAGGCACATTCTGCTGCTTCCTCCCTAAGAGTTAAGCTTGCTTCTGAAAGCTCAAACTCCGGGGACTCTGTTTGGCACAGATATAGAACACACTTTTCCAAGCCTGTTGGAAGGCCTTTGCGGTGTCTTTTTGCATCTAATTTCCCAAACCAAACTGCTTGCAGCTCTAACTCCCTTCTAACTACCACTTCTCGGTTCAGTGAGATATGCTGGATTCTAAACGGAGAAGCTTCTCTGACGCTTTTTCACAGAGATTTTGAATCTGAAATTTCCAAACCCGTTTCCAACGAAGGCGCCAATGGGCTTCCCCATAGAACATGCCAACCTGAATTCCTACAGGCTAGATGTGAGAGGCACATTCTGCTGCTTCCTCCCTTAGAGTTAAACTAGCTTCTGAAAGCTCAACCTCCGGGGAGTTTGTTTGGCAGAGATATAGAACACACTTTTCCAAGCCTGTTGGAAGGCATTTGCAGTTTCATTTCGCGTCTAATTTCCCAAACCAAACTGCTTGCAGCTCTAACTCCCTTCTAACTACCACTTCTTCGGTTCAGTGAGATATGCTGGATTCTAAACGGAGAAGCTTCTCTGACGCTTTTTCACAGAGATTTTGAAACTGAAATCTCCCATGCCGTTTCCACCATAGGCAGCAATGGGCTTCCCCATAGAACTTGCCAACCTGAATTCCTACAGGCTAGATGTGAGAGGCACATTCTGCTGCTTCCTCCCTTAGAGTTAAACTTGCTTGTGAAAGCTCAACCTCCGTGGAGTTTGTTTGGCAGAGATATAGAACACACTTTTCCAAGCCTGTTGGAAGGCATTTGCAGTTTCATTTCGCGTCTAATTTCCCAAACCAAACTGCTTGCAGCTCTAACTCCCTTCTAACTACCACTTCTTCGGTTCAGTGAGATATGCTGGATTCTAAACGGAGAAGCTTCTCTGACGCTTTTTCACAGAGATTTTGAAACTGAAATCTCCCATGCCGTTTCCACCATAGGCAGCAATGGGCTTCCCCATAGAACTTGCCAACCTGAATTCCTACAGGCTAGATGTGAGAGGCACATTCTGCTGCTTCCTCCCTTAGAGTTAAACTAGCTTCTGAAAGCTCAACCTCCGGGGAGTTTGTTTGGCAGAGATATAGAACACACATTTCCAAGCCTGTTGGAAGGCATTTGCAGTTTCATTTCGCGTCTAATTTCCCAAACCAAACTGCTTGCAGCTCTAACTGCCTTCTAACTACCACTTCTTCGGTTCAGTGAGATATGCTGGATTCTAAACGGAGAAGCTTCTCTGACGCTTTTTCACAGAGATTTTGAAACTGAAATCTCCCATGCTGTTTCCACCATAGCCAGCAATGGGCTTCCCCATAGAACTTGCCAACCTGAATTCCTACAGGCTAGATGTGAGAGGCACATTCTGCTGCTTCCTCCCTTAGAGTTAAACTAGCTTCTGAAAGCTCAACCTCCAGGGAGTCTGTTTGGCATAGATATAGAACACACTTTTCCAAGCCTGTTGGAAGGCATTTGCAGTTTCATTTCGCGTCTAATTACCCAAACCAAACTGCTTGCAGCTCTAACTCCCTTCTAACTACCACTTCTTCGGTTCAGTGAGATATGCTGGATTCTAAACGGAGAAGCTTCTCTGACGCTTTTTCACAGAGATTTTGAATCTGAAATTTCCAAACCCGTTTCCAACGAAGGCGCCAATGGGCTTCCCCATAGAACATGCCAACCTGAATTCCTACAGGCTAGATGTGAGAGGCACATTCTGCTGCTTCCTCCCTTAGAGTTAAACTAGCTTCTGAAAGCTCAACCTCCGGGGAGTTTGTTTGGCAGAGATATAGAACACACTTTTCCAAGCCTGTTGGAAGGCATTTGGAGTTTCATTTCGCGTCTAATTTCCCAAACCAAACTGCTTGCAGCTCTAACTCCCTTCTAACTACCACTTCTTCGGTTCACTGAGATATGCTGGATTCTAAACGGAGAAGCTTCTCTGACGCTTTTTCACAGAGATTTTGAAACTGAAATCTCCCATGCCGTTTCCACCATAGGCAGCAATGGGCTTCCCCATAGAACTTGCCAACCTGAATTCCTACAGGCTAGATGTGAGAGGCACATTCTGCTGCTTCCTCCCTTAGAGTTAAACTTGCTTCTGAAAGCTCAACCTCCGGGGAGTTTGTTTGGCAGAGATATAGAACCCACTTTTCCAAGCCTGTTGGAAGGCATTTGCAGTTTCATTTCGCGTCTAATTTCCCAAACCAAACTGCTTGCAGCTCTAACTCCCTTCTAACTACCACTTCTTCGGTTCAGTGAGATATGCTGGATTCTAAACGGAGAAGCTTCTCTGACGCTTTTTCACAGAGATTTTGAAACTGAAATCTCCCATGCCGTTTCCACCATAGGCAGCAATGGGCTTCCCCATAGAACTTGCCAACCTGAATTCCTACAGGCTAGATGTGAGAGGCACATTCTGCTGCTTCCTCCCTTAGAGTTAAACTAGCTTCTGAAAGCTCAACCTCCAGGGAGTCTGTTTGGCAGAGATATAGAACACACTTTTCCAAGCCTGTTGGAAGGCATTTGCAGTTTCATTTCGCGTCTAATTTCCCAAACCAAACTGCTTGCAGCTCTAACTGCCTTCTAACTACCACTTCTTCGGTTCAGTGAGATATGCTGGATTCTAAACGGAGAAGCTTCTCTGACGCTTTTTCACAGAGATTTTGAAACTGAAATCTCCCATGCCGTTTCCACCATAGGCAGCAATGGGCTTCCCCATAGAACTTGCCAACCTGAATTCCTACAGGCTAGATGTGAGAGGCACATTCTGCTGCTTCCTCCCTAAGACTTAAGCTTCCTTCTGAAAGCTCAACCTCCGGGGAGTCTGTTTGGCAGAGATATAGAACACACTTTTCCAAGCCTGTTGGAAGGCCTTTGCAGTGTCATTTCGCATCTAATTTCCCAAACCAAACTGCTTGCAGCTCTAACTCCCTTCTAACTACCACTTCTTCGGTTCAGTGAGATATGCTGGATTCTAAACGGAGAAGCTTCTCTGACGCTTTTTCACAGAGATTTTGAAACTGAAATCTCCCATGCCGTTTCCACCATAGGCAGCAATGGGCTTCCCCATAGAACTTGCCAACCTGAATTCCTACAGGCTAGATGTGAGATGCACATTCTGCTGCTTCCTCCCTTAGAGTTAAACTAGCTTCTGAAAGCTCAACCTCCGGGGAGTTTGTTTGGCAGAGACATAGAACACACTTTTCCAAGCCTGTTGGAAGGCATTTGCAGTTTCATTTCGCGTCTAATTTCCCAAACCAAACTGCTTGCAGCTCTAACTCCCTTCTAACTACCACTTCTTCGGTTCACTGAGATATGCTGGATTCTAAACGGAGAAGCTTCTCTGACGCTTTTTCACAGAGGTTTTGAAACTGAAATCTCCCTTGCCGTTTCCACCATAGGCAGCAATGGGCTTCCCCATAGAACTTGCCAACCTGAATTCCTACAGGCTAGATGTGAGAGGCACATTCTGCTGCTTCCTCCCTAAGAGTTAAGCTTGCTTCTGAAAGCTCAAACTCCGGGGACTCTGTTTGGCACAGATATAGAACACACTTTTCCAAGCCTGTTGGAAGGCCTTTGCAGTGTCTTTTCGCATCTAATTTCCCAAACCAAACTGCTTGCAGCTCTAACTCCCTTCTAACTACCACTTCTTCGGTTCAGTGAGATATGCTGGATTCTAAACGGAGAAGCTTCTCTGACGCTTTTTCACAGAGATTTTGAAACTGAAATCTCCCATGCCGTATCCACCATAGGCAGCAATGGGCTTCCCCATAGAACTTGCCAACCTGAATTCCTACAGGCTAGATGTGAGAGGCACATTCTGCTGCTTCCTCCCTTAGAGTTAAACTTGCTTCTGAAAGCTCAACCTCCGGGGAGTTTGTTTGGCAGAGATATAGAACACACTTTTCCAAGCCTGTTGGAAGGCATTTGCAGTTTCATTTCGCGTCTAATTTCCCAAACCAAACTGCTTGCAGCTCTAACTGCCTTCTAACTACCACTTCTTCGGTTCAGTGAGATATGCTGGATTCTAAACGGAGAAGCTTCTCTGACGCTTTTTCACAGAGATTTTGAAACTGAAATCTCCCATGCTTTTTCCACCATAGGCAGCAATGGGCTTCCCCATAGAACTTGCCAACCTGAATTCCTACAGGCTAGATGTGAGATGCACATTCTGCTGCTTCCTCCCTTAGAGTTAAACTAGCTTCTGAAAGCTCAACCTCCGGGGAGTTTGTTTGGCAGAGACATAGAACACACTTTTCCAAGCCTGTTGGAAGGCATTTGCAGTTTCATTTCGCGTCTAATTTCCCAAACCAAACTGCTTGCAGCTCTAACTCCCTTCTAACTACCACTTCTTCGGTTCACTGAGATATGCTGGATTCTAAACGGAGAAGCTTCTCTGACGCTTTTTCACAGAGGTTTTGAAACTGAAATCTCCCATGCCGTTTCCACCATAGGCAGCAATGGGCTTCCCCATAGAACTTGCCAACCTGAATTCCTACAGGCTAGATGTGAGAGGCACATTCTGCTGCTTCCTCCCTAAGAGTTAAGCTTGCTTCTGAAAGCTCAACCTCCGGGGACTCTGTTTGGCAGAGATATAGAACACACTTTTCCAAGCCTGTTGGAAGGCCTTTGCAGTGTCATTTCGCATCTAATTTCCCAAACCAAACTGCTTGCAGCTCTAACTCCCTTCTAACTACCACTTCTTCGGTTCAGTGAGATATGCTGGATTCTAAACGGAGAAGCTTCTCTGACGCTTTTTCACAGAGATTTTGAAACTGAAATTTCCAAACCCATTTCCAACGAAGGCGCCAATGGGCTTCCCCATAGAACTTGCCAACCTGAATTCCTACAGGCTAGATGTGAGAGGCACATTCTGCTGCTTCCTCCCTTAGAGTTAAACTAGCTTCTGAAAGCTCAACCTCCGGGGAGTTTGTTTGGCAGAGATATAGAACACACTTTTCCAAGCCTGTTGGAAGGCATTTGCAGTTTCATTTCGCGTCTAATTTCCCAAACCAAACTGCTTGCAGCTCTAACTCCCTTCTAACTACCACTTCTTCGGTTCAGTGAGATATGCTGGATTCTAAACGGAGAAGCTTCTCTGACGCTTTTTCACAGAGATTTTGAAACTGAAATCTCCCATGCCGTTTCCACCATAGGCAGCAATGGGCTTCCCCATAGAACTTGCCAACCTGAATTCCTACAGGCTAGATGTGAGAGGCACATTCTGCTGCTTCCTCCCTTAGAGTTAAACTTGCTTCTGAAAGCTCAACCTCCGGGGAGTTTATTTGGCAGAGATATAGAACACACTTTTCCAAGCCTGTTGGAAGGCATTTGCAGTTTCATTTCGCGTCTAATTTCCCAAACCAAACTGCTTGCAGCTCTAACTCCCTTCTAACTACCACTTCTTCGGTTCAGTGAGATATGCTGGATTCTAAACGGAGAAGCTTCTCTGACGCTTTTTCACAGAGATTTTGAAACTGAAATTTCCAAACCCGTTTCCAACGAAGGCGCCAGTGGGCTTCCCCATAGAACTTGCCAACCTGAATTCCTACAGGCTAGATGTGAGAGGCACATTCTGCTGCTTCCTCCCTTAGAGTTAAACTAGCTTCTGAAAGCTCAACCTCCAGGGAGTCTGTTTGGCAGAGATATAGAACACACTTTTCCAAGCCTGTTGGAAGGCATTTGCAGTTTCATTTCACGTCTAATTTCCCAAACCAAACAGCTTGCAGTTCTAACTCCCTTCTAACTACCACTTCTTCGGTTCAGTGAGATATGCTGGATTCTAAACGGAGAAGCTTCTCTGACGCTTTTTCACAGAGATTTTGAAACTGAAATCTCCCATGCCGTTTCCACCATAGGCAGCAATGGGCTTCCCCATAGAACTTGCCAACCTGAATTCCTACAGGCTAGATGTGAGAGGCACATTCTGCTGCTTCCTCCCTAAGAGTTAAGCTTGCTTCTGAAAGCTCAACCTCCGGGGAGTCTGTTTGGCAGAGATATAGAACTCACTTTTCCAAGCCTGTTGGAAGGCCTTTGCAGTGTCATTTCGCATCTAATTTCCCAAACCAAACTGCTTGCAGCTCTAACTCCCTTCTAACTACCACTTCTTCGGTTCAGTGAGATATGCTGGATTCTAAACGGAGAAGCTTCTCTGACGCTTTTTCACAGAGATTTTGAAACTGAAATTTCCAAACCCGTTTCCAACGAAGGCGCCAATTGGCTTCCCCATAGAACTTGCCAACCTGAATTCCTACAGGCTAGATGTGAGAGGCACATTCTGCTGCTTCCTCCCTTAGAGTTAAACTAGCTTCTGAAAGCTCAACCTCCGGGGAGTTTGTTTGGCAGAGATATAGAACACACTTTTCCAAGCCTGTTGGAAGGCATTTGCAGTTTCATTTCGCGTCTAATTTCCCAAACCAAACTGCTTGCAGCTCTAACTCCCTTCTAACTACCACTTCTTCGGTTCAGTGAGATATGCTGGATTCTAAACGGAGAAGCTTCTCTGACGCTTTTTCACAGAGATTTTGAAACTGAAATCTCCCATGCCGTTTCCACCATAGGCAGCAATGGGCTTCCCCATAGAACTTGCCAACCTGGATTCCTACAGGCTAGATGTGAGAGGCACATTCTGCTGCTTCCTCCCTAACAGTTAAGCTTGCTTCTGAAAGCTCAACCACCGGGGACTCTGTTTGGCACAGATATAGAACACAATTTTCCAAGCCTGTTGGAAGGCCTTTGCAGTGTCATTTCGCATCTAATTTCCCAAACCAAACTGCTTGCAGCTCTAACTCCCTTCTAACTACCACTTCTTCGGTTCAGTGAGATATGCTGGATTCTAAACGGAGAAGCTTCTCTGACGCTTTTTCACAGAGATTTTGAAACTGAAATCTCCCATGCCATTTCCACCATAGCCAGCAATGGGCTTCCCCATAGAACTTGCCAACCTGAATTCCTACAGGCTAGATGTGAGAGGCACATTCTGCTGCTTCCTCCCTTAGAGTTAAACTAGCTTCTGAAAGCTCAACCTCCAGGGAGTCTGTTTGGCAGAGATATAGAACACACTTTTCCAAGCCTGTTGGAAGGCATTTGCAGTTTCATTTCGCGTCTAATTTCCCAAACCAAACTGCTTGCAGCTCTAACTCCCTTCTAACTACCACTTCTTCGGTTCAGTGAGATATGCTGGATTCTAAACGGAGAAGCTTCTCTGACGCTTTTTCACAGAGATTTTGAAACTGAAATCTCCCATGCCGTTTCCACCATAGGCAGCAATGGGCTTCCCCATAGAACTTGCCAACCTGAATTCCTACAGGCTAGATGTGAGAGGCACATTCTGCTGCTTCCTCCCTTAGAGTTAAACTTGCTTCTGAAAGCTGAACCTCCGGGGAGTTTGTTTGGCAGAGATATAGAACACACTTTTCCAAGCCTGTTGGAAGGCATTTGCAGTTTCATTTCGCGTCTAATTTCCCAAACCAAACTCCTTGCAGCTCTAACTCCCTTCTAACTACCACTTCTTCGGTTCAGTGAGATATGCTGGATTCTAAACGGAGAAGCTTCTCTGACGCTTTTTCACAGAGATTTTGAAACAGAAATCTCCCATGCCGTTTCCACCATAGGCAGCAATGGGCTTCCCCATAGAACTTGCCAACCTGAATTCCTACAGGCTAGATGTGAGAGGCACATTCTGCTGCTTCCTCCCTTAGAGTTAAACTTGCTTCTGAAAGCTGAACCTCCGGGGAGTTTGTTTGGCAGAGATATAGAACACACTTTTCCAAGCCTGTTGGAAGGCATTTGCAGTTTCATTTCGCGTCTAATTTCCCAAACCAAACTCCTTGCAGCTCTAACTCCCTTCTAACTACCACTTCTTCGGTTCAGTGAGATATGCTGGATTCTAAACGGAGAAGCTTCTCTGACGCTTTTTCACAGAGATTTTGAAACTGAAATTTCCAAACCCGTTTCCAACGAAGGTGCCAATGGGCTTCCCCATAGAACTTGCCAACCTGAATTCCTACAGGCTAGATGTGAGAGGCACATTCTGCTGCTTCCTCCCTTAGAGTTAAACTAGCTTCTGAAAGCTCAACCTCCGGGGAGTTTGTTTGGCAGAGATATAGAACACACTTTTCCAAGCCTGTTGGAAGGCATTTGCAGTTTCATTTCGCGTCTAATTTCCCAAACCAAACTGCTTGCAGCTCTAACTGCCTTCTAACTACCACTTCTTCGATTCAGTGAGATATGCTGGATTCTAAACGGAGAAGCTTCTCTGACGCTTTTTCACAGAGATTTTGAAACTGAAATCTCCCATGCTGTTTCCACCATAGGCAGCAATGGGCTTCCCCATAGAACTTGCCAACCTGAATTCCTACAGGCTAGATGTGAGAGGCACATTCTGCTCCTTCCTCCCTTAGAGTTAAACTAGCTTCTGAAAGCTCAACCTCCGGGGAGTTTGTTTGGCAGAGATATAGAACACACTTTTCCAAGCCTGTTGGAAGGCATTTGCAGTTTCATTTCGCGTCTAATTTCCCAAACCAAACTGCTTGCAGCTCTAACTGCCTTCTAACTACCACTTCTTCGGTTCAGTGAGATATGCTGGATTCTAAACGGAGAAGCTTCTCTGACGCTTTTTCACAGAGATTTTGAAACTGAAATCTCCCATGCCGTTTCCACCATAGGCAGCAATGGGCTTCCCCATAGAACTTGCCAACCTGAATTCCTAAAGGCTAGATGTGAGAGGCACATTCTGCTGCTTCCTCCCTTAGAGTTAAACTTGCTTCTGAAAGCTCAACCTCCGGGGAGTTTGTTTGGCAGAGATATAGAACACACTTTTCCAAGCCTGTTGGAAGGCATTTGCAGTTTCATTTCGCGTCTAATTTCCCAAACCAAACTGCTTCCAGCTCTAACTCCCTTCTAACTACCACTTCTTGGGTTCAGTGAGATATGCTGGATTCTAAACGGAGAAGCTTCTCTGACGCTTTTTCACAGAGATTTTGAAACTGAAATTTCCAAACCCGTTTCCAACGAAGGCGCCAATGGGCTTCCCCATAGAACTTGCCAACCTGAATTCCTACAGGCTAGATGTGAGAGGCACATTCTGCTGCTTCCTCCCTTAGAGTTAAACTAGCTTCTGAAAGCTCAACCTCCGGGGAGTTTGTTTGGCAGAGATATAGAACACACTTTTCCAAGCCTGTTGGAAGGCATTTGCAGTTTCATTTCGCGTCTAATTTCCCAAACCAAACTGCTTGCAGCTCTAACTCCCTTCTAACTACCACTTCTTCAGTTCAGTGAGATATGCTGGATTCTAAACGGAGAAGCTTCTCTGACGCTTTTTCACAGAGATTTTGAAACTGAAATCTCCCATGCCGTTTCCACCATAGGCAGCAATGGGCTTCCCCATAGAACTTGCCAACCTGAATTCCTACAGGCTAGATGTGAGAGGCACATTCTGCTGCTTCCTCCCTTAGAGTTAAACTTGCTTCTGAAAGCTCAACCTCCGGGGAGTTTATTTGGCAGAGATATAGAACACACTTTTCCAAGCCTGTTGGAAGGCATTTGCAGTTTCATTTCGCGTCTAATTTCCCAAACCAAACTGCTTGCAGCTCTAACTCCCTTCTAACTACCACTTCTTCTGTTCAGTGAGATATGCTGGATTCTAAACGGAGAAGCTTCTCTGACGCTTTTTCACAGAGATTTTGAAACTGAAATTTCCAAACCCGTTTCCAACGAAGGCGCCAGTGGGCTTCCCCATAGAACTTGCCAACCTGAATTCCTACAGGCTAGATGTGAGAGGCACATTCTGCTGCTTCCTCCCTTAGAGTTAAACTAGCTTCTGAAAGCTCAACCTCCGGGGAGTTTGTTTGGCAGAGATATAGAACACACTTTTCCAAGCCTGTTGGAAGGCATTTGCAGTTTCATTTCGCGTCTAATTTCCCAAACCAAACTGCTTGCAGCTCTAACTCCCTTCTAACTACCACTTCTTCGGTTCAGTGAGATATGCTGGATTCTAAACGGAGAAGCTTCTCTGACGCTTTTTCACAGAGATTTTGAAACTGAAATCTCCCATGCCGTTTCCACCATAGGCAGCAATGGGCTTCCCCATAGAACTTGCCAACCTGAATTCCTACAGGCTAAATGTGAGAGGCACATTCTGCTGCTTCCTCCCTTAGAGTTAAACTTGCTTCTGAAAGCTCAACCTCCGGGGAGTCTGTTTGGCAGAGATATAGAACACACTTTTCCAAGCCTGTTGGAAGGCATTTGCAGTTTCATTTCGCGTCTAATTTCCCAAACCAAACTGCTTGCAGCTCTAACTCCCTTCTAACTACCACTTCTTCGGTTCAGTGAGATATGCTGGATTCTAAACGGAGAAGCTTCTCTGACGCTTTTTCACAGAGATTTTGAAACTGAAATTTCCAAACCCGTTTCCAACGAAGGCGACAATGGGCTTCCCCATAGAACTTGCCAACCTGAATTCCTACAGGCTAGATGTGAGAGGCACATTCTGCTGCTTCCTCCCTTAGAGTTAAACTAGCTTCTGAAAGCTCAACCTCCGGGGAGTTTGTTTGGCAGAGATATAGAACACACTTTTCCAAGCCTGTTGGAAGGCATTTGCAGTTTCATTTCGGGTCTAATTTCCAGAACCAAACTGCTTGCAGCTCTAACTGCCTTCTAACTACCACTTCTTCGGTTCAGTGAGATATGCTGGATTCTAAACGGAGAAGCTTCTCTGACGCTTTTTCACAGAGATTTTGAAACTGAAATCTCCCATGCCGTTTCCACCATAGGCAGCAATGGGCTTCCCCATAGAACTTTCCAACCTGAATTCCTACAGGCTAGATGTGAGAGGCACATTCTGCTGCTTCCTCCCTTAGAGTTAAACTTGCTTCTGAAAGCTCAACCTCCGGGGAGTCTGTTTGGCAGAGATATAGAACACACTTTTCCAAGCCTGTTGGAAGGCATTTGCAGTTTCATTTCGCGTCTAATTTCCCAAACCAAACTGCTTGCAGCTCTAACTCCCTTCTAACTACCACTTCTTCGGTTCAGTGAGATATGCTGGATTCTAAACGGAGAAGCTTCTCTGACGCTTTTTCACAGAGATTTTGAAACTGAAATTTCCAAACCCGTTTCCAACGAAGGCGTCAATGGGCTTCCCCCTAGAACTTGCCAACCTGAATTCCTACAGGCTAGATGTGAGAGGCACATTCTGCTGCTTCCTCCCTTAGAGTTAAACTAGCTTCTGAAAGCTCAACCTCCGGGGAGTTTGTTTGGCAGAGATAAAGAACACACTTTTCCAAGCCTGTTGGAAGGCATTTGCAGTTTCATTTCGCGTCTAATTTCCCAAACCAAACTGCTTGCAGCTCTAACTCCCTTCTAACTACCACTTCTTCGGTTCAGTGAGATATGCTGGATTCTAAACGGAGAAGCTTCTCTGACGCTTTTTCACAGAGATTTTGAAACTGAAATCTCCCATGCCGTTTCCACCATAGGCAGCAATGGGCTTCCCCATAGAACTTGCCAACCTGAATTCCTACAGGCTAGATGTGAGAGGCACATTCTGCTGCTTCCTCCCTTAGAGTTAAACTTGCTTCTGAAAGCTCAACCTCCGGGGAGTTTGTTTGGCAGAGATATAGAACACACTTTTCCAAGCGTGTTGGAAGGCATTTGCAGTTTCATTTCGCGTCTAATTTCCCAAACCAAACTGCTTGCAGCTCTAACTCCCTTCTAACTACCACTTCTTCGGTTCAGTGAGATATGCTGGATTCTAAACGGAGAAGCTTCTCTGACGCTTTTTCACAGAGATTTTGAAACTGAAATTTCCAAACCCGTTTCCAACGAAGGCGCCAATGGGCTTCCCCATAGAACTTGCCAACCTGAATTCCTACAGGCTAGATGTGAGAGGCACATTCTGCTGCTTCCTCCCTTAGAGTTAAACTAGCTTCTGAAAGCTCAACCTCCGGGGAGTTTGTTTGGCAGAGATATAGAACACACTTTTCCAAGCCTGTTGGAAGGCATTTGCAGTTTCATTTCGCGTCTAATTTCCCAAACCAAACTCCTTGCAGCTCTAACTCCCTTCTAACTACCACTTCTTCGGTTCAGTGAGATATGCTGGATTCTAAACGGAGAAGCTTCTCTGACGCTTTTTCACAGAGATTTTGAAACTGAAATCTCCCATGCCGTTTCCACCATAGGCAGCAATGGGCTTCCCCATAGAACTTGCCAACCTGAATTCCTACAGGCTAGATGTGAGAGGCACATTCTGCTGCTTCCTCCCTTAGAGTTAAACTTGCTTCTGAAAGCTCAACCTCCGGGGAGTTTATTTGGCAGAGATATAGAACACACTTTTCCAAGCCTGTTGGAAGGCATTTGCAGTTTCATTTCGCGTCTAATTTCCCAAACCAAACTGCTTGCAGCTCTAACTCCCTTCTAACTACCACTTCTTCGGTTCAGTGAGATATGCTGGATTCTAAACGGAGAAGCTTCTCTGACGCTTTTTCACAGAGATTTTGAAACTGAAATTTCCAAACCCGTTTCCAACGAAGGCGCCAGTGGGCTTCCCCATAGAACTTGCCAACCTGAATTCCTACAGGCTAGATGTGAGAGGCACATTCTGCTGCTTCCTCCCTAAGAGTTAAGCTTGCTTCTGAAAGCTCAACCTCCGGGGAGTCTGTTTGGCAGAGATATAGAACTCACTTTTCCAAGCCTGTTGGAAAGCCTTTGCAGTGTCATTTCGCATCTAATTTCCCAAACCAAACTGCTTGCAGCTCTAACTCCCTTCTAACTACCACTTCTTCGGTTCAGTGAGATATGCTGGATTCTAAACGGAGAAGCTTCTCTGACGCTTTTTCACAGAGATTTTGAAACTGAAATTTCCAAACCCGTTTCCAACGAAGGCGCCAATGGGCTTCCCCATAGAACTTGCCAACCTGAATTCCTACAGGCTAGATGTGAGAGGCACATTCTGCTGCTTCCTCCCTTAGAGTTAAACTAGCTTCTGAAAGCTCAACCACCGGGGAGTTTGTTTGGCAGAGATATAGAACACACTTTTCCAAGCCTGTTGGAAGGAATTTGCAGTTTCATTTCGCGTCTAATTTCCCAAACCAAACTGCTTGCAGCTCTAACTCCCTTCTAACTACCACTTCTTCGGTTCAGTGAGATATGCTGGATTCTAAACGGAGAAGCTTCTCTGACGCTTTTTCACAGAGATTTTGAAACTGAAATCTCCCATGCCGTTTCCACCATAGGCAGCAATGGGCTTCCCCATAGAACTTGCCAACCTGGATTCCTACAGGCTAGATGTGAGAGGCACATTCTGCTGCTTCCTCCCTAACAGTTAAGCTTGCTTCTGAAAGCTCAACCACCGGGGACTCTGTTTGGCACAGATATAGAACACAATTTTCCAAGCCTGTTGGAAGGCCTTTGCAGTGTCATTTCGCATCTAATTTCCCAAACCAAACTGCTTGCAGCTCTAACTCCCTTCTAACTACCACTTCTTCGGTTCAGTGAGATATGCTGGATTCTAAACGGAGAAGCTTCTCTGACGCTTTTTCACAGAGATTTTGAAACTGAAATCTCCCATGCCATTTCCACCATAGCCAGCAATGGGCTTCCCCATAGAACTTGCCAACCTGAATTCCTACAGGCTAGATGTGAGAGGCACATTCTGCTGCTTCCTCCCTTAGAGTTAAACTAGCTTCTGAAAGCTCAACCTCCAGGGAGTCTGTTTGGCAGAGATATAGAACACACTTTTCCAAGCCTGTTGGAAGGCATTTGCAGTTTCATTTCGCGTCTAATTTCCCAAACCAAACTGCTTGCAGCTCTAACTCCCTTCTAACTACCACTTCTTCGGTTCAGTGAGATATGCTGGATTCTAAACGGAGAAGCTTCTCTGACGCTTTTTCACAGAGATTTTGAAACTGAAATCTCCCATGCCGTTTCCACCATAGGCAGCAATGGGCTTCCCCATAGAACTTGCCAACCTGAATTCCTACAGGCTAGATGTGAGAGGCACATTCTGCTGCTTCCTCCCTTAGAGTTAAACTTGCTTCTGAAAGCTGAACCTCCGGGGAGTTTGTTTGGCAGAGATATAGAACACACTTTTCCAAGCCTGTTGGAAGGCATTTGCAGTTTCATTTCGCGTCTAATTTCCCAAACCAAACTCCTTGAAGCTCTAACTCCCTTCTAACTACCACTTCTTCGGTTCAGTGAGATATGCTGGATTCTAAACGGAGAAGCTTCTCTGACGCTTTTTCACAGAGATTTTGAAACTGAAATCTCCCATGCCGTTTCCACCATAGGCAGCAATGGGCTTCCCCATAGAACTTGCCAACCTGAATTCCTACAGGCTAGATGTGAGAGGCACATTCTGCTGCTTCCTCCCTTAGAGTTAAACTTGCTTCTGAAAGCTGAACCTCCGGGGAGTTTGTTTGGCAGAGATATAGAACACACTTTTCCAAGCCTGTTGGAAGGCATTTGCAGTTTCATTTCGCGTCTAATTTCCCAAACCAAACTCCTTGCAGCTCTAACTCCCTTCTAACTACCACTTCTTCGGTTCAGTGAGATATGCTGGATTCTAAACGGAGAAGCTTCTCTGACGCTTTTTCACAGAGATTTTGAAACTGAAATTTCCAAACCCGTTTCCAACGAAGGTGCCAATGGGCTTCCCCATAGAACTTGCCAACCTGAATTCCTACAGGCTAGATGTGAGAGGCACATTCTGCTGCTTCCTCCCTTAGAGTTAAACTTGCTTCTGAAAGCTGAACCTCCGGGGAGTTTGTTTGGCAGAGATATAGAACACACTTTTCCAAGCCTGTTGGAAGGCATTTGCAGTTTCATTTCGCGTCTAATTTCCCAAACCAAACTCCTTGCAGCTCTAACTCCCTTCTAACTACCACTTCTTCGGTTCAGTGAGATATGCTGGATTCTAAACGGAGAAGCTTCTCTGACGCTTTTTCACAGAGATTTTGAAACTGAAATTTCCAAACCCGTTTCCAACGAAGGTGCCAATGGGCTTCCCCATAGAACTTGCCAACCTGAATTCCTACAGGCTAGATGTGAGAGGCACATTCTGCTGCTTCCTCCCTTAGAGTTAAACTAGCTTCTGAAAGCTCAACCTCCGGGGAGTTTGTTTGGCAGAGATATAGAACACACTTTTCCAAGCCTGTTGGAAGGCATTTGCAGTTTCATTTCGCGTCTAATTTCCCAAACCAAACTGCTTGCAGCTCTAACTCCCTTCTAACTACCACTTCTTCGGTTCAGTGAGATATGCTGGATTCTAAACGGAGAAGCTTCTCTGACGCTTTTTCACAGAGATTTTGAAACTGAAATCTCCCATGCCGTTTCCACCATAGGCAGCAATGGGCTTCCCCATAGAACTTGCCAACCTGAATTCCTACAGGCTAGATGTGAGAGCTACATTCTGCTGCTTCCTCCCTTAGAGTTAAACTAGCTTCTGAAAGCTCAACCTCCGGGGAGTTTGTTTGGCAGAGATATAGAACACACTTTTCCAAGCCTGTTGGAAGGCATTTGCAGTTTCATTTCGCGTCTAATTTCCCAAACCAAACTGCTTGCAGATCTAACTCCCTTCTAACTACCACTTCTTCGGTTCAGTGAGATATGCTGGATTCTAAACGGAGAAGCTTCTCTGACGCTTTTTCACAGAGATTTTGAAACTGAAATCTCCCATGCCGTTTCCACCATAGCCAGCAATGGGCTTCCCCATAGAACTTGCCAACCTGAATTCCTACAGGCTAGATTTGAGAGGCACATTCTGCTGCTTCCTCCCTTAGAGTTAAACTAGCTTCTGAAAGCTCAACCTCCGGGGAGTTTGTTTGGCAGAGATATAGAACACACTTTTCCAAGCCTGTTGGAAGGCATTTGCAGTTTCATTTCGCGTCTAATTTCCCAAACCAAACTGCTTGCAGCTCTAACTCCCTTCTAACTACCACTTCTTCGGTTCAGTGAGATATGCTGGATTCTAAACGGAGAAGCTTCTCTGACGCTTTTTCACAGAGATTTTGAAACTGAAATCTCCCATGCTGTTTCCACCTTAGCCAGCAATGGGCTTCCCCATAGAACTTGCCAACCTGAATTCCTACAGGCTAGATGTGAGAGGCACATTCTGCTGCTTCCTCCTTTAGAGTTAAACTAGCTTCTGAAAGCTCAACCTCCAGGGAGTCTGTTTGGCAGAGATATAGAACACACTTTTCCAAGCCTGTTGGAAGGCATTTGCAGTTTCATTTCGCGTCTAATTTCCCAAACCAAACTGCTTGCAGCTCTAACTCCCTTCTAACTACCATTTCTTCGGTTCAGTGAGATATGCTGGATTCTAAACGGAGAAGCTTCTCTGACGCTTTTTCACAGAGATTTTGAAACTGAAATCTCCCATGCCATTTCCACCATAGCCAGCAATGGGCTTCCCCATAGAACTTGCCAACCTGAATTCCTAAAGGCTAGATGTGAGAGGCACATTCTGCTGCTTCCTCCCTTAGAGTTAAACTAGCTTCTGAAAGCTCAACCTCCAGGGAGTCTGTTTGGCAGAGATATAGAACACACTTTTCCAAGCCTGTTGGAAGGCATTTGCAGTTTCATTTCGCGTCTAATTTCCCAAACCAAACTGCTTGCAGCTCTAACTCCCTTCTAACTACCACTTCTTCGGTTCAGTGAGATATGCTGGATTCTAAACGGAGAAGCTTCTCTGACGCTTTTTCACAGAGATTTTGAAACTGAAATCTCCCATGCCGTTTCCACCATAGGCAGCAATGGGCTTCCCCATAGAACTTGCCAACCTGAATTCCTACAGGATAGATGTGAGAGGCACATTCTGCTGCTTCCTCCCTTAGAGTTAAACTTGCTTCTGAAAGCTGAACCTCTGGGGAGTTTGTTTGGCAGAGATATAGAACACACTTTTCCAAGCCTGTTGGAAGGCATTTGCAGTTTCATTTCGCGTCTAATTTCCCAAACCAAACTCCTTGCAGCTCTAACTCCCTTCTAACTACCACTTCTTCGGTTCAGTGAGATATGCTGGATTCTAAACGGAGAAGCTTCTCTGACGCTTTTTCACAGAGATTTTGAAACTGAAATCTCCCATGCCGTTTCCACCATAGGCAGCAATGGGCTTCCCCATAGAACTTGCCAACCTGAATTCCTACAGGCTAGATGTGAGAGGCACATTCTGCTGCTTCCTCCCTTAGAGTTAAACTTGCTTCTGAAAGCTGAACCTCCGGGGAGTTTGTTTGGCAGAGATATAGAACACACTTTTCCAAGCCTGTTGGAAGGCATTTGCAGTTTCATTTCGCGTCTAATTTCCCAAACCAAACTCCTTGCAGCTCTAACTCCCTTCTAACTACCACTTCTTCGGTTCAGTGAGATATGCTGGATTCTAAACGGAGAAGCTTCTCTGACGCTTTTTCACAGAGATTTTGAAACTGAAATTTCCAAACCCGTTTCCAACGAAGGTGCCAATGGGCTTCCCCATAGAACTTGCCAACCTGAATTCCTACAGGCTAGATGTGAGAGGCACATTCTGCTGCTTCCTCCCTTAGAGTTAAACTAGCTTCTGAAAGCTCAACCTCCGGGGAGTTTGTTTGGCAGAGATATAGAACACACTTTTCCAAGCCTGTTGGAAGGCATTTGCAGTTTCATTTCGCGTCTAATTTCCCAAACCAAACTGCTTGCAGCTCTAACTCCCTTCTAACTACCACTTCTTCGGTTCAGTGAGATATGCTGGATTCTAAACGGAGAAGCTTCTCTGACGCTTTTTCACAGAGATTTTGAAACTGAAATCTCCCATGCCGTTTCCACCATAGGCAGCAATGGGCTTCCCCATAGAACTTGCCAACCTGAATTCCTACAGGCTAGATGTGAGAGCTACATTCTGCTGCTTCCTCCCTTAGAGTTAAACTAGCTTCTGAAAGCTCAACCTCCGGGGAGTTTGTTTGGCAGAGATATAGAACACACTTTTCCAAGCCTGTTGGAAGGCATTTGCAGTTTCATTTCGCGTCTAATTTCCCAAACCAAACTGCTTGCAGCTCTAACTCCCTTCTAACTACCACTTCTTCGGTTCAGTGAGATATGCTGGATTCTAAACGGAGAAGCTTCTCTGACGCTTTTTCACAGAGATTTTGAAACTGAAATTTCCAAACCCGTTTCCAACGAAGGCGCCAATGGGCTTCCCCATAGAACTTGCCAACCTGAATTCCTACAGGCTAGATGTGAGAGGCACATTCTGCTGCTTCCTCCCTTAGAGTTAAACTAGCTTCTGAAAGCTCAACCTCCGGGGAGTTTGTTTGGCAGAGATATAGAACACACTTTTCCAAGCCTGTTGGAAGGCATTTGCAGTTTCATTTCGCGTCTAATTTCCCAAACCAAACTGCTTGCAGCTCTAACTGCCTTCTAACTACCACTTCTTCGGTTCAGTGAGATATGCTGGATTCTAAACGGAGAAGCTTCTCTGACGCTTTTTCACAGAGATTTTGAAACTGAAATCTCCCATGCCGTTTCCACCATAGGCAGCAATGGGCTTCCCCATAGAACTTGCCAACCTGAATTCCTACAGGCTAGATGTGAGAGGCACATTCTGCTGCTTCCTCCCTTAGAGTTAAACTAGCTTCTGAAAGCTCAACCTCCAGGGAGTCTGTTTGGCAGAGATATAGAACACACTTTTCCAAGCCTGTTGGAAGGCATTTGCAGTTTCATTTCGCGTCTAATTTCCCAAACCAAACTGCTTGCAGCTCTAACTGCCTTCTAACTACCACTTCTTCGGTTCAGTGAGATATGCTGGATTCTAAACGGAGAAGCTTCTCTGACGCTTTTTCACAGAGATTTTGAAACTGAAATCTCCCATGCCGTTTCCACCATAGGCAGCAATGGGCTTCCCCATAGAACTTGCCAACCTGAATTCCTACAGGCTAGATGTGAGAGGCACATTCTGCTGCTTCCTCCCTTAGAGTTAAACTTGCTTCTGAAAGCTGAACCTCCGGGGAGTTTGTTTGGCAGAGATATAGAACACACTTTTCCAAGCCTGTTGGAAGGCATTTGCAGTTTCATTTCGCGTCTAATTTCCCAAACCAAACTGCTTGCAGCTCTAACTCCCTTCTAACTACCACTTCTTCGGTTCAGTGAGATATGCTGGATTCTAAACGGAGAAGCTTCTCTGACGCTTTTTCACAGAGATTTTGAAACTGAAATCTCCCATGCCGTTTCCACCATAGGCAGCAATGGGCTTCCCCATAGAACTTGCCAACCTGAATTCCTACAGGCTAGATGTGAGAGGCACATTCTGCTGCTTCCTCCCTAAGAGTTAAGCTTGCTTCTGAAAGCTCAACCTCCGGGTAGTCTGTTTGGCAGAGATATAGAACACACTTTTCCAAGCCTGTTGGAAGGCATTTGCAGTTTCATTTCGCGTCTAATTTCCAGAACCAAACTGCTTGCAGCTCTAACTGCCTTCTAACTACCACTTCTTCGGTTCAGTGAGATATGCTGGATTCTAAACGGAGAAGCTTCTCTGACGCTTTTTCACAGAGATTTTGAAACTGAAATCTCCCATGCCGTTTCCACCATCGGCAGCAATGGGCTTCCCCATAGAACTTGCCAACCTGAATTCCTACAGGCTAGATGTGAGAGGCACATTCTGCTGCTTCCTCCCTTAGAGTTAAACTTGCTTCTGAAAGCTCAACCTCCGGGGAGTTTGTTTGGCAGAGATATAGAACACACTTTTCCAAGCCTGTTGGAAGGCATTTGCAGTTTCATTTCGCGTCTAATTTCCCAAACCAAACTCCTTGCAGCTCTAACTCCCTTCTAACTACCACTTCTTCGGTTCAGTGAGATATGCTGGATTCTAAACGGAGAAGCTTCTCTGACGCTTTTTCACAGAGATTTTGAAACTGAAATTTCCAAACCCGTTTCCAACGAAGGTGCCAATGGGCTTCCCCATAGAACTTGCCAACCTGAATTCCTACAGGCTAGATGTGAGAGGCACATTCTGCTGCTTCCTCCCTTAGAGTTAAACTAGCTTCTGAAAGCTCAACCTCCGGGGAGTTTGTTTGGCAGAGATATAGAACACACTTTTCCAAGCCTGTTGGAAGGCATTTGCAGTTTCATTTCGCGTCTAATTTCCCAAACCAAACTGCTTGCAGCTCTAACTCCCTTCTAACTACCATTTCTTCGGTTCAGTGAGATATGCTGGATTCTAAACGGAGAAGCTTCTCTGACGCTTTTTCACAGAGATTTTGAAACTGAAATCTCCCATGCCATTTCCACCATAGCCAGCAATGGGCTTCCCCATAGAACTTGCCAACCTGAATTCCTACAGGCTAGATGTGAGAGGCACATTCTGCTGCTTCCTCCCTTAGAGTTAAACTAGCTTCTGAAAGCTCAACCTCCAGGGAGTCTGTTTGGCAGAGATATAGAACACACTTTTCCAAGCCTGTTGGAAGGCATTTGCAGTTTCATTTCGCGTCTAATTTCCCAAACCGAGCTGCTGCAGCTCTAACTCCCTTCTAACTACCACTTCTTCGGTTCAGTGAGATATGCTGGATTCTAAACGGAGAAGCTTCTCTGACGCTTTTTCACAGAGATTTTGAAACTGAAATTTCCAAACCCGTTTCCAACGAAGGTGCCAATGGGCTTCCCCATAGAACTTGCCAACCTGAATTCCTACAGGCTAGATGTGAGAGGCACATTCTGCTGCTTCCTCCCTTAGAGTTAAACTAGCTTCTGAAAGCTCAACCTCCGGGGAGTTTGTTTGGCAGAGATATAGAACACACTTTTCCAAGCCTGTTGGAAGGCATTTGCAGTTTCATTTCGCGTCTAATTTCCCAAACCAAACTGCTTGCAGCTCTAACTCCCTTCTAACTACCACTTCTTCGGTTCAGTGAGATATGCTGGATTCTAAACGGAGAAGCTTCTCTGACGCTTTTTCACAGAGATTTTGAAACTGAAATCTCCCATGCCGTTTCCACCATAGGCAGCAATGGGCTTCCCCATAGAACTTGCCAACCTGAATTCCTACAGGCTAGATGTGAGAGCTACATTCTGCTGCTTCCTCCCTTAGAGTTAAACTAGCTTCTGAAAGCTCAACCTCCGGGGAGTTTGTTTGGCAGAGATATAGAACACACTTTTCCAAGCCTGTTGGAAGGCATTTGCAGTTTCATTTCGCGTCTAATTTCCCAAACCAAACTGCTTGCAGATCTAACTCCCTTCTAACTACCACTTCTTCGGTTCAGTGAGATATGCTGGATTCTAAACGGAGAAGCTTCTCTGACGCTTTTTCACAGAGATTTTGAAACTGAAATCTCCCATGCCGTTTCCACCATAGCCAGCAATGGGCTTCCCCATAGAACTTGCCAACCTGAATTCCTACAGGCTAGATTTGAGAGGCACATTCTGCTGCTTCCTCCCTTAGAGTTAAACTAGCTTCTGAAAGCTCAACCTCCGGGGAGTTTGTTTGGCAGAGATATAGAACACACTTTTCCAAGCCTGTTGGAAGGCATTTGCAGTTTCATTTCGCGTCTAATTTCCCAAACCAAACTGCTTGCAGCTCTAACTCCCTTCTAACTACCACTTCTTCGGTTCAGTGAGATATGCTGGATTCTAAACGGAGAAGCTTCTCTGACGCTTTTTCACAGAGATTTTGAAACTGAAATCTCCCATGCTGTTTCCACCTTAGCCAGCAATGGGCTTCCCCATAGAACTTGCCAACCTGAATTCCTACAGGCTAGATGTGAGAGGCACATTCTGCTGCTTCCTCCTTTAGAGTTAAACTAGCTTCTGAAAGCTCAACCTCCAGGGAGTCTGTTTGGCAGAGATATAGAACACACTTTTCCAAGCCTGTTGGAAGGCATTTGCAGTTTCATTTCGCGTCTAATTTCCCAAACCAAACTGCTTGCAGCTCTAACTCCCTTCTAACTACCATTTCTTCGGTTCAGTGAGATATGCTGGATTCTAAACGGAGAAGCTTCTCTGACGCTTTTTCACAGAGATTTTGAAACTGAAATCTCCCATGCCATTTCCACCATAGCCAGCAATGGGCTTCCCCATAGAACTTGCCAACCTGAATTCCTAAAGGCTAGATGTGAGAGGCACATTCTGCTGCTTCCTCCCTTAGAGTTAAACTAGCTTCTGAAAGCTCAACCTCCAGGGAGTCTGTTTGGCAGAGATATAGAACACACTTTTCCAAGCCTGTTGGAAGGCATTTGCAGTTTCATTTCGCGTCTAATTTCCCAAACCAAACTGCTTGCAGCTCTAACTCCCTTCTAACTACCACTTCTTCGGTTCAGTGAGATATGCTGGATTCTAAACGGAGAAGCTTCTCTGACGCTTTTTCACAGAGATTTTGAAACTGAAATCTCCCATGCCGTTTCCACCATAGGCAGCAATGGGCTTCCCCATAGAACTTGCCAACCTGAATTCCTACAGGATAGATGTGAGAGGCACATTCTGCTGCTTCCTCCCTTAGAGTTAAACTTGCTTCTGAAAGCTGAACCTCTGGGGAGTTTGTTTGGCAGAGATATAGAACACACTTTTCCAAGCCTGTTGGAAGGCATTTGCAGTTTCATTTCGCGTCTAATTTCCCAAACCAAACTCCTTGCAGCTCTAACTCCCTTCTAACTACCACTTCTTCGGTTCAGTGAGATATGCTGGATTCTAAACGGAGAAGCTTCTCTGACGCTTTTTCACAGAGATTTTGAAACTGAAATCTCCCATGCCGTTTCCACCATAGGCAGCAATGGGCTTCCCCATAGAACTTGCCAACCTGAATTCCTACAGGCTAGATGTGAGAGGCACATTCTGCTGCTTCCTCCCTTAGAGTTAAACTTGCTTCTGAAAGCTGAACCTCCGGGGAGTTTGTTTGGCAGAGATATAGAACACACTTTTCCAAGCCTGTTGGAAGGCATTTGCAGTTTCATTTCGCGTCTAATTTCCCAAACCAAACTCCTTGCAGCTCTAACTCCCTTCTAACTACCACTTCTTCGGTTCAGTGAGATATGCTGGATTCTAAACGGAGAAGCTTCTCTGACGCTTTTTCACAGAGATTTTGAAACTGAAATTTCCAAACCCGTTTCCAACGAAGGTGCCAATGGGCTTCCCCATAGAACTTGCCAACCTGAATTCCTACAGGCTAGATGTGAGAGGCACATTCTGCTGCTTCCTCCCTTAGAGTTAAACTAGCTTCTGAAAGCTCAACCTCCGGGGAGTTTGTTTGGCAGAGATATAGAACACACTTTTCCAAGCCTGTTGGAAGGCATTTGCAGTT
Source organism: Cynocephalus volans (assembly GCF_027409185.1). Classification (NCBI taxonomy): domain Eukaryota; kingdom Metazoa; phylum Chordata; class Mammalia; order Dermoptera; family Cynocephalidae; genus Cynocephalus; species Cynocephalus volans. Next base: position 115,677 of record NW_026902433.1, on the reverse strand, counting down.
TCATTTCGCGTCTAATTTCCCAAACCAAACTGCTTGCAGCTCTAACTCCCTTCTAACTACCACTTCTTCGGTTCAGTGAGATATGCTGGATTCTAAACGGAGAAGCTTCTCTGACGCTTTTTCACAGAGATTTTGAAACTGAAATCTCCCATGCCGTTTCCACCATAGGCAGCAATGGGCTTCCCCATAGAACTTGCCAACCTGAATTCCTACAGGCTAGATGTGAGAGCTACATTCTGCTGCTTCCTCCCTTAGAGTTAAACTAGCTTCTGAAAGCTCAACCTCCGGGGAGTTTGTTTGGCAGAGATATAGAACACACTTTTCCAAGCCTGTTGGAAGGCATTTGCAGTTTCATTTCGCGTCTAATTTCCCAAACCAAACTGCTTGCAGCTCTAACTCCCTTCTAACTACCACTTCTTCGGTTCAGTGAGATATGCTGGATTCTAAACGGAGAAGCTTCTCTGACGCTTTTTCACAGAGATTTTGAAACTGAAATTTCCAAACCCGTTTCCAACGAAGGCGCCAATGGGCTTCCCCATAGAACTTGCCAACCTGAATTCCTACAGGCTAGATGTGAGAGGCACATTCTGCTGCTTCCTCCCTTAGAGTTAAACTAGCTTCTGAAAGCTCAACCTCCGGGGAGTTTGTTTGGCAGAGATATAGAACACACTTTTCCAAGCCTGTTGGAAGGCATTTGCAGTTTCATTTCGCGTCTAATTTCCCAAACCAAACTGCTTGCAGCTCTAACTGCCTTCTAACTACCACTTCTTCGGTTCAGTGAGATATGCTGGATTCTAAACGGAGAAGCTTCTCTGACGCTTTTTCACAGAGATTTTGAAACTGAAATCTCCCATGCCGTTTCCACCATAGGCAGCAATGGGCTTCCCCATAGAACTTGCCAACCTGAATTCCTACAGGCTAGATGTGAGAGGCACATTCTGCTGCTTCCTCCCTTAGAGTTAAACTAGCTTCTGAAAGCTCAACCTCCAGGGAGTCTGTTTGGCAGAGATATAGAACACACTTTTCCAAGCCTGTTGGAAGGCATTTGCAGTTTCATTTCGCGTCTAATTTCCCAAACCAAACTGCTTGCAGCTCTAACTGCCTTCTAACTACCACTTCTTCGGTTCAGTGAGATATGCTGGATTCTAAACGGAGAAGCTTCTCTGACGCTTTTTCACAGAGATTTTGAAACTGAAATCTCCCATGCCGTTTCCACCATAGGCAGCAATGGGCTTCCCCATAGAACTTGCCAACCTGAATTCCTACAGGCTAGATGTGAGAGGCACATTCTGCTGCTTCCTCCCTAAGAGTTAAGCTTGCTTCTGAAAGCTCAACCTCCGGGGAGTTTGTTTGGCAGAGATATAGAACACACTTTTCCAAGCCTGTTGGAAGGCCTTTGCAGTTTCATTTCGCGTCTAATTTCCCAAACAAAACTAGTTGCAGCTCTAACTCCCTTCTAACTACCACTTCTTCGGTTCAGTGAGATATGCTGGATTCTAAACGGAGAAGCTTCTCTGACGCTTTTTCACAGAGATTTTGAAACTGAAATTTCCAAACCCGTTTCCAACGAAGGCGCCAATGGGCTTCCCCATAGAACTTGCCAACCTGAATTCCTACAGGCTAGATGTGAGAGGCACATTCTGCTGCTTCCTCCCTTAGAGTTAAACTAGCTTCTGAAAGCTCAACCTCCAGGGAGTCTGTTTGGCAGAGATATAGAACACACTTTTCCAAGCCTGTTGGAAGGCATTTGCAGTTTCATTTCGCGTCTAATTTCCCAAACCAAACTGCTTGCAGCTCTAACTGCCTTCTAACTACCACTTCTTCGGTTCAGTGAGATATGCTGGATTCTAAACGGAGAAGCTTCTCTGACGCTTTTTCACAGAGATTTTGAAACTGAAATCTCCCATGCCGTTTCCACCATAGGCAGCAATGGGCTTCCCCATAGAACTTGCCAACCTGAATTCCTAAAGGCTAGATGTGAGAGGCACATTCTGCTGCTTCCTCCCTTAGAGTTAAACTAGCTTCTGAAAGCTCAACCTCCGGGGAGTTTGTTTGGCAGAGATATAGAACACACTTTTCCAAGCCTGTTGGAAGGCATTTGCAGTTTCATTTCGCGTCTAATTTCCCAAACCAAACTGCTTGCAGCTCTAACTCCCTTCTAACTACCACTTCTTCGGTTCAGTGAGATATGCTGGATTCTAAACGGAGAAGCTTCTCTGACGCTTTTTCACAGAGATTTTGAAACTGAAATTTCCAAACCCGTTTCCAACGAAGGCGCCAATGGGCTTCCCCATAGAACTTGCCAACCTGAATTCCTACAGGCTAGATGTGAGAGGCACATTCTGCTGCTTCCTCCCTTAGAGTTAAACTAGCTTCTGAAAGCTCAACCTCCGGGGAGTTTGTTTGGCAGAGATATAGAACACACTTTTCCAAGCCTGTTGGAAGGCATTTGCAGTTTCATTTCGCGTCTAATTTCCCAAACCAAACTGCTTGCAGCTCTAACTCCCTTCTAACTACCACTTCTTCGGTTCAGTGAGATATGCTGGATTCTAAACGGAGAAGCTTCTCTGACGCTTTTTCACAGAGATTTTGAAACTGAAATCTCCCATGCTGTTTCCACCATAGGCAGCAATGGGCTTCCCCATAGAACTTGCCAACCTGAATTCCTACAGGCTAGATGTGAGAGGCACATTCTGCTGCTTCCTTCCTTAGAGTTAAACTAGCTTCTGAAAGCTCAACCTCCAGGGAGTCTGTTTGGCAGAAATATAGAACACACTTTTCCAAGCCTGTTGGAAGGCATTTGCTGTTTCATTTCGCGTCTAATTTCCAGAACCAAACTGCTTGCAGCTCTAACTGCCTTCTAACTACCACTTCTTCGGTTCAGTGAGATATGCTGGATTCTAAACGGAGAAGCTTCTCTGACGCTTTTTCACAGAGATTTTGAAACTGAAATCTCCCATGCCGTTTCCACCATAGGCAGCAATGGGCTTCCCCATAGAACTTGCCAACCTGAATTCCTACAGGCTAGATGTGAGAGGCACATTCTGCTGCTTCCTCCCTTAGAGTTAAACTTGCTTCTGAAAGCTCAACCTCCGGGTAGTCTGTTTGGCAGAGATATAGAACACACTTTTCCAAGCCTGTTGGAAGGCATTTGCAGTTTCATTTCGCGTCTAATTTCCCAAACCAAACTGCTTGCAGCTCTAACTCCCTTCTAACTACCACTTCTTCGGTTCAGTGAGATATGCTGGATTCTAAACGGAGAAGCTTCTCTGACGCTTTTTCACAGAGATTTTGAAACTGAAATTTCCAAACCCGTTTCCAACGAAGGCGCCAATGGGCTTCCCATAGAACTTGCCAACCTGAATTCCTACAGGCTAGATGTGAGAGGCACATTCTGCTGCTTCCTCCCTTAGAGTTAAACTAGCTTCTGAAAGCTCAACCTCCGGGGAGTTTGTTTGGCAGAGATAAAGAACACACTTTTCCAAGCCTGTTGGAAGGCATTTGCAGTTTCATTTCGCGTCTAATTTCCCAAACCAAACTGCTTGCAGCTCTAACTCTCTTCTAACTACCACTTCTTCGGTTCAGTGAGATATGCTGGATTCTAAACGGAGAAGCTTCTCTGACGCTTTTTCACAGAGATTTTGAAACTGAAATCTCCCATGCCGTTTCCACCATAGGCAGCAATGGGCTTCCCCATAGAACTTGCCAACCTGAATTCCTACAGGCTAGATGTGAGAGGCACATTCTGCTGCTTCCTCCCTTAGAGTTAAACTTGCTTCTGAAAGCTGAACCTCCGGGGAGTTTGTTTGGCAGAGATATAGAACACACTTTTCCAAGCCTGTTGGAAGGCATTTGCAGTTTCATTTCGCGTCTAATTTCCCAAACCAAACTGCTTGCAGCTCTAACTCCCTTCTAACTACCACTTCTTCGGTTCAGTGAGATATGCTGGATTCTAAACGGAGAAGCTTCTCTGACGCTTTTTCACAGAGATTTTGAAACTGAAATCTCCCATGCCGTTTCCACCATAGGCAGCAATGGGCTTCCCCATAGAACTTGCCAACCTGAATTCCTACAGGCTAGATGTGAGAGGCACATTCTGCTGCTTCCTCCCTAAGAGTTAAGCTTGCTTCTGAAAGCTCAACCTCCGGGTAGTCTGTTTGGCAGAGATATAGAACACACTTTTCCAAGCCTGTTGGAAGGCATTTGCAGTTTCATTTCGCGTCTAATTTCCAGAACCAAACTGCTTGCAGCTCTAACTGCCTTCTAACTACCACTTCTTCGGTTCAGTGAGATATGCTGGATTCTAAACGGAGAAGCTTCTCTGACGCTTTTTCACAGAGATTTTGAAACTGAAATCTCCCATGCCGTTTCCACCATAGGCAGCAATGGGCTTCCCCATAGAACTTGCCAACCTGAATTCCTACAGGCTAGATGTGAGAGGCACATTCTGCTGCTTCCTCCCTTAGAGTTAAACTTGCTTCTGAAAGCTCAACCTCCGGGGAGTTTGTTTGGCAGAGATATAGAACACACTTTTCCAAGCCTGTTGGAAGGCATTTGCAGTTTCATTTCGCGTCTAATTTCCCAAACCAAACTCCTTGCAGCTCTAACTCCCTTCTAACTACCACTTCTTCGGTTCAGTGAGATATGCTGGATTCTAAACGGAGAAGCTTCTCTGACGCTTTTTCACAGAGATTTTGAAACTGAAATTTCCAAACCCGTTTCCAACGAAGGTGCCAATGGGCTTCCCCATAGAACTTGCCAACCTGAATTCCTACAGGCTAGATGTGAGAGGCACATTCTGCTGCTTCCTCCCTTAGAGTTAAACTAGCTTCTGAAAGCTCAACCTCCGGGGAGTTTGTTTGGCAGAGATATAGAACACACTTTTCCAAGCCTGTTGGAAGGCATTTGCAGTTTCATTTCGCGTCTAATTTCCCAAACCAAACTGCTTGCAGCTCTAACTCCCTTCTAACTACCATTTCTTCGGTTCAGTGAGATATGCTGGATTCTAAACGGAGAAGCTTCTCTGACGCTTTTTCACAGAGATTTTGAAACTGAAATCTCCCATGCCATTTCCACCATAGCCAGCAATGGGCTTCCCCATAGAACTTGCCAACCTGAATTCCTAAAGGCTAGATGTGAGAGGCACATTCTGCTGCTTCCTCCCTTAGAGTTAAACTAGCTTCTGAAAGCTCAACCTCCAGGGAGTCTGTTTGGCAGAGATATAGAACACACTTTTCCAAGCCTGTTGGAAGGCATTTGCAGTTTCATTTCGCGTCTAATTTCCCAAACCAAACTGCTTGCAGCTCTAACTCCCTTCTAACTACCACTTCTTCGGTTCAGTGAGATATGCTGGATTCTAAACGGAGAAGCTTCTCTGACGCTTTTTCACAGAGATTTTGAAACTGAAATCTCCCATGCCGTTTCCACCATAGGCAGCAATGGGCTTCCCCATAGAACTTGCCAACCTGAATTCCTACAGGATAGATGTGAGAGGCACATTCTGCTGCTTCCTCCCTTAGAGTTAAACTTGCTTCTGAAAGCTGAACCTCCGGGGAGTTTGTTTGGCAGAGATATAGAACACACTTTTCCAAGCCTGTTGGAAGGCATTTGCAGTTTCATTTCGCGTCTAATTTCCCAAACCAAACTCCTTGCAGCTCTAACTCCCTTCTAACTACCACTTCTTCGGTTCAGTGAGATATGCTGGATTCTAAACGGAGAAGCTTCTCTGACGCTTTTTCACAGAGATTTTGAAACTGAAATCTCCCATGCCGTTTCCACCATAGGCAGCAATGGGCTTCCCCATAGAACTTGCCAACCTGAATTCCTACAGGCTAGATGTGAGAGGCACATTCTGCTGCTTCCTCCCTTAGAGTTAAACTTGCTTCTGAAAGCTGAACCTCCGGGGAGTTTGTTTGGCAGAGATATAGAACACACTTTTCCAAGCCTGTTGGAAGGCATTTGCAGTTTCATTTCGCGTCTAATTTCCCAAACCAAACTCCTTGCAGCTCTAACTCCCTTCTAACTACCACTTCTTCGGTTCAGTGAGATATGCTGGATTCTAAACGGAGAAGCTTCTCTGACGCTTTTTCACAGAGATTTTGAAACTGAAATTTCCAAACCCGTTTCCAACGAAGGTGCCAATGGGCTTCCCCATAGAACTTGCCAACCTGAATTCCTACAGGCTAGATGTGAGAGGCACATTCTGCTGCTTCCTCCCTTAGAGTTAAACTAGCTTCTGAAAGCTCAACCTCCGGGGAGTTTGTTTGGCAGAGATATAGAACACACTTTTCCAAGCCTGTTGGAAGGCATTTGCAGTTTCATTTCGCGTCTAATTTCCCAAACCAAACTGCTTGCAGCTCTAACTCCCTTCTAACTACCATTTCTTCGGTTCAGTGAGATATGCTGGATTCTAAACGGAGAAGCTTCTCTGACGCTTTTTCACAGAGATTTTGAAACTGAAATCTCCCATGCCATTTCCACCATAGCCAGCAATGGGCTTCCCCATAGAACTTGCCAACCTGAATTCCTACAGGCTAGATGTGAGAGGCACATTCTGCTGCTTCCTCCCTTAGAGTTAAACTAGCTTCTGAAAGCTCAACCTCCAGGGAGTCTGTTTGGCAGAGATATAGAACACACTTTTCCAAGCCTGTTGGAAGGCATTTGCAGTTTCATTTCGCGTCTAATTTCCCAAACCAAACTGCTTGCAGCTCTAACTCCCTTCTAACTACCACTTCTTCGGTTCAGTGAGATATGCTGGATTCTAAACGGAGAAGCTTCTCTGACGCTTTTTCACAGAGATTTTGAAACTGAAATCTCCCATGCCGTTTCCACCATAGGCAGCAATGGGCTTCCCCATAGAACTTGCCAACCTGAATTCCTACAGGCTAGATGTGAGAGGCACATTCTGCTGCTTCCTCCCTTAGAGTTAAACTTGCTTCTGAAAGCTGAACCTCCGGGGAGTTTGTTTGGCAGAGATATAGAACACACTTTTCCAAGCCTGTTGGAAGGCATTTGCAGTTTCATTTCGCGTCTAATTTCCCAAACCAAACTCCTTGCAGCTCTAACTCCCTTCTAACTACCACTTCTTCGGTTCAGTGAGATATGCTGGATTCTAAACGGAGAAGCTTCTCTGACGCTTTTTCACAGAGATTTTGAAACTGAAATCTCCCATGCCGTTTCCACCATAGGCAGCAATGGGCTTCCCCATAGAACTTGCCAACCTGAATTCCTACAGGCTAGATGTGAGAGGCACATTCTGCTGCTTCCTCCCTTAGAGTTAAACTTGCTTCTGAAAGCTGAACCTCCGGGGAGTTTGTTTGGCAGAGATATAGAACACACTTTTCCAAGCCTGTTGGAAGGCATTTGCAGTTTCATTTCGCGTCTAATTTCCCAAACCAAACTCCTTGCAGCTCTAACTCCCTTCTAACTACCACTTCTTCGGTTCAGTGAGATATGCTGGATTCTAAACGGAGAAGCTTCTCTGACGCTTTTTCACAGAGATTTTGAAACTGAAATTTCCAAACCCGTTTCCAACGAAGGTGCCAATGGGCTTCCCCATAGAACTTGCCAACCTGAATTCCTACAGGCTAGATGTGAGAGGCACATTCTGCTGCTTCCTCCCTTAGAGTTAAACTAGCTTCTGAAAGCTCAACCTCCGGGGAGTTTGTTTGGCAGAGATATAGAACACACTTTTCCAAGCCTGTTGGAAGGCATTTGCAGTTTCATTTCGCGTCTAATTTCCCAAACCAAACTGCTTGCAGCTCTAACTCCCTTCTAACTACCACTTCTTCGGTTCAGTGAGATATGCTGGATTCTAAACGGAGAAGCTTCTCTGACGCTTTTTCACAGAGATTTTGAAACTGAAATTTCCAAACCCGTTTCCAACGAAGGCGCCAATGGGCTTCCCCATAGAACTTGCCAACCTGAATTCCTACAGGCTAGATGTGAGAGGCACATTCTGCTGCTTCCTCCCTTAGAGTTAAACTAGCTTCTGAAAGCTCAACCTCCGGGGAGTTTGTTTGGCAGAGATATAGAACACACTTTTCCAAGCCTGTTGGAAGGCATTTGCAGTTTCATTTCGCGTCTAATTTCCCAAACCAAACTGCTTGCAGCTCTAACTCCCTTCTAACTACCACTTCTTCGGTTCAGTGAGATATGCTGGATTCTAAACGGAGAAGCTTCTCTGACGCTTTTTCACAGAGATTTTGAAACTGAAATCTCCCATGCCGTTTCCACCATAGGCAGCAATGGGCTTCCCCATAGAACTTGCCAACCTGAATTCCTACAGGCTAGATGTGAGAGGCACATTCTGCTGCTTCCTCCCTTAGAGTTAAACTTGCTTCTGAAAGCTCAACCTCCGGGGAGTTTATTTGGCAGAGATATAGAACACACTTTTCCAAGCCTGTTGGAAGGCATTTGCAGTTTCATTTCGCGTCTAATTTCCCAAACCAAACTGCTTGCAGCTCTAACTGCCTTCTAACTACCACTTCTTCGGTTCAGTGAGATATGCTGGATTCTAAACGGAGAAGCTTCTCTGACGCTTTTTCACAGAGATTTTGAAACTGAAATCTCCCATGCCGTTTCCACCATAGGCAGCAATGGGCTTCCCCATAGAACTTGCCAACCTGAATTCCTAAAGGCTAGATGTGAGAGGCACATTCTGCTGCTTCCTCCCTTAGAGTTAAACTTGCTTCTGAAAGCTCAACCTCCGGGGAGTTTGTTTGGCAGAGATATAGAACACACTTTTCCAAGCCTGTTGGAAGGCATTTGCAGTTTCATTTCGCGTCTAATTTCCCAAACCAAACTGCTTCCAGCTCTAACTCCCTTCTAACTACCACTTCTTCGGTTCAGTGAGATATGCTGGATTCTAAACGGAGAAGCTTCTCTGACGCTTTTTCACAGAGATTTTGAAACTGAAATCTCCCATGCCGTTTCCACCATAGGCAGCAATGGGCTTCCCCATAGAACTTGCCAACCTGAATTCCTACAGGCTAGATGTGAGAGGCACATTCTGCTGCTTCCTCCCTTAGAGTTAAACTAGCTTCTGAAAGCTCAACCTCCGGGGAGTTTGTTTGGCAGAGATATAGAACACACTTTTCCAAGCCTGTTGGAAGGCATTTGCAGTTTCATTTCGCGTCTAATTTCCCAAACCAAACTGCTTGCAGCTCTAACTCCCTTCTAACTACCACTTCTTCAGTTCAGTGAGATATGCTGGATTCTAAACGGAGAAGCTTCTCTGACGCTTTTTCACAGAGATTTTGAAACTGAAATCTCCCATGCCGTTTCCACCATAGGCAGCAATGGGCTTCCCCATAGAACTTGCCAACCTGAATTCCTACAGGCTAGATGTGAGAGGCACATTCTGCTGCTTCCTCCCTTAGAGTTAAACTTGCTTCTGAAAGCTCAACCTCCGGGGAGTTTATTTGGCAGAGATATAGAACACACTTTTCCAAGCCTGTTGGAAGGCATTTGCAGTTTCATTTCGCGTCTAATTTCCCAAACCAAACTGCTTGCAGCTCTAACTCCCTTCTAACTACCACTTCTTCTGTTCAGTGAGATATGCTGGATTCTAAACGGAGAAGCTTCTCTGACGCTTTTTCACAGAGATTTTGAAACTGAAATTTCCAAACCCGTTTCCAACGAAGGCGCCAGTGGGCTTCCCCATAGAACTTGCCAACCTGAATTCCTACAGGCTAGATGTGAGAGGCACATTCTGCTGCTTCCTCCCTTAGAGTTAAACTAGCTTCTGAAAGCTCAACCTCCGGGGAGTTTGTTTGGCAGAGATATAGAACACACTTTTCCAAGCCTGTTGGAAGGCATTTGCAGTTTCATTTCGCGTCTAATTTCCCAAACCAAACTGCTTGCAGCTCTAACTCCCTTCTAACTACCACTTCTTCGGTTCAGTGAGATATGCTGGATTCTAAACGGAGAAGCTTCTCTGACGCTTTTTCACAGAGATTTTGAAACTGAAATCTCCCATGCCGTTTCCACCATAGGCAGCAATGGGCTTCCCCATAGAACTTGCCAACCTGAATTCCTACAGGCTAAATGTGAGAGGCACATTCTGCTGCTTCCTCCCTTAGAGTTAAACTTGCTTCTGAAAGCTCAACCTCCGGGGAGTCTGTTTGGCAGAGATATAGAACACACTTTTCCAAGCCTGTTGGAAGGCATTTGCAGTTTCATTTCGCGTCTAATTTCCCAAACCAAACTGCTTGCAGCTCTAACTCCCTTCTAACTACCACTTCTTCGGTTCAGTGAGATATGCTGGATTCTAAACGGAGAAGCTTCTCTGACGCTTTTTCACAGAGATTTTGAAACTGAAATTTCCAAACCCGTTTCCAACGAAGGCGACAATGGGCTTCCCCATAGAACTTGCCAACCTGAATTCCTACAGGCTAGATGTGAGAGGCACATTCTGCTGCTTCCTCCCTTAGAGTTAAACTAGCTTCTGAAAGCTCAACCTCCGGGGAGTTTGTTTGGCAGAGATATAGAACACACTTTTCCAAGCCTGTTGGAAGGCATTTGCAGTTTCATTTCGGGTCTAATTTCCAGAACCAAACTGCTTGCAGCTCTAACTGCCTTCTAACTACCACTTCTTCGGTTCAGTGAGATATGCTGGATTCTAAACGGAGAAGCTTCTCTGACGCTTTTTCACAGAGATTTTGAAACTGAAATCTCCCATGCCGTTTCCACCATAGGCAGCAATGGGCTTCCCCATAGAACTTGCCAACCTGAATTCCTACAGGCTAGATGTGAGAGGCACATTCTGCTGCTTCCTCCCTTAGAGTTAAACTTGCTTCTGAAAGCTCAACCTCCGGGGAGTCTGTTTGGCAGAGATATAGAACACACTTTTCCAAGCCTGTTGGAAGGCATTTGCAGTTTCATTTCGCGTCTAATTTCCCAAACCAAACTGCTTGCAGCTCTAACTCCCTTCTAACTACCACTTCTTCGGTTCAGTGAGATATGCTGGATTCTAAACGGAGAAGCTTCTCTGACGCTTTTTCACAGAGATTTTGAAACTGAAATTTCCAAACCCGTTTCCAACGAAGGCGTCAATGGGCTTCCCCCTAGAACTTGCCAACCTGAATTCCTACAGGCTAGATGTGAGAGGCACATTCTGCTGCTTCCTCCCTTAGAGTTAAACTAGCTTCTGAAAGCTCAACCTCCGGGGAGTTTGTTTGGCAGAGATAAAGAACACACTTTTCCAAGCCTGTTGGAAGGCATTTGCAGTTTCATTTCGCGTCTAATTTCCCAAACCAAACTGCTTGCAGCTCTAACTCCCTTCTAACTACCACTTCTTCGGTTCAGTGAGATATGCTGGATTCTAAACGGAGAAGCTTCTCTGACGCTTTTTCACAGAGATTTTGAAACTGAAATCTCCCATGCCGTTTCCACCATAGGCAGCAATGGGCTTCCCCATAGAACTTGCCAACCTGAATTCCTACAGGCTAGATGTGAGAGGCACATTCTGCTGCTTCCTCCCTTAGAGTTAAACTTGCTTCTGAAAGCTCAACCTCCGGGGAGTTTGTTTGGCAGAGATATAGAACACACTTTTCCAAGCGTGTTGGAAGGCATTTGCAGTTTCATTTCGCGTCTAATTTCCCAAACCAAACTGCTTGCAGCTCTAACTCCCTTCTAACTACCACTTCTTCGGTTCAGTGAGATATGCTGGATTCTAAACGGAGAAGCTTCTCTGACGCTTTTTCACAGAGATTTTGAAACTGAAATTTCCAAACCCGTTTCCAACGAAGGCGCCAATGGGCTTCCCCATAGAACTTGCCAACCTGAATTCCTACAGGCTAGATGTGAGAGGCACATTCTGCTGCTTCCTCCCTTAGAGTTAAACTAGCTTCTGAAAGCTCAACCTCCGGGGAGTTTGTTTGGCAGAGATATAGAACACACTTTTCCAAGCCTGTTGGAAGGCATTTGCAGTTTCATTTCGCGTCTAATTTCCCAAACCAAACTCCTTGCAGCTCTAACTCCCTTCTAACTACCACTTCTTCGGTTCAGTGAGATATGCTGGATTCTAAACGGAGAAGCTTCTCTGACGCTTTTTCACAGAGATTTTGAAACTGAAATCTCCCATGCCGTTTCCACCATAGGCAGCAATGGGCTTCCCCATAGAACTTGCCAACCTGAATTCCTACAGGCTAGATGTGAGAGGCACATTCTGCTGCTTCCTCCCTTAGAGTTAAACTTCCTTCTGAAAGCTCAACCTCCGGGGAGTTTATTTGGCAGAGATATAGAACACACTTTTCCAAGCCTGTTGGAAGGCATTTGCAGTTTCATTTCGCGTCTAATTTCCCAAACCAAACTGCTTGCAGCTCTAACTCCCTTCTAACTACCACTTCTTCGGTTCAGTGAGATATGCTGGATTCTAAACGGAGAAGCTTCTCTGACGCTTTTTCACAGAGATTTTGAAACTGAAATTTCCAAACCCGTTTCCAACGAAGGCGCCAGTGGGCTTCCCCATAGAACTTGCCAACCTGAATTCCTACAGGCTAGATGTGAGAGGCACATTCTGCTGCTTCCTCCCTTAGAGTTAAACTAGCTTCTGAAAGCTCAACCTCCAGGGAGTCTGTTTGGCAGAGATATAGAACACACTTTTCCAAGCCTGTTGGAAGGCATTTGCAGTTTCATTTCACGTCTAATTTCCCAAACCAAACAGCTTGCAGTTCTAACTCCCTTCTAACTACCACTTCTTCGGTTCAGTGAGATATGCTGGATTCTAAACGGAGAAGCTTCTCTGACGCTTTTTCACAGAGATTTTGAAACTGAAATCTCCCATGCCGTTTCCACCATAGGCAGCAATGGGCTTCCCCATAGAACTTGCCAACCTGAATTCCTACAGGCTAGATGTGAGAGGCACATTCTGCTGCTTCCTCCCTAAGAGTTAAGCTTGCTTCTGAAAGCTCAACCTCCGGGGAGTCTGTTTGGCAGAGATATAGAACTCACTTTTCCAAGCCTGTTGGAAAGCCTTTGCAGTGTCATTTCGCATCTAATTTCCCAAACCAAACTGCTTGCAGCTCTAACTCCCTTCTAACTACCACTTCTTCGGTTCAGTGAGATATGCTGGATTCTAAACGGAGAAGCTTCTCTGACGCTTTTTCACAGAGATTTTGAAACTGAAATTTCCAAACCCGTTTCCAACGAAGGCGCCAATGGGCTTCCCCATAGAACTTGCCAACCTGAATTCCTACAGGCTAGATGTGAGAGGCACATTCTGCTGCTTCCTCCCTTAGAGTTAAACTAGCTTCTGAAAGCTCAACCACCGGGGAGTTTGTTTGGCAGAGATATAGAACACACTTTTCCAAGCCTGTTGGAAGGCATTTGCAGTTTCATTTCGCGTCTAATTTCCCAAACCAAACTGCTTGCAGCTCTAACTCCCTTCTAACTACCACTTCTTCGGTTCAGTGAGATATGCTGGATTCTAAACGGAGAAGCTTCTCTGACGCTTTTTCACAGAGATTTTGAAACTGAAATCTCCCATGCCGTTTCCACCATAGGCAGCAATGGGCTTCCCCATAGAACTTGCCAACCTGGATTCCTACAGGCTAGATGTGAGAGGCACATTCTGCTGCTTCCTCCCTAACAGTTAAGCTTGCTTCTGAAAGCTCAACCACCGGGGACTCTGTTTGGCACAGATATAGAACACAATTTTCCAAGCCTGTTGGAAGGCCTTTGCAGTGTCATTTCGCATCTAATTTCCCAAACCAAACTGCTTGCAGCTCTAACTCCCTTCTAACTACCACTTCTTCGGTTCAGTGAGATATGCTGGATTCTAAACGGAGAAGCTTCTCTGACGCTTTTTCACAGAGATTTTGAAACTGAAATCTCCCATGCCATTTCCACCATAGCCAGCAATGGGCTTCCCCATAGAACTTGCCAACCTGAATTCCTACAGGCTAGATGTGAGAGGCACATTCTGCTGCTTCCTCCCTTAGAGTTAAACTAGCTTCTGAAAGCTCAACCTCCAGGGAGTCTGTTTGGCAGAGATATAGAACACACTTTTCCAAGCCTGTTGGAAGGCATTTGCAGTTTCATTTCGCGTCTAATTTCCCAAACCAAACTGCTTGCAGCTCTAACTCCCTTCTAACTACCACTTCTTCGGTTCAGTGAGATATGCTGGATTCTAAACGGAGAAGCTTCTCTGACGCTTTTTCACAGAGATTTTGAAACTGAAATCTCCCATGCCGTTTCCACCATAGGCAGCAATGGGCTTCCCCATAGAACTTGCCAACCTGAATTCCTACAGGCTAGATGTGAGAGGCACATTCTGCTGCTTCCTCCCTTAGAGTTAAACTTGCTTCTGAAAGCTGAACCTCCGGGGAGTTTGTTTGGCAGAGATATAGAACACACTTTTCCAAGCCTGTTGGAAGGCATTTGCAGTTTCATTTCGCGTCTAATTTCCCAAACCAAACTCCTTGCAGCTCTAACTCCCTTCTAACTACCACTTCTTCGGTTCAGTGAGATATGCTGGATTCTAAACGGAGAAGCTTCTCTGACGCTTTTTCACAGAGATTTTGAAACTGAAATCTCCCATGCCGTTTCCACCATAGGCAGCAATGGGCTTCCCCATAGAACTTGCCAACCTGAATTCCTACAGGCTAGATGTGAGAGGCACATTCTGCTGCTTCCTCCCTTAGAGTTAAACTTGCTTCTGAAAGCTGAACCTCCGGGGAGTTTGTTTGGCAGAGATATAGAACACACTTTTCCAAGCCTGTTGGAAGGCATTTGCAGTTTCATTTCGCGTCTAATTTCCCAAACCAAACTCCTTGCAGCTCTAACTCCCTTCTAACTACCACTTCTTCGGTTCAGTGAGATATGCTGGATTCTAAACGGAGAAGCTTCTCTGACGCTTTTTCACAGAGATTTTGAAACTGAAATTTCCAAACCCGTTTCCAACGAAGGTGCCAATGGGCTTCCCCATAGAACTTGCCAACCTGAATTCCTACAGGCTAGATGTGAGAGGCACATTCTGCTGCTTCCTCCCTTAGAGTTAAACTAGCTTCTGAAAGCTCAACCTCCGGGGAGTTTGTTTGGCAGAGATATAGAACACACTTTTCCAAGCCTGTTGGAAGGCATTTGCAGTTTCATTTCGCGTCTAATTTCCCAAACCAAACTGCTTGCAGCTCTAACTCCCTTCTAACTACCACTTCTTCGGTTCAGTGAGATATGCTGGATTCTAAACGGAGAAGCTTCTCTGACGCTTTTTCACAGAGATTTTGAAACTGAAATCTCCCATGCCGTTTCCACCATAGGCAGCAATGGGCTTCCCCATAGAACTTGCCAACCTGAATTCCTACAGGCTAGATGTGAGAGCTACATTCTGCTGCTTCCTCCCTTAGAGTTAAACTAGCTTCTGAAAGCTCAACCTCCGGGGAGTTTGTTTGGCAGAGATATAGAACACACTTTTCCAAGCCTGTTGGAAGGCATTTGCAGTTTCATTTCGCGTCTAATTTCCCAAACCAAACTGCTTGCAGCTCTAACTCCCTTCTAACTACCACTTCTTCGGTTCAGTGAGATATGCTGGATTCTAAACGGAGAAGCTTCTCTGACGCTTTTTCACAGAGATTTTGAAACTGAAATCTCCCATGCTGTTTCCACCTTAGCCAGCAATGGGCTTCCCCATAGAACTTGCCAACCTGAATTCCTACAGGCTAGATGTGAGAGGCACATTCTGCTGCTTCCTCCTTTAGAGTTAAACTAGCTTCTGAAAGCTCAACCTCCAGGGAGTCTGTTTGGCAGAGATATAGAACACACTTTTCCAAGCCTGTTGGAAGGCATTTGCAGTTTCATTTCGCGTCTAATTTCCCAAACCAAACTGCTTGCAGCTCTAACTGCCTTCTAACTACCACTTCTTCGGTTCAGTGAGATATGCTGGATTCTAAACGGAGAAGCTTCTCTGACGCTTTTTCACAGAGATTTTGAAACTGAAATCTCCCATGCCGTTTCCACCATAGGCAGCAATGGGCTTCCCCATAGAACTTGCCAACCTGAATTCCTAAAGGCTAGATGTGAGAGGCACATTCTGCTGCTTCCTCCCTTAGAGTTAAACTAGCTTCTGAAAGCTCAACCTCCGGGGAGTTTGTTTGGCAGAGATATAGAACACACTTTTCCAAGCCTGTTGGAAGGCATTTGCAGTTTCATTTCGCGTCTAATTTCCCAAACCAAACTGCTTGCAGCTCTAACTCCCTTCTAACTACCACTTCTTCGGTTCAGTGAGATATGCTGGATTCTAAACGGAGAAGCTTCTCTGACGCTTTTTCACAGAGATTTTGAAACTGAAATTTCCAAACCCGTTTCCAACGAAGGCGCCTATGGGCTTCCCCATAGAACTTGCCAACCTGAATTCCTACAGGCTAGATGTGAGAGGCACATTCTGCTGCTTCCTCCCTTAGAGTTAAACTAGCTTCTGAAAGCTCAACCTCCGGGGAGTTTGTTTGGCAGAGATATAGAACACACTTTTCCAAGCCTGTTGGAAGGCATTTGCAGTTTCATTTCGCGTCTAATTTCCCAAACCAAACTGCTTGCAGCTCTAACTCCCTTCTAACTACCACTTCTTCGGTTCAGTGAGATATGCTGGATTCTAAACGGAGAAGCTTCTCTGACGCTTTTTCACAGAGATTTTGAAACTGAAATCTCCCATGCTGTTTCCACCATAGGCAGCAATGGGCTTCCCCATAGAACTTGCCAACCTGAATTCCTACAGGCTACATGTGAGAGGCACATTCTGCTGCTTCCTTCCTTAGAGTTAAACTAGCTTCTGAAAGCTCAACCTCCAGGGAGTCTGTTTGGCAGAAATATAGAACACACTTTTCCAAGCCTGTTGGAAGGCATTTGCTGTTTCATTTCGCGTCTAATTTCCAGAACCAAACTGCTTGCAGCTCTAACTGCCTTCTAACTACCACTTCTTCGGTTCAGTGAGATATGCTGGATTCTAAACGGAGAAGCTTCTCTGACGCTTTTTCACAGAGATTTTGAAACTGAAATCTCCCATGCCGTTTCCACCATAGGCAGCAATGGGCTTCCCCATAGAACTTGCCAACCTGAATTCCTACAGGCTAGATGTGAGAGGCACATTCTGCTGCTTCCTCCCTTAGAGTTAAACTTGCTTCTGAAAGCTCAACCTCCGGGGAGTCTGTTTGGCAGAGATATAGAACACACTTTTCCAAGCCTGTTGGAAGGCATTTGCAGTTTCATTTCGCGTCTAATTTCCCAAACCAAACTGCTTGCAGCTCTAACTCCCTTCTAACTACCACTTCTTCGGTTCAGTGAGATATGCTGGATTCTAAACAGAGAAGCTTCTCTGACGCTTTTTCACAGAGATTTTGAAACTGAAATTTCCAAACCCGTTTCCAACGAAGGCGCCAATGGGCTTCCCATAGAACTTGCCAACCTGAATTCCTAAAGGCTAGATGTGAGAGGCACATTCTGCTGCTTCCTCCCTTAGAGTTAAACTAGCTTCTGAAAGCTCAACCTCCGGGGAGTTTGTTTGGCAGAGATAAAGAACACACTTTTCCAAGCCTGTTGGAAGGCATTTGCAGTTTCATTTCGCGTCTAATTTCCCAAACCAAACTGCTTGCAGCTCTAACTCCCTTCTAACTACCACTTCTTCGGTTCAGTGAGATATGCTGGATTCTAAACGGAGAAGCTTCTCTGACGCTTTTTCACAGAGATTTTGAAACTGAAATCTCCCATGCCGTTTCCACCATAGGCAGCAATGGGCTTCCCCATAGAACTTGCCAACCTGAATTCCTACAGGCTAGATGTGAGAGGCACATTCTGCTGCTTCCTCCCTTAGAGTTAAACTTGCTTCTGAAAGCTGAACCTCCGGGGAGTTTGTTTGGCAGAGATATAGAACACACTTTTCCAAGCCTGTTGGAAGGCATTTGCAGTTTCATTTCGCGTCTAATTTCCCAAACCAAACTGCTTGCAGCTCTAACTCCCTTCTAACTACCACTTCTTCGGTTCAGTGAGATATGCTGGATTCTAAACGGAGAAGCTTCTCTGACGCTTTTTCACAGAGATTTTGAAACTGAAATCTCCCATGCCGTTTCCACCATAGGCAGCAATGGGCTTCCCCATAGAACTTGCCAACCTGAATTCCTACAGGCTAGATGTGAGAGGCACATTCTGCTGCTTCCTCCCTAAGAGTTAAGCTTGCTTCTGAAAGCTCAACCTCCGGGTAGTCTGTTTGGCAGAGATATAGAACACACTTTTCCAAGCCTGTTGGAAGGCATTTGCAGTTTCATTTCGCGTCTAATTTCCAGAACCAAACTGCTTGCAGCTCTAACTGCCTTCTAACTACCACTTCTTCGGTTCAGTGAGATATGCTGGATTCTAAACGGAGAAGCTTCTCTGACGCTTTTTCACAGAGATTTTGAAACTGAAATCTCCCATGCCGTTTCCACCATAGGCAGCAATGGGCTTCCCCATAGAACTTGCCAACCTGAATTCCTACAGGCTAGATGTGAGAGGCACATTCTGCTGCTTCCTCCCTTAGAGTTAAACTTGCTTCTGAAAGCTCAACCTCCGGGGAGTTTGTTTGGCAGAGATATAGAACACACTTTTCCAAGCCTGTTGGAAGGCATTTGCAGTTTCATTTCGCGTCTAATTTCCCAAACCAAACTCCTTGCAGCTCTAACTCCCTTCTAACTACCACTTCTTCGGTTCAGTGAGATATGCTGGATTCTAAACGGAGAAGCTTCTCTGACGCTTTTTCACAGAGATTTTGAAACTGAAATTTCCAAACCCGTTTCCAACGAAGGTGCCAATGGGCTTCCCCATAGAACTTGCCAACCTGAATTCCTACAGGCTAGATGTGAGAGGCACATTCTGCTGCTTCCTCCCTTAGAGTTAAACTAGCTTCTGAAAGCTCAACCTCCGGGGAGTTTGTTTGGCAGAGATATAGAACACACTTTTCCAAGCCTGTTGGAAGGCATTTGCAGTTTCATTTCGCGTCTAATTTCCCAAACCAAACTGCTTGCAGCTCTAACTCCCTTCTAACTACCATTTCTTCGGTTCAGTGAGATATGCTGGATTCTAAACGGAGAAGCTTCTCTGACGCTTTTTCACAGAGATTTTGAAACTGAAATCTCCCATGCCATTTCCACCATAGCCAGCAATGGGCTTCCCCATAGAACTTGCCAACCTGAATTCCTAAAGGCTAGATGTGAGAGGCACATTCTGCTGCTTCCTCCCTTAGAGTTAAACTAGCTTCTGAAAGCTCAACCTCCAGGGAGTCTGTTTGGCAGAGATATAGAACACACTTTTCCAAGCCTGTTGGAAGGCATTTGCAGTTTCATTTCGCGTCTAATTTCCCAAACCAAACTGCTTGCAGCTCTAACTCCCTTCTAACTACCACTTCTTCGGTTCAGTGAGATATGCTGGATTCTAAACGGAGAAGCTTCTCTGACGCTTTTTCACAGAGATTTTGAAACTGAAATCTCCCATGCCGTTTCCACCATAGGCAGCAATGGGCTTCCCCATAGAACTTGCCAACCTGAATTCCTACAGGATAGATGTGAGAGGCACATTCTGCTGCTTCCTCCCTTAGAGTTAAACTTGCTTCTGAAAGCTGAACCTCCGGGGAGTTTGTTTGGCAGAGATATAGAACACACTTTTCCAAGCCTGTTGGAAGGCATTTGCAGTTTCATTTCGCGTCTAATTTCCCAAACCAAACTCCTTGCAGCTCTAACTCCCTTCTAACTACCACTTCTTCGGTTCAGTGAGATATGCTGGATTCTAAACGGAGAAGCTTCTCTGACGCTTTTTCACAGAGATTTTGAAACTGAAATCTCCCATGCCGTTTCCACCATAGGCAGCAATGGGCTTCCCCATAGAACTTGCCAACCTGAATTCCTACAGGCTAGATGTGAGAGGCACATTCTGCTGCTTCCTCCCTTAGAGTTAAACTTGCTTCTGAAAGCTGAACCTCCGGGGAGTTTGTTTGGCAGAGATATAGAACACACTTTTCCAAGCCTGTTGGAAGGCATTTGCAGTTTCATTTCGCGTCTAATTTCCCAAACCAAACTCCTTGCAGCTCTAACTCCCTTCTAACTACCACTTCTTCGGTTCAGTGAGATATGCTGGATTCTAAACGGAGAAGCTTCTCTGACGCTTTTTCACAGAGATTTTGAAACTGAAATTTCCAAACCCGTTTCCAACGAAGGTGCCAATGGGCTTCCCCATAGAACTTGCCAACCTGAATTCCTACAGGCTAGATGTGAGAGGCACATTCTGCTGCTTCCTCCCTTAGAGTTAAACTAGCTTCTGAAAGCTCAACCTCCGGGGAGTTTGTTTGGCAGAGATATAGAACACACTTTTCCAAGCCTGTTGGAAGGCATTTGCAGTTTCATTTCGCGTCTAATTTCCCAAACCAAACTGCTTGCAGCTCTAACTCCCTTCTAACTACCACTTCTTCGGTTCAGTGAGATATGCTGGATTCTAAACGGAGAAGCTTCTCTGACGCTTTTTCACAGAGATTTTGAAACTGAAATCTCCCATGCCGTTTCCACCATAGGCAGCAATGGGCTTCCCCATAGAACTTGCCAACCTGAATTCCTACAGGCTAGATGTGAGAGCTACATTCTGCTGCTTCCTCCCTTAGAGTTAAACTAGCTTCTGAAAGCTCAACCTCCGGGGAGTTTGTTTGGCAGAGATATAGAACACACTTTTCCAAGCCTGTTGGAAGGCATTTGCAGTTTCATTTCGCGTCTAATTTCCCAAACCAAACTGCTTGCAGCTCTAACTCCCTTCTAACTACCACTTCTTCGGTTCAGTGAGATATGCTGGATTCTAAACGGAGAAGCTTCTCTGACGCTTTTTCACAGAGATTTTGAAACTGAAATTTCCAAACCCGTTTCCAACGAAGGCGCCAATGGGCTTCCCCATAGAACTTGCCAACCTGAATTCCTACAGGCTAGATGTGAGAGGCACATTCTGCTGCTTCCTCCCTTAGAGTTAAACTAGCTTCTGAAAGCTCAACCTCCGGGGAGTTTGTTTGGCAGAGATATAGAACACACTTTTCCAAGCCTGTTGGAAGGCATTTGCAGTTTCATTTCGCGTCTAATTTCCCAAACCAAACTGCTTGCAGCTCTAACTGCCTTCTAACTACCACTTCTTCGGTTCAGTGAGATATGCTGGATTCTAAACGGAGAAGCTTCTCTGACGCTTTTTCACAGAGATTTTGAAACTGAAATCTCCCATGCCGTTTCCACCATAGGCAGCAATGGGCTTCCCCATAGAACTTGCCAACCTGAATTCCTACAGGCTAGATGTGAGAGGCACATTCTGCTGCTTCCTCCCTTAGAGTTAAACTAGCTTCTGAAAGCTCAACCTCCAGGGAGTCTGTTTGGCAGAGATATAGAACACACTTTTCCAAGCCTGTTGGAAGGCATTTGCAGTTTCATTTCGCGTCTAATTTCCCAAACCAAACTGCTTGCAGCTCTAACTGCCTTCTAACTACCACTTCTTCGGTTCAGTGAGATATGCTGGATTCTAAACGGAGAAGCTTCTCTGACGCTTTTTCACAGAGATTTTGAAACTGAAATCTCCCATGCCGTTTCCACCATAGGCAGCAATGGGCTTCCCCATAGAACTTGCCAACCTGAATTCCTACAGGCTAGATGTGAGAGGCACATTCTGCTGCTTCCTCCCTAAGAGTTAAGCTTGCTTCTGAAAGCTCAACCTCCGGGGAGTTTGTTTGGCAGAGATATAGAACACACTTTTCCAAGCCTGTTGGAAGGCCTTTGCAGTTTCATTTCGCGTCTAATTTCCCAAACAAAACTAGTTGCAGCTCTAACTCCCTTCTAACTACCACTTCTTCGGTTCAGTGAGATATGCTGGATTCTAAACGGAGAAGCTTCTCTGACGCTTTTTCACAGAGATTTTGAAACTGAAATTTCCAAACCCGTTTCCAACGAAGGCGCCAATGGGCTTCCCCATAGAACTTGCCAACCTGAATTCCTACAGGCTAGATGTGAGAGGCACATTCTGCTGCTTCCTCCCTTAGAGTTAAACTAGCTTCTGAAAGCTCAACCTCCAGGGAGTCTGTTTGGCAGAGATATAGAACACACTTTTCCAAGCCTGTTGGAAGGCATTTGCAGTTTCATTTCGCGTCTAATTTCCCAAACCAAACTGCTTGCAGCTCTAACTGCCTTCTAACTACCACTTCTTCGGTTCAGTGAGATATGCTGGATTCTAAACGGAGAAGCTTCTCTGACGCTTTTTCACAGAGATTTTGAAACTGAAATCTCCCATGCCGTTTCCACCATAGGCAGCAATGGGCTTCCCCATAGAACTTGCCAACCTGAATTCCTACAGGCTAGATGTGAGAGGCACATTCTGCTGCTTCGTCCCTGAGAGTTAAGCTTGCTTGTGAAAGCTCAACCTCCGGGGAGTCTGTTTGGCAGAGATATAAAACACACTTTTCCAAGCCTGTTGGAAGGCCTTTGCAGTGTCATTTCGCATCTAATTTCCCAAACCAAACTGCTTGCAGCTCTAACTCCCTTCTAACTACCACTTCTTCGGTTCAGTGAGATATGCTGGATTCTAAACGGAGAAGCTTCTCTGACGCTTTTTCACAGAGATTTTGAAACTGAAATCTCCCATGCCGTTTCCACCATAGGCAGCAATGGGCTTCCCCATAGAACTTGCCAACCTGAATTCCTACAGGCTAGATGTGAGAGGCACATTCTGCTGCTTCCTCCCTTAGAGTTAAACTAGCTTCTGAAAGCTCAACCTCCGGGGAGTTTGTTTGGCAGAGATATAGAACACACTTTTCCAAGCCTGTTGGAAGGCATTTGCAGTTTCATTTCGCGTCTAATTTCCCAAACCAAACTGCTTGCAGCTCTAACTCCCTTCTAACTACCACTTCTTCGGTTCAGTGAGATATGCTGGATTCTAAACGGAGAAGCTTCTCTGACGCTTTTTCACAGAGATTTTGAAACTGAAATCTCCCATGCCGTTTCCACCATAGGCAGCAATGGGCTTCCCCATAGAACTTGCCAACCTGAATTCCTACAGGCTAGATGTGAGAGGCACATTCTGCTGCTTCCTCCCTAAGAGTTAAACTTGCTTCTGAAAGCTCAACCTCCGGGGAGTTTGTTTGGCAGAGATATAGAACACACTTTTCCAAGCCTGTTGGAAGGCATTTGCAGTTTCATTTCGCGTCTAATTTCCCAAACCAAACTGCTTGCAGCTCTAACTCCCTTCTAACTACCACTTCTTCGGTTCACTGAGATATGCTGGATTCTAAACGGAGAAGCTTCTCTGACGCTTTTTCACAGAGATTTTGAAACTGAAATTTCCAAACCCGTTTCCAACGAAGGCGCCAATGGGCTTCCCCATAGAACTTGCCAACCTGAATTCCTACAGGCTAGATGTGAGAGGCACATTCTGCTGCTTCCTCCCTTAGAGTTAAACTAGCTTCTGAAAGCTCAACCTCCGGGGAGTTTGTTTGGCAGAGATATAGAACACACTTTTCCAAGCCTGTTGGAAGGCATTTGCAGTTTCATTTCGCGTCTAATTTCCCAAACCAAACTGCTTGCAGCTCTAACTGCCTTCTAACTACCACTTCTTCGGTTCAGTGAGATATGCTGGATTCTAAACGGAGAAGCTTCTCTGACGCTTTTTCACAGAGATTTTGAAACTGAAATCTCCCATGCCGTTTCCACCATAGGCAGCAATGGGCTTCCCCATAGAACTTGCCAACCTGAATTCCTACAGGCTAGATGTGAGAGGCACATTCTGCTGCTTCCTCCCTTAGAGTTAAACTAGCTTCTGAAAGCTCAACCTCCGGGGAGTTTGTTTGGCAGAGATATAGAACACACTTTTCCAAGCCTGTTGGAAGGCCTTTGCAGTTTCATTTCGCGTCTAATTTCCCAAACAAAACTAGTTGCAGCTCTAACTCCCTTCTAACTACCACTTCTTCGGTTCAGTGAGATATGCTGGATTCTAAACGGAGAAGCTTCTCTGACGCTTTTTCACAGAGATTTTGAAACTGAAATTTCCAAACCCGTTTCCAACGAAGGCGCCAATGGGCTTCCCCATAGAACTTGCCAACCTGAATTCCTACAGGCTAGATGTGAGAGGCACATTCTTCTGCTTCCTCCCTTAGAGTTAAACTAGCTTCTGAAAGCTCAACCTCCAGGGAGTCTGTTTGGCAGAGATATAGAACACACTTTTCCAAGCCTGTTGGAAGGCATTTGCAGTTTCATTTCGCGTCTAATTTCCCAAACCAAACTGCTTGCAGCTCTAACTGCCTTCTAACTACCACTTCTTCGGTTCAGTGAGATATGCTGGATTCTAAACGGAGAAGCTTCTCTGACGCTTTTTCACAGAGATTTTGAAACTGAAATCTCCCATGCCGTTTCCACCATAGGCAGCAATGGGCTTCCCCATAGAACTTGCCAACCTGAATTCCTACAGGCTAGATGTGAGAGGCACATTCTGCTGCTTCCTCCCTAAGAGTTAAGCTTGCTTCTGAAAGCTCAACCTCCGGGGAGTTTGTTTGGCAGAGATATAGAACACACTTTTCCAAGCCTGTTGGAAGGCCTTTGCAGTTTCATTTCGCGTCTAATTTCCCAAACAAAACTAGTTGCAGCTCTAACTCCCTTCTAACTACCACTTCTTCGGTTCAGTGAGATATGCTGGATTCTAAACGGAGAAGCTTCTCTGACGCTTTTTCACAGAGATTTTGAAACTGAAATTTCCAAACCCGTTTCCAACGAAGGCGCCAATGGGCTTCCCCATAGAACTTGCCAACCTGAATTCCTACAGGCTAGATGTGAGAGGCACATTCTGCTGCTTCCTCCCTTAGAGTTAAACTAGCTTCTGAAAGCTCAACCTCCAGGGAGTCTGTTTGGCAGAGATATAGAACACACTTTTCCAAGCCTGTTGGAAGGCATTTGCAGTTTCATTTCGCGTCTAATTTCCCAAACCAAACTGCTTGCAGCTCTAACTACCTTCTAACTACCACTTCTTCGGTTCAGTGAGATATGCTGGATTCTAAACGGAGAAGCTTCTCTGACGCTTTTTCACAGAGATTTTGAAACTGAAATCTCCCATGCCGTTTCCACCATAGGCAGCAATGGGCTTCCCCATAGAACTTGCCAACCTGAATTCCTACAGGCTAGATGTGAGAGGCACATTCTGCTGCTTCCTCCCTAAGAGTTAAGCTTGCTTGTGAAAGCTCAACCTCCGGGGAGTCTGTTTGGCAGAGATATAAAACACACTTTTCCAAGCCTGTTGGAAGGCCTTTGCAGTGTCATTTCGCATCTAATTTCCCAAACCAAACTGCTTGCAGCTCTAACTCCCTTCTAACTACCACTTCTTCGGTTCAGTGAGATATGCTGGATTCTAAACGGAGAAGCTTCTCTGACGCTTTTTCACAGAGATTTTGAAACTGAAATCTCCCATGCCGTTTCCACCATAGGCAGCAATGGGCTTCCCCATAGAACTTGCCAACCTGAATTCCTACAGGCTAGATGTGAGAGGCACATTCTGCTGCTTCCTCCCTTAGAGTTAAACTAGCTTCTGAAAGCTCAACCTCCGGGGAGTTTGTTTGGCAGAGATATAGAACACACTTTTCCAAGCCTGTTGGAAGGCATTTGCAGTTTCATTTCGCGTCTAATTTCCCAAACCAAACTGCTTGCAGCTCTAACTCCCTTCTAACTACCACTTCTTCGGTTCAGTGAGATATGCTGGATTCTAAACGGAGAAGCTTCTCTGACGCTTTTTCACAGAGATTTCGAAACTGAAATCTCCCATGCCGTTTCCACCATAGGCAGCAATGGGCTTCCCCATAGAACTTGCCAACCTGAATTCCTACAGGCTAGATGTGAGAGGCACATTCTGCTGCTTCCTCCCTTAGAGTTAAACTTGCTTCTGAAAGCTCAACCTCCGGGGAGTTTGTTTGGCAGAGATATAGAACACACTTTTCCAAGCCTGTTGGAAGGCATTTGCAGTTTCATTTCGCGTCTAATTTCCCAAACCAAACTGCTTGCAGCTCTAACTCCCTTCTAACTACCACTTCTTCGGTTCAGTGAGATATGCTGGATTCTAAACGGAGAAGCTTCTCTGACGCTTTTTCACAGAGATTTTGAAACTGAAATTTCCAAACCCGTTTCCAACGAAGGCGCCAATGGGCTTCCCCATAGAACTTGCCAACCTGAATTCCTACAGGCTAGATGTGAGAGGCACATTCTGCTGCTTCCTCCCTTAGAGTTAAACTAGCTTCTGAAAGCTCAACCTCCGGGGAGTTTGTTTGGCAGAGATATAGAACACACTTTTCCAAGCCTGTTGGAAGGCATTTGCAGTTTCATTTCGCGTCTAATTTCCCAAACCAAACTGCTTGCAGCTCTAACTGCCTTCTAACTACCACTTCTTCGGTTCAGTGAGATATGCTGGATTCTAAACGGAGAAGCTTCTCTGACGCTTTTTCACAGAGATTTTGAAACTGAAATCTCCCATGCCGTTTCCACCATAGGCAGCAATGGGCTTCCCCATAGAACTTGCCAACCTGAATTCCTACAGGCTAGATGTGAGAGGCACATTCTGCTGCTTCCTCCCTTAGAGTTAAACTAGCTTCTGAAAGCTCAACCTCCGGGGAGTTTGTTTGGCAGAGATATAGAACACACTTTTCCAAGCCTGTGGGAAGGCCTTTGCAGTTTCATTTCGCGTCTAATTTCCCAAACAAAACTAGTTGCAGCTCTAACTCCCTTCTAACTACCACTTCTTCGGTTCAGTGAGATATGCTGGATTCTAAACGGAGAAGCTTCTCTGACGCTTTTTCACAGAGATTTTGAAACTGAAATTTCCAAACCCGTTTCCAACGAAGGCGCCAATGGGCTTCCCCATAGAACTTGCCAACCTGAATTCCTACAGGCTAGATGTGAGAGGCACATTCTGCTGCTTCCTCCCTTAGAGTTAAACTAGCTTCTGAAAGCTCAACCTCCAGGGAGTCTGTTTGGCAGAGATATAGAACACACTTTTCCAAGCCTGTTGGAAGGCATTTGCAGTTTCATTTCGCGTCTAATTTCCCAAACCAAACTGCTTGCAGCTCTAACTGCCTTCTAACTACCACTTCTTCGGTTCAGTGAGATATGCTGGATTCTAAACGGAGAAGCTTCTCTGACGCTTTTTCACAGAGATTTTGAAACTGAAATCTCCCATGCCGTTTCCACCATAGGCAGCAATGGGCTTCCCCATAGAACTTGCCAACCTGAATTCCTACAGGCTAGATGTGAGAGGCACATTCTGCTGCTTCCTCCCTAAGAGTTAAGCTTGCTTCTGAAAGCTCAACCTCCGGGGAGTTTGTTTGGCAGAGATATAGAACACACTTTTCCAAGCCTGTTGGAAGGCCTTTGCAGTTTCATTTCGCGTCTAATTTCCCAAACAAAACTAGTTGCAGCTCTAACTCCCTTCTAACTACCACTTCTTCGGTTCAGTGAGATATGCTGGATTCTAAACGGAGAAGCTTCTCTGACGCTTTTTCACAGAGATTTTGAAACTGAAATTTCCAAACCCGTTTCCAACGAAGGCGCCAATGGGCTTCCCCATAGAACTTGCCAACCTGAATTCCTACAGGCTAGATGTGAGAGGCACATTCTGCTGCTTCCTCCCTTAGAGTTAAACTAGCTTCTGAAAGCTCAACCTCCAGGGAGTCTGTTTGGCAGAGATATAGAACACACTTTTCCAAGCCTGTTGGAAGGCATTTGCAGTTTCATTTCGCGTCTAATTTCCCAAACCAAACTGCTTGCAGCTCTAACTGCCTTCTAACTACCACTTCTTCGGTTCAGTGAGATATGCTGGATTCTAAACGGAGAAGCTTCTCTGACGCTTTTTCACAGAGATTTTGAAACTGAAATCTCCCATGCCGTTTCCACCATAGGCAGCAATGGGCTTCCCCATAGAACTTGCCAACCTGAATTCCTACAGGCTAGATGTGAGAGGCACATTCTGCTGCTTCGTCCCTGAGAGTTAAGCTTGCTTGTGAAAGCTCAACCTCCGGGGAGTCTGTTTGGCAGAGATATAAAACACACTTTTCCAAGCCTGTTGGAAGGCCTTTGCAGTGTCATTTCGCATCTAATTTCCCAAACCAAACTGCTTGCAGCTCTAACTCCCTTCTAACTACCACTTCTTCGGTTCAGTGAGATATGCTGGATTCTAAACGGAGAAGCTTCTCTGACGCTTTTTCACAGAGATTTTGAAACTGAAATCTCCCATGCCGTTTCCACCATAGGCAGCAATGGGCTTCCCCATAGAACTTGCCAACCTGAATTCCTACAGGCTAGATGTGAGAGGCACATTCTGCTGCTTCCTCCCTTAGAGTTAAACTAGCTTCTGAAAGCTCAACCTCCGGGGAGTTTGTTTGGCAGAGATATAGAACACACTTTTCCAAGCCTGTTGGAAGGCATTTGCAGTTTCATTTCGCGTCTAATTTCCCAAACCAAACTGCTTGCAGCTCTAACTCCCTTCTAACTACCACTTCTTCGGTTCAGTGAGATATGCTGGATTCTAAACGGAGAAGCTTCTCTGACGCTTTTTCACAGAGATTTTGAAACTGAAATCTCCCATGCCGTTTCCACCATAGGCAGCAATGGGCTTCCCCATAGAACTTGCCAACCTGAATTCCTACAGGCTAGATGTGAGAGGCACATTCTGCTGCTTCCTCCCTTAGAGTTAAACTAGCTTCTGAAAGCTCAACCTCCGGGGAGTTTGTTTGGCAGAGATATAGAACACACTTTTCCAAGCCTGTTGGAAGGCCTTTGCAGTTTCATTTCGCGTCTAATTTCCCAAACAAAACTAGTTGCAGCTCTAACTCCCTTCTAACTACCACTTCTTCGGTTCAGTGAGATATGCTGGATTCTAAACGGAGAAGCTTCTCTGACGCTTTTTCACAGAGATTTTGAAACTGAAATTTCCAAACCCGTTTCCAACGAAGGCGCCAATGGGCTTCCCCATAGAACTTGCCAACCTGAATTCCTACAGGCTAGATGTGAGAGGCACATTCTTCTGCTTCCTCCCTTAGAGTTAAACTAGCTTCTGAAAGCTCAACCTCCAGGGAGTCTGTTTGGCAGAGATATAGAACACACTTTTCCAAGCCTGTTGGAAGGCATTTGCAGTTTCATTTCGCGTCTAATTTCCCAAACCAAACTGCTTGCAGCTCTAACTGCCTTCTAACTACCACTTCTTCGGTTCAGTGAGATATGCTGGATTCTAAACGGAGAAGCTTCTCTGACGCTTTTTCACAGAGATTTTGAAACTGAAATCTCCCATGCCGTTTCCACCATAGGCAGCAATGGGCTTCCCCATAGAACTTGCCAACCTGAATTCCTACAGGCTAGATGTGAGAGGCACATTCTGCTGCTTCCTCCCTAAGAGTTAAGCTTGCTTCTGAAAGCTCAACCTCCGGGGAGTTTGTTTGGCAGAGATATAGAACACACTTTTCCAAGCCTGTTGGAAGGCCTTTGCAGTTTCATTTCGCGTCTAATTTCCCAAACAAAACTAGTTGCAGCTCTAACTCCCTTCTAACTACCACTTCTTCGGTTCAGTGAGATATGCTGGATTCTAAACGGAGAAGCTTCTCTGACGCTTTTTCACAGAGATTTTGAAACTGAAATTTCCAAACCCGTTTCCAACGAAGGCGCCAATGGGCTTCCCCATAGAACTTGCCAACCTGAATTCCTACAGGCTAGATGTGAGAGGCACATTCTGCTGCTTCCTCCCTTAGAGTTAAACTAGCTTCTGAAAGCTCAACCTCCAGGGAGTCTGTTTGGCAGAGATATAGAACACACTTTTCCAAGCCTGTTGGAAGGCATTTGCAGTTTCATTTCGCGTCTAATTTCCCAAACCAAACTGCTTGCAGCTCTAACTACCTTCTAACTACCACTTCTTCGGTTCAGTGAGATATGCTGGATTCTAAACGGAGAAGCTTCTCTGACGCTTTTTCACAGAGATTTTGAAACTGAAATCTCCCATGCCGTTTCCACCATAGGCAGCAATGGGCTTCCCCATAGAACTTGCCAACCTGAATTCCTACAGGCTAGATGTGAGAGGCACATTCTGCTGCTTCCTCCCTAAGAGTTAAGCTTGCTTGTGAAAGCTCAACCTCCGGGGAGTCTGTTTGGCAGAGATATAAAACACACTTTTCCAAGCCTGTTGGAAGGCCTTTGCAGTGTCATTTCGCATCTAATTTCCCAAACCAAACTGCTTGCAGCTCTAACTCCCTTCTAACTACCACTTCTTCGGTTCAGTGAGATATGCTGGATTCTAAACGGAGAAGCTTCTCTGACGCTTTTTCACAGAGATTTTGAAACTGAAATCTCCCATGCCGTTTCCACCATAGGCAGCAATGGGCTTCCCCATAGAACTTGCCAACCTGAATTCCTACAGGCTAGATGTGAGAGGCACATTCTGCTGCTTCCTCCCTTAGAGTTAAACTAGCTTCTGAAAGCTCAACCTCCGGGGAGTTTGTTTGGCAGAGATATAGAACACACTTTTCCAAGCCTGTTGGAAGGCATTTGCAGTTTCATTTCGCGTCTAATTTCCCAAACCAAACTGCTTGCAGCTCTAACTCCCTTCTAACTACCACTTCTTCGGTTCAGTGAGATATGCTGGATTCTAAACGGAGAAGCTTCTCTGACGCTTTTTCACAGAGATTTCGAAACTGAAATCTCCCATGCCGTTTCCACCATAGGCAGCAATGGGCTTCCCCATAGAACTTGCCAACCTGAATTCCTACAGGCTAGATGTGAGAGGCACATTCTGCTGCTTCCTCCCTTAGAGTTAAACTTGCTTCTGAAAGCTCAACCTCCGGGGAGTTTGTTTGGCAGAGATATAGAACACACTTTTCCAAGCCTGTTGGAAGGCATTTGCAGTTTCATTTCGCGTCTAATTTCCCAAACCAAACTGCTTGCAGCTCTAACTCCCTTCTAACTACCACTTCTTCGGTTCAGTGAGATATGCTGGATTCTAAACGGAGAAGCTTCTCTGACGCTTTTTCACAGAGATTTTGAAACTGAAATTTCCAAACCCGTTTCCAACGAAGGCGCCAATGGGCTTCCCCATAGAACTTGCCAACCTGAATTCCTACAGGCTAGATGTGAGAGGCACATTCTGCTGCTTCCTCCCTTAGAGTTAAACTAGCTTCTGAAAGCTCAACCTCCGGGGAGTTTGTTTGGCAGAGATATAGAACACACTTTTCCAAGCCTGTTGGAAGGCATTTGCAGTTTCATTTCGCGTCTAATTTCCCAAACCAAACTGCTTGCAGCTCTAACTGCCTTCTAACTACCACTTCTTCGGTTCAGTGAGATATGCTGGATTCTAAACGGAGAAGCTTCTCTGACGCTTTTTCACAGAGATTTTGAAACTGAAATCTCCCATGCCGTTTCCACCATAGGCAGCAATGGGCTTCCCCATAGAACTTGCCAACCTGAATTCCTACAGGCTAGATGTGAGAGGCACATTCTGCTGCTTCCTCCCTTAGAGTTAAACTAGCTTCTGAAAGCTCAACCTCCGGGGAGTTTGTTTGGCAGAGATATAGAACACACTTTTCCAAGCCTGTGGGAAGGCCTTTGCAGTTTCATTTCGCGTCTAATTTCCCAAACAAAACTAGTTGCAGCTCTAACTCCCTTCTAACTACCACTTCTTCGGTTCAGTGAGATATGCTGGATTCTAAACGGAGAAGCTTCTCTGACGCTTTTTCACAGAGATTTTGAAACTGAAATTTCCAAACCCGTTTCCAACGAAGGCGCCAATGGGCTTCCCCATAGAACTTGCCAACCTGAATTCCTACAGGCTAGATGTGAGAGGCACATTCTGCTGCTTCCTCCCTTAGAGTTAAACTAGCTTCTGAAAGCTCAACCTCCAGGGAGTCTGTTTGGCAGAGATATAGAACACACTTTTCCAAGCCTGTTGGAAGGCATTTGCAGTTTCATTTCGCGTCTAATTTCCCAAACCAAACTGCTTGCAGCTCTAACTGCCTTCTAACTACCACTTCTTCGGTTCAGTGAGATATGCTGGATTCTAAACGGAGAAGCTTCTCTGACGCTTTTTCACAGAGATTTTGAAACTGAAATCTCCCATGCCGTTTCCACCATAGGCAGCAATGGGCTTCCCCATAGAACTTGCCAACCTGAATTCCTACAGGCTAGATGTGAGAGGCACATTCTGCTGCTTCCTCCCTTAGAGTTAAACTAGCTTCTGAAAGCTCAACCTCCGGGGAGTTTGTTTGGCAGAGATATAGAACACACTTTTCCAAGCCTGTTGGAAGGCCTTTGCAGTTTCATTTCGCGTCTAATTTCCCAAACCAAACTGCTTGCAGCTCTAACTCCCTTCTAACTACCACTTCTTCGGTTCAGTGAGATATGCTGGATTCTAAACGGAGAAGCTTCTCTGACGCTTTTTCACAGAGATTTTGAAACTGAAATTTCCAAACCCGTTTCCAACGAAGGCGCCAATGGGCTTCCCCATAGAACTTGCCAACCTGAATTCCTACAGGCTAGATGTGAGAGGCACATTCTGCTGCTTCCTCCCTTAGAGTTAAACTAGATTCTGAAAGCTCAACCTCCGGGGAGTTTGTTTGGCAGAGATATAGAACACACTTTTCCAAGCCTGTTGGAAGGCATTTGCAGTTTCATTTCGCGTCTAATTTCCCAAACCAAACTGCTTGCAGCTCTAACTCCCTTCTAACTACCACTTCTTCGGTTCAGTGAGATATGCTGGATTCTAAACGGAGAAGCTTCTCTGACGCTTTTTCACAGAGATTTTGAAACTGAAATCTCCCATGCCGTTTCCACCATAGGCAGCAATGGGCTTCCCCATAGAACTTGCCAACCTGAATTCCTACAGGCTAGATGTGAGAGGCACATTCTGCTGCTTCCTCCCTTAGAGTTAAACTTGCTTCTGAAAGCTCAACCTCCGGGGAGTTTGTTTGGCAGAGATATAGAACACACTTTTCCAAGCCTGTTGGAAGGCATTTGCAGTTTCATTTCGCGTCTAATTTCCCAAACCAAACTGCTTGCAGCTCTAACTCCCTTCTAACTACCACTTCTTCGGTTCAGTGAGATATGCTGGATTCTAAACGGAGAAGCTTCTCTGACGCTTTTTCACAGAGATTTTGAAACTGAAATTTCCAAACCCGTTTCCAACGAAGGCGCCAATGGGCTTCCCCATAGAACTTGCCAACCTGAATTCCTACAGGCTAGATGTGAGAGGCACATTCTGCTGCTTCCTCCCTTAGAGTTAAACTAGCTTCTGAAAGCTCAACCTCCGGGGAGTTTGTTTGGCAGAGATATAGAACACACTTTTCCAAGCCTGTTGGAAGGCATTTGCAGTTTCATTTCGCGTCTAATTTCCCAAACCAAACTGCTTGCAGCTCTAACTGCCTTCTAACTACCACTTCTTCGGTTCAGTGAGATATGCTGGATTCTAAACGGAGAAGCTTCTCTGACGCTTTTTCACCGAGATTTTGAAACTGAAATCTCCCATGCTGTTTCCACCATAGCCAGCAATGGGCTTCCCCATAGAACTTGCCAACCTGAATTCCTACAGGCTAGATGTGAGAGGCACATTCTGCTGCTTCCTCCCTTAGAGTTAAACTAGCTTTTGAAAGCTCAACCTCCAGGGAGTCTGTTTGGCAGAGATATAGAACACACTTTTCCAAGCCTGTTGGAAGGCATTTGCAGTTTCATTTCGCGTCTAATTTCCCAAACCAAACTGCTTGCAGCTCTAACTGCCTTCTAACTACCACTTCTTCGGTTCAGTGAGATATGCTGGATTCTAAACGGAGAAGCTTCTCTGACGCTTTTTCACAGAGATTTTGAAACTGAAATCTCCCATGCTGTTTCCACCATAGGCAGCAATGGGCTTCCCCATAGAACTTGCCAACCTGAATTCCTACAGGGTAGATGTGAGAGGCACATTCTGCTGCTTCCTCCCTTAGAGTTAAACTTGCTGCTGAAAGATCAACCTCCGGGGAGTCTGTTTGGCAGAGATATAGAACACACTTTTCCAAGCCTGTTGGAAGGCATTTGCAGTTTCATTTCGCGTCTAATTTCCCAAACCAAACTGCTTGCAGCTCTAACTCCCTTCTAACTACCACTTCTTCGGTTCAGTGAGATATGCTGGATTCTAAACGGAGAAGCTTCTCTGACGCTTTTTCACAGAGATTTTGAAACTGAAATCTCCCATGCCGTTTCCACCATAGGCAGCAATGGGCTTCCCCATAGAACTTGCCAACCTGAATTCCTACAGGCTAGATGTGAGAGGCACATTCTGCTGCTTCCTCCCTTAGAGTTAAACTAGCTTCTGAAAGCTCAACCTCCGGGGAGTCTGTTTGGCAAAGATATAGAACACACTTTTCCAAGCCTGTTGGAAGGCATTTGCAGTTTCATTTCGCGTCTAATTTCCCAAACCAAACTGCTTGCAGCTCTAACTCCCTTCTAACTACCACTTCTTCGGTTCAGTGAGATATGCTGGATTCTAAACGGAGAAGCTTCTCTGACGCTTTTTCACAGAGATTTTGAAACTGAAATCTCCCATGCCGTTTCCACCATAGGCAGCAATGGGCTTCCCCATAGAACTTGCCAACCTGAATTCCTACAGGCTAGATGTGAGAGGCACATTCTGCTGCTTCCTCCCTTAGAGTTAAACTTGCTTCTGAAAGCTCAACCTCCGGGGAGTTTGTTTGGCAGAGATATAGAACACACTTTTCCAAGCCTGTTGGAAGGCATTTGCAGTTTCATTTCGCGTCTAATTTTCCAAACCAAACTGCTTGCAGCTCTAACTCCCTTCTAACTACCACTTCTTCGGTTCAGTGAGATATGCTGGATTCTAAACGGAGAAGCTTCTCTGACGCTTTTTCACAGAGATTTTGAAACTGAAATTTCCAAACCCGTTTCCAACGAAGGCGCCAATGGGCTTCCCCATAGAACTTGCCAACCTGAATTCCTACAGGCTAGATGTGAGAGGCACATTCTGCTGCTTCCTCCCTTAGAGTTAAACTAGCTTCTGAAAGCTCAACCTCCGGGGAGTTTGTTTGGCAGAGATATAGAACACACTTTTCCAAGCCTGTTGGAAGGCATTTGCAGTTTCATTTCGCGTCTAATTTCCCAAACCAAACTGCTTGCAGCTCTAACTCCCTTCTAACTACCACTTCTTCGGTTCAGTGAGATATGCTGGATTCTAAACGGAGAAGCTTCTCTGACGCTTTTTCACAGAGATTTTGAAACTGAAATTTCCAAACCCGTTTCCAACGAAGGCGCCAATGGGCTTCCCCATAGAACTTGCCAACCTGAATTCCTACAGGCTAGATGTGAGAGGCACATTCTGCTGCTTCCTCCCTTAGAGTTAAACTTGCTTCTGAAAGCTCAACCTCCGGGGAGTTTGTTTGGCAGAGATATAGAACACACTTTTCCAAGCCTGTTGGAAGGCATTTGCAGTTTCATTTCGCGTCTAATTTCCCAAACCAAACTGCTTGCAGCTCTAACTCCCTTCTAACTACCACTTCTTCGGTTCAGTGAGATATGCTGGATTCTAAACGGAGAAGCTTCTCTGACGCTTTTTCACAGAGATTTTGAAACTGAAATTTCCAAACCCGTTTCCAACGAAGGCGCCAATGGGCTTCCCCATAGAACTTGCCAACCTGAATTCCTACAGGCTAGATGTGAGAGGCACATTCTGCTGCTTCCTCCCTTAGAGTTAAACTAGCTTCTGAAAGCTCAACCTCCGGGGAGTTTGTTTGGCAGAGATATAGAACACACTTTTCCAAGCCTGTTGGAAGGCATTTGCAGTTTCATTTCGCGTCTAATTTCCCAAACCAAACTGCTTGCAGCTCTAACTGCCTTCTAACTACCACTTCTTCGGTTCAGTGAGATATGCTGGATTCTAAACGGAGAAGCTTCTCTGACGCTTTTTCACAGAGATTTTGAAACTGAAATCTCCCATGCTGTTTCCACCATAGCCAGCAATGGGCTTCCCCATAGAACTTGCCAACCTGAATTCCTACAGGCTAGATGTGAGAGGCACATTCTGCTGCTTCCTCCCTTAGAGTTAAACTAGCTTCTGAAAGCTCAACCTCCAGGGAGTCTGTTTGGCAGAGATATAGAACACACTTTTCCAAGCCTGTTGGAAGGCATTTGCAGTTTCATTTCGCGTCTAATTGCCCAAACCAAACTGCTTGCAGCTCTAACTGCCTTCTAACTACCACTTCTTCGGTTCAGTGAGATATGCTGGATTCTAAACGGAGAAGCTTCTCTGACGCTTTTTCACAGAGATTTTGAAACTGAAATCTCCCATGCCGTTTCCACCATAGGCAGCAATGGGCTTCCCCATAGAACTTGCCAACCTGAATTCCTACAGGGTAGATGTGAGAGGCACATTCTGCTGCTTCCTCCCTTAGAGTTAAACTTGCTGCTGAAAGCTCAACCTCCGGGGAGTCTGTTTGGCAGAGATATAGAACACACTTTTCCAAGCCTGTTGGAAGGCATTTGCAGTTTCATTTCGCGTCTAATTTCCCAAACCAAACTGCTTGCAGCTCTAACTCCCTTCTAACTACCACTTCTTCGGTTCAGTGAGATATGCTGGATTCTAAACGGAGAAGCTTCTCTGACGCTTTTTCACAGAGATTTTGAAACTGAAATCTCCCATGCCGTTTCCACCATAGGCAGCAATGGGCTTCCCCATAGAACTTGCCAACCTGAATTCCTACAGGCTAGATGTGAGAGGCACATTCTGCTGCTTCCTCCCTTAGAGTTAAACTAGCTTCTGAAAGCTCAACCTCCGGGGAGTCTGTTTGGCAGAGATATAGAACACACTTTTCCAAGCCTGTTGGAAGGCATTTGCAGTTTCATTTCGCGTCTAATTACCCAAACCAAACTGCTTGCAGCTCTAACTCCCTTCTAACTACCACTTCTTCGGTTCAGTGAGATATGCTGGATTCTAAACGGAGAAGCTTCTCTGACGCTTTTTCACAGAGATTTTGAAACTGAAATCTCCCATGCCGTTTCCACCATAGGCAGCAATGGGCTTCCCCATAGAACTTGCCAACCTGAATTCCTACAGGCTAGATGTGAGAGGCACATTCTGCTGCTTCCTCCCTTAGAGTTAAACTTGCTTCTGAAAGCTCAACCTCCGGGGAGTTTGTTTGGCAGAGATATAGAACACACTTTTCCAAGCCTGTTGGAAGGCATTTGCAGTTTCATTTCGCGTCTAATTTCCCAAACCAAACTGCTTGCAGCTCTAACTCCCTTCTAACTACCACTTCTTCGGTTCAGTGAGATATGCTGGATTCTAAACGGAGAAGCTTCTCTGACGCTTTTTCACAGAGATTTTGAAACTGAAATTTCCAAACCCGTTTCCAACGAAGGCGCCAATGGGCTTCCCCATAGAACTTGCCAACCTGAATTCCTACAGGCTAGATGTGAGAGGCACATTCTGCTGCTTCCTCCCTTAGAGTTAAACTAGCTTCTGAAAGCTCAACCTCCGGGGAGTTTGTTTGGCAGAGATATAGAACACACTTTTCCAAGCCTGTTGGAAGGCATTTGCAGTTTCATTTCGCGTCTAATTTCCCAAACCAAACTGCTTGCAGCTCTAACTGCCTTCTAACTACCACTTCTTCGGTTCAGTGAGATATGCTGGATTCTAAACGGAGAAGCTTCTCTGACGCTTTTTCACCGAGATTTTGAAACTGAAATCTCCCATGCTGTTTCCACCATAGCCAGCAATGGGCTTCCCCATAGAACTTGCCAACCTGAATTCCTACAGGCTAGATGTGAGAGGCACATTCTGCTGCTTCCTCCCTTAGAGTTAAACTAGCTTCTGAAAGCTCAACCTCCAGGGAGTCTGTTTGGCAGAGATATAGAACACACTTTTCCAAGCCTGTTGGAAGGCATTTGCAGTTTCATTTCGCGTCTAATTGCCCAAACCAAACTGCTTGCAGCTCTAACTGCCTTCTAACTACCACTTCTTCGGTTCAGTGAGATATGCTGGATTCTAAACGGAGAAGCTTCTCTGACGCTTTTTCACAGAGATTTTGAAACTGAAATTTCCAAACCCGTTTCCAACGAAGGCGCCAATGGGCTTCCCCATAGAACTTGCCAACCTGAATTCCTACAGGCTAGATGTGAGAGGCACATTCTGCTGCTTCCTCCCTTAGAGTTAAACTAGCTTCTGAAAGCTCAACCTCCGGGGAGTTTGTTTGGCAGAGATATAGAACACACTTTTCCAAGCCTGTTGGAAGGCATTTGCAGTTTCATTTCGCGTCTAATTTCCCAAACCAAACTGCTTGCAGCTCTAACTCCCTTCTAACTACCACTTCTTCGGTTCAGTGAGATATGCTGGATTCTAAACGGAGAAGCTTCTCTGACGCTTTTTCACAGAGATTTTGAAACTGAAATTTCCAAACCCGTTTCCAACGAAGGCGCCAATGGGCTTCCCCATAGAACTTGCCAACCTGAATTCCTACAGGCTAGATGTGAGAGGCACATTCTGCTGCTTCCTCCCTTAGAGTTAAACTTGCTTCTGAAAGCTCAACCTCCGGGGAGTTTGTTTGGCAGAGATATAGAACACACTTTTCCAAGCCTGTTGGAAGGCATTTGCAGTTTCATTTCGCGTCTAATTTCCCAAACCAAACTGCTTGCAGCTCTAACTCCCTTCTAACTACCACTTCTTCGGTTCAGTGAGATATGCTGGATTCTAAACGGAGAAGCTTCTCTGACGCTTTTTCACAGAGATTTTGAAACTGAAATTTCCAAACCCGTTTCCAACGAAGGCGCCAATGGGCTTCCCCATAGAACTTGCCAACCTGAATTCCTACAGGCTAGATGTGAGAGGCACATTCTGCTGCTTCCTCCCTTAGAGTTAAACTAGCTTCTGAAAGCTCAACCTCCGGGGAGTTTGTTTGGCAGAGATATAGAACACACTTTTCCAAGCCTGTTGGAAGGCATTTGCAGTTTCATTTCGCGTCTAATTTCCCAAACCAAACTGCTTGCAGCTCTAACTGCCTTCTAACTACCACTTCTTCGGTTCAGTGAGATATGCTGGATTCTAAACGGAGAAGCTTCTCTGACGCTTTTTCACAGAGATTTTGAAACTGAAATCTCCCATGCTGTTTCCACCATAGCCAGCAATGGGCTTCCCCATAGAACTTGCCAACCTGAATTCCTACAGGCTAGATGTGAGAGGCACATTCTGCTGCTTCCTCCCTTAGAGTTAAACTAGCTTCTGAAAGCTCAACCTCCAGGGAGTCTGTTTGGCAGAGATATAGAACACACTTTTCCAAGCCTGTTGGAAGGCATTTGCAGTTTCATTTCGCGTCTAATTGCCCAAACCAAACTGCTTGCAGCTCTAACTGCCTTCTAACTACCACTTCTTCGGTTCAGTGAGATATGCTGGATTCTAAACGGAGAAGCTTCTCTGACGCTTTTTCACAGAGATTTTGAAACTGAAATCTCCCATGCCGTTTCCACCATAGGCAGCAATGGGCTTCCCCATAGAACTTGCCAACCTGAATTCCTACAGGGTAGATGTGAGAGGCACATTCCGCTGCTTCCTCCCTTAGAGTTAAACTTGCTGCTGAAAGCTCAACCTCCGGGGAGTCTGTTTGGCAGAGATATAGAACACACTTTTCCAAGCCTGTTGGAAGGCATTTGCAGTTTCATTTCGCGTCTAATTTCCCAAACCAAACTGCTTGCAGCTCTAACTCCCTTCTAACTACCACTTCTTCGGTTCAGTGAGATATGCTGGATTCTAAACGGAGAAGCTTCTCTGACGCTTTTTCACAGAGATTTTGAAACTGAAATCTCCCATGCCGTTTCCACCATAGGCAGCAATGGGCTTCCCCATAGAACTTGCCAACCTGAATTCCTACAGGCTAGATGTGAGAGGCACATTCTGCTGCTTCCTCCCTTAGAGTTAAACTAGCTTCTGAAAGCTCAACCTCCGGGGAGTCTGTTTGGCAGAGATATAGAACACACTTTTCCAAGCCTGTTGGAAGGCATTTGCAGTTTCATTTCGCGTCTAATTACCCAAACCAAACTGCTTGCAGCTCTAACTCCCTTCTAACTACCACTTCTTCGGTTCAGTGAGATATGCTGGATTCTAAACGGAGAAGCTTCTCTGACGCTTTTTCACAGAGATTTTGAAACTGAAATCTCCCATGCCGTTTCCACCATAGGCAGCAATGGGCTTCCCCATAGAACTTGCCAACCTGAATTCCTACAGGCTAGATGTGAGAGGCACATTCTGCTGCTTCCTCCCTTAGAGTTAAACTTGCTTCTGAAAGCTCAACCTCCGGGGAGTTTGTTTGGCAGAGATATAGAACACACTTTTCCAAGCCTGTTGGAAGGCATTTGCAGTTTCATTTCGCGTCTAATTTCCCAAACCAAACTGCTTGCAGCTCTAACTCCCTTCTAACTACCACTTCTTCGGTTCAGTGAGATATGCTGGATTCTAAACGGAGAAGCTTCTCTGACGCTTTTTCACAGAGATTTTGAAACTGAAATTTCCAAACCCGTTTCCAACGAAGGCGCCAATGGGCTTCCCCATAGAACTTGCCAACCTGAATTCCTACAGGCTAGATGTGAGAGGCACATTCTGCTGCTTCCTCCCTTAGAGTTAAACTAGCTTCTGAAAGCTCAACCTCCGGGGAGTTTGTTTGGCAGAGATATAGAACACACTTTTCCAAGCCTGTTGGAAGGCATTTGCAGTTTCATTTCGCGTCTAATTTCCCAAACCAAACTGCTTGCAGCTCTAACTGCCTTCTAACTACCACTTCTTCGGTTCAGTGAGATATGCTGGATTCTAAACGGAGAAGCTTCTCTGACGCTTTTTCACCGAGATTTTGAAACTGAAATCTCCCATGCTGTTTCCACCATAGCCAGCAATGGGCTTCCCCATAGAACTTGCCAACCTGAATTCCTACAGGCTAGATGTGAGAGGCACATTCTGCTGCTTCCTCCCTTAGAGTTAAACTAGCTTCTGAAAGCTCAACCTCCAGGGAGTCTGTTTGGCAGAGATATAGAACACACTTTTCCAAGCCTGTTGGAAGGCATTTGCAGTTTCATTTCGCGTCTAATTGCCCAAACCAAACTGCTTGCAGCTCTAACTGCCTTCTAACTACCACTTCTTCGGTTCAGTGAGATATGCTGGATTCTAAACGGAGAAGCTTCTCTGACGCTTTTTCACAGAGATTTTGAAACTGAAATCTCCCATGCCGTTTCCACCATAGGCAGCAATGGGCTTCCCCATAGAACTTGCCAACCTGAATTCCTACAGGCTAGATGTGAGAGGCACATTCTGCTGCTTCCTCCCTTAGAGTTAAACTTGCTGCTGAAAGCTCAACCTCCGGGGAGTCTGTTTGGCAGAGATATAGAACACACTTTTCCAAGCCTGTTGGAAGGCATTTGCAGTTTCATTTCGCGTCTAATTTCCCAAACCAAACTGCTTGCAGCTCTAACTGCCTTCTAACTACCACTTCTTCGGTTCAGTGAGATATGCTGGATTCTAAACGGAGAAGCTTCTCTGACGCTTTTTCACAGAGATTTTGAAACTGAAATCTCCCATGCCGTTTCCACCATAGGCAGCAATGGGCTTCCCCATAGAACTTGCCAACCTGAATTCCTACAGGCTAGATGTGAGAGGCACATTCTGCTGCTTCCTCCCTTAGAGTTAAACTAGCTTCTGAAAGCTCAACCTCCAGGGAGTCTGTTTGGCAGAGATATAGAACACACTTTTCCAAGCCTGTTGGAAGGCATTTGCAGTTTCATTTCGCGTCTAATTTCCCAAACCAAACTGCTTGCAGCTCTAACTGCCTTCTAACTACCACTTCTTCGGTTCAGTGAGATATGCTGGATTCTAAACGGAGAAGCTTCTCTGACGCTTTTTCACAGAGATTTTGAAACTGAAATCTCCCATGCCGTTTCCACCATAGGCAGCAATGGGCTTCCCCATAGAACTTGCCAACCTGAATTCCTACAGGCTAGATGTGAGAGGCACATTCTGCTGCTTCCTCCCTAAGAGTTAAGCTGGCTTGTGAAAGCTCAACCTCCGGGGAGTCTGTTTGGCAGAGATATAGAACACACTTTTCCAAGCCTGTTGGAAGGCATTTGCAGTTTCATTTCGCGTCTAATTTCCCAAACCAAACTGCTTGCAGCTCTAACTGCCTTCTAACTACCACTTCTTCGGTTCAGTGAGATATGCTGGATTCTAAACGGAGAAGCTTCTCTGACGCTTTTTCACAGAGATTTTGAAACTGAAATCTCCCATGCCGTTTCCACCATAGGCAGCAATGGGATTCCCCATAGAACTTGCCAACCTGAATTCCTACTGGCTAGATGTGAGAGGCACATTCTGCTGCTTCCTCCCTAAGAGTTAAGCTTCCTTCTGAAAGCTCAACCTCCGGGGAGTCTGTTTGGCAGAGATATAGAACACACTTTTCCAAGCCTGTTGGAAGGCCTTTGCAGTGTCATTTCGCATCTAATTTCCCAAACCAAACTGCTTGCAGCTCTAACTCCCTTCTAACTACCACTTCTTCGGTTCAGTGAGATATGCTGGATTCTAAACGGAGAAGCTTCTCTGACGCTTTTTCACAGAGATTTTGAAACTGAAATCTCCCATGCTGTTTCCACCATAGCCAGCAATGGGCTTCCCCATAGAACTTGCCAACCTGAATTCCTACAGGCTAGATGTGAGAGGCACATTCTGCTGCTTCCTCCCTTAGAGTTAAACTAGCTTCTGAAAGCTCAACCTCCAGGGAGTCTGTTTGGCAGAGATATAGAACACACTTTTCCAAGCCTGTTGGAAGGCATTTGCAGTTTCATTTCGCGTCTAATTTCCCAAACCAAACTGCTTGCAGCTCTAACTACCTTCTAACTACCACTTCTTCGGTTCAGTGAGATATGCTGGATTCTAAACGGAGAAGCTTCTCTGACGCTTTTTCACAGAGATTTTGAAACTGAAATCTCCCATGCCGTTTCCACCATAGGCAGCAATGGGCTTCCCCATAGAACTTGCCAACCTGAATTCCTACAGGCTAGATGTGAGAGGCACATTCTGCTGCTTCCTCCCTTAGAGTTAAACTAGCTTCTGAAAGCTCAACCTCCGGGGAGTTTGTTTGGCAGAGATATAGAACACACTTTTCCAAGCCTGTTGGAAGGCATTTGCAGTTTCATTTCGCGTCTAATTTCCCAAACCAAACTGCTTGCAGCTCTAACTCCCTTCTAACTACCACTTCTTCGGTTCAGTGAGATATGCTGGATTCTAAACGGAGAAGCTTCTCTGACGCTTTTTCACAGAGATTTCGAAACTGAAATCTCCCATGCCGTTTCCACCATAGGCAGCAATGGGCTTCCCCATAGAACTTGCCAACCTGAATTCCTACAGGCTAGATGTGAGAGGCACATTCTGCTGCTTCCTCCCTTAGAGTTAAACTTGCTTCTGAAAGCTCAACCTCCGGGGAGTTTGTTTGGCAGAGATATAGAACACACTTTTCCAAGCCTGTTGGAAGGCATTTGCAGTTTCATTTCGCGTCTAATTTCCCAAACCAAACTGCTTGC
Source organism: Cynocephalus volans (assembly GCF_027409185.1). Lineage (NCBI taxonomy): Eukaryota > Metazoa > Chordata > Mammalia > Dermoptera > Cynocephalidae > Cynocephalus > Cynocephalus volans. The sequence continues at coordinate 72,118 of NW_026902433.1, read as the reverse complement.
AGCTCTAACTCCCTTCTAACTACCACTTCTTCGGTTCAGTGAGATATGCTGGATTCTAAACGGAGAAGCTTCTCTGACGCTTTTTCACAGAGATTTTGAAACTGAAATTTCCAAACCCGTTTCCAACGAAGGCGCCAATGGGCTTCCCCATAGAACTTGCCAACCTGAATTCCTACAGGCTAGATGTGAGAGGCACATTCTGCTGCTTCCTCCCTTAGAGTTAAACTAGCTTCTGAAAGCTCAACCTCCGGGGAGTTTGTTTGGCAGAGATATAGAACACACTTTTCCAAGCCTGTTGGAAGGCATTTGCAGTTTCATTTCGCGTCTAATTTCCCAAACCAAACTGCTTGCAGCTCTAACTGCCTTCTAACTACCACTTCTTCGGTTCAGTGAGATATGCTGGATTCTAAACGGAGAAGCTTCTCTGACGCTTTTTCACAGAGATTTTGAAACTGAAATCTCCCATGCCGTTTCCACCATAGGCAGCAATGGGCTTCCCCATAGAACTTGCCAACCTGAATTCCTACAGGCTAGATGTGAGAGGCACATTCTGCTGCTTCCTCCCTTAGAGTTAAACTAGCTTCTGAAAGCTCAACCTCCGGGGAGTTTGTTTGGCAGAGATATAGAACACACTTTTCCAAGCCTGTGGGAAGGCCTTTGCAGTTTCATTTCGCGTCTAATTTCCCAAACAAAACTAGTTGCAGCTCTAACTCCCTTCTAACTACCACTTCTTCGGTTCAGTGAGATATGCTGGATTCTAAACGGAGAAGCTTCTCTGACGCTTTTTCACAGAGATTTTGAAACTGAAATTTCCAAACCCGTTTCCAACGAAGGCGCCAATGGGATTCCCCATAGAACTTGCCAACCTGAATTCCTACAGGCTAGATGTGAGAGGCACATTCTGCTGCTTCCTCCCTTAGAGTTAAACTAGCTTCTGAAAGCTCAACCTCCAGGGAGTCTGTTTGGCAGAGATATAGAACACACTTTTCCAAGCCTGTTGGAAGGCATTTGCAGTTTCATTTCGCGTCTAATTTCCCAAACCAAACTGCTTGCAGCTCTAACTGCCTTCTAACTACCACTTCTTCGGTTCAGTGAGATATGCTGGATTCTAAACGGAGAAGCTTCTCTGACGCTTTTTCACAGAGATTTTGAAACTGAAATCTCCCATGCCGTTTCCACCATAGGCAGCAATGGGCTTCCCCATAGAACTTGCCAACCTGAATTCCTACAGGCTAGATGTGAGAGGCACATTCTGCTGCTTCCTCCCTAAGAGTTAAGCTTGCTTGTGAAAGCTCAACCTCCGGGGAGTCTGTTTGGCAGAGATATAGAACACACTTTTCCAAGCCTGTTGGAAGGCATTTGCAGTTTCATTTCGCGTCTAATTTCCCAAACCAAACTGCTTGCAGCTCTAACTGCCTTCTAACTACCACTTCTTCGGTTCAGTGAGATATGCTGGATTCTAAACGGAGAAGCTTCTCTGACGCTTTTTCACAGAGATTTTGAAACTGAAATCTCCCATGCCGTTTCCACCATAGGCAGCAATGGGATTCCCCATAGAACTTGCCAACCTGAATTCCTACAGGCTAGATGTGAGAGGCACATTCTGCTGCTTCCTCCCTAAGAGTTAAGCTTCCTTCTGAAAGCTCAACCTCCGGGGAGTCTGTTTGGCAGAGATATAGAACACACTTTTCCAAGCCTGTTGGAAGGCCTTTGCAGTGTCATTTCGCATCTAATTTCCCAAACCAAACTGCTTGCAGCTCTAACTCCCTTCTAACTACCACTTCTTCGGTTCAGTGAGATATGCTGGATTCTAAACGGAGAAGCTTCTCTGACGCTTTTTCACAGAGATTTTGAAACTGAAATCTCCCATGCTGTTTCCACCATAGCCAGCAATGGGCTTCCCCATAGAACTTGCCAACCTGAATTCCTACAGGCTAGATGTGAGAGGCACATTCTGCTGCTTCCTCCCTTAGAGTTAAACTAGCTTCTGAAAGCTCAACCTCCGGGGAGTTTGTTTGGCAGAGATATAGAACACACTTTTCCAAGCCTGTTGGAAGGCATTTGCAGTTTCATTTCGCGTCTAATTTCCCAAACCAAACTGCTTGCAGCTCTAACTCCCTTCTAACTACCACTTCTTCGGTTCAGTGAGATATGCTGGATTCTAAACGGAGAAGCTTCTCTGACGCTTTTTCACAGAGATTTTGAAACTGAAATTTCCAAACCCGTTTCCAACGAAGGCGCCAATGGGCTTCCCCATAGAACTTGCCAACCTGAATTCCTACAGGCTAGATGTGAGAGGCACATTCTGCTGCTTCCTCCCTTAGAGTTAAACTAGCTTCTGAAAGCTCAACCTCCGGGGAGTTTGTTTGGCAGAGATATAGAACACACTTTTCCAAGCCTGTTGGAAGGCATTTGCAGTTTCATTTCGCGTCTAATTTCCCAAACCAAACTGCTTGCAGCTCTAACTGCCTTCTAACTACCACTTCTTCGGTTCAGTGAGATATGCTGGATTCTAAACGGAGAAGCTTCTCTGACGCTTTTTCACCGAGATTTTGAAACTGAAATCTCCCATGCTGTTTCCACCATAGCCAGCAATGGGCTTCCCCATAGAACTTGCCAACCTGAATTCCTACAGGCTAGATGTGAGAGGCACATTCTGCTGCTTCCTCCCTTAGAGTTAAACTAGCTTCTGAAAGCTCAACCTCCAGGGAGTCTGTTTGGCAGAGATATAGAACACACTTTTCCAAGCCTGTTGGAAGGCATTTGCAGTTTCATTTCGCGTCTAATTTCCCAAACCAAACTGCTTGCAGCTCTAACTGCCTTCTAACTACCACTTCTTCGGTTCAGTGAGATATGCTGGATTCTAAACGGAGAAGCTTCTCTGACGCTTTTTCACAGAGATTTTGAAACTGAAATCTCCCATGCCGTTTCCACCATAGGCAGCAATGGGCTTCCCCATAGAACTTGCCAACCTGAATTCCTACAGGGTAGATGTGAGAGGCACATTCTGCTGCTTCCTCCCTTAGAGTTAAACTTGCTGCTGAAAGCTCAACCTCCGGGGAGTCTGTTTGGCAGAGATATAGAACACACTTTTCCAAGCCTGTTGGAAGGCATTTGCAGTTTCATTTCGCGTCTAATTTCCCAAACCAAACTGCTTGCAGCTCTAACTCCCTTCTAACTACCACTTCTTCGGTTCAGTGAGATATGCTGGATTCTAAACGGAGAAGCTTCTCTGACGCTTTTTCACAGAGATTTTGAAACTGAAATCTCCCATGCCGTTTCCACCATAGGCAGCAATGGGCTTCCCCATAGAACTTGCCAACCTGAATTCCTACAGGCTAGATGTGAGAGGCACATTCTGCTGCTTCCTCCCTTAGAGTTAAACTAGCTTCTGAAAGCTCAACCTCCGGGGAGTCTGTTTGGCAGAGATATAGAACACACTTTTCCAAGCCTGTTGGAAGGCATTTGCAGTTTCATTTCGCGTCTAATTACCCAAACCAAACTGCTTGCAGCTCTAACTCCCTTCTAACTACCACTTCTTCGGTTCAGTGAGATATGCTGGATTCTAAACGGAGAAGCTTCTCTGACGCTTTTTCACAGAGATTTTGAAACTGAAATCTCCCATGCCGTTTCCACCATAGGCAGCAATGGGCTTCCCCATAGAACTTGCCAACCTGAATTCCTACAGGCTAGATGTGAGAGGCACATTCTGCTGCTTCCTCCCTTAGAGTTAAACTTGCTTCTGAAAGCTCAACCTCCGGGGAGTTTGTTTGGCAGAGATATAGAACACACTTTTCCAAGCCTGTTGGAAGGCATTTGCAGTTTCATTTCGCGTCTAATTTCCCAAACCAAACTGCTTGCAGCTCTAACTCCCTTCTAACTACCACTTCTTCGGTTCAGTGAGATATGCTGGATTCTAAACGGAGAAGCTTCTCTGACGCTTTTTCACAGAGATTTTGAAACTGAAATTTCCAAACCCGTTTCCAACGAAGGCGCCAATGGGCTTCCCCATAGAACTTGCCAACCTGAATTCCTACAGGCTAGATGTGAGAGGCACATTCTGCTGCTTCCTCCCTTAGAGTTAAACTAGCTTCTGAAAGCTCAACCTCCGGGGAGTTTGTTTGGCAGAGATATAGAACACACTTTTCCAAGCCTGTTGGAAGGCATTTGCAGTTTCATTTCGCGTCTAATTTCCCAAACCAAACTGCTTGCAGCTCTAACTGCCTTCTAACTACCACTTCTTCGGTTCAGTGAGATATGCTGGATTCTAAACGGAGAAGCTTCTCTGACGCTTTTTCACCGAGATTTTGAAACTGAAATCTCCCATGCTGTTTCCACCATAGCCAGCAATGGGCTTCCCCATAGAACTTGCCAACCTGAATTCCTACAGGCTAGATGTGAGAGGCACATTCTGCTGCTTCCTCCCTTAGAGTTAAACTAGCTTCTGAAAGCTCAACCTCCAGGGAGTCTGTTTGGCAGAGATATAGAACACACTTTTCCAAGCCTGTTGGAAGGCATTTGCAGTTTCATTTCGCGTCTAATTGCCCAAAGCAAACTGCTTGCAGCTCTAACTGCCTTCTAACTACCACTTCTTCGGTTCAGTGAGATATGCTGGATTCTAAACGGAGAAGCTTCTCTGACGCTTTTTCACAGAGATTTTGAAACTGAAATCTCCCATGCCGTTTCCACCATAGGCAGCAATGGGCTTCCCCATAGAACTTGCCAACCTGAATTCCTACAGGCTAGATGTGAGAGGCACATTCTGCTGCTTCCTCCCTTAGAGTTAAACTTGCTGCTGAAAGCTCAACCTCCGGGGAGTCTGTTTGGCAGAGATATAGAACACACTTTTCCAAGCCTGTTGGAAGGCATTTGCAGTTTCATTTCGCGTCTAATTTCCCAAACCAAACTGCTTGCAGCTCTAACTGCCTTCTAACTACCACTTCTTCGGTTCAGTGAGATATGCTGGATTCTAAACGGAGAAGCTTCTCTGACGCTTTTTCACAGAGATTTTGAAACTGAAATCTCCCATGCCGTTTCCACCATAGGCAGCAATGGGCTTCCCCATAGAACTTGCCAACCTGAATTCCTACAGGCTAGATGTGAGAGGCACATTCTGCTGCTTCCTCCCTTAGAGTTAAACTAGCTTCTGAAAGCTCAACCTCCAGGGAGTCTGTTTGGCAGAGATATAGAACACACTTTTCCAAGCCTGTTGGAAGGCATTTGCAGTTTCATTTCGCGTCTAATTTCCCAAACCAAACTGCTTGCAGCTCTAACTGCCTTCTAACTACCACTTCTTCGGTTCAGTGAGATATGCTGGATTCTAAACGGAGAAGCTTCTCTGACGCTTTTTCACAGAGATTTTGAAACTGAAATCTCCCATGCCGTTTCCACCATAGGCAGCAATGGGCTTCCCCATAGAACTTGCCAACATGAATTCCTACAGGCTAGATGTGAGAGGCACATTCTGCTGCTTCCTCCCTAAGAGTTAAGCTTGCTTGTGAAAGCTCAACCTCCGGGGAGTCTGTTTGGCAGAGATATAGAACACACTTTTCCAAGCCTGTTGGAAGGCATTTGCAGTTTCATTTCGCGTCTAATTTCCCAAACCAAACTGCTTGCAGCTCTAACTGCCTTCTAACTACCACTTCTTCGGTTCAGTGAGATATGCTGGATTCTAAACGGAGAAGCTTCTCTGACGCTTTTTCACAGAGATTTTGAAACTGAAATCTCCCATGCCGTTTCCACCATAGGCAGCAATGGGATTCCCCATAGAACTTGCCAACCTGAATTCCTACAGGCTAGATGTGAGAGGCACATTCTGCTGCTTCCTCCCTAAGAGTTAAGCTTCCTTCTGAAAGCTCAACCTCCGGGGAGTCTGTTTGGCAGAGATATAGAACACACTTTTCCAAGCCTGTTGGAAGGCCTTTGCAGTGTCATTTCGCATCTAATTTCCCAAACCAAACTGCTTGCAGCTCTAACTCCCTTCTAACTACCACTTCTTCGGTTCAGTGAGATATGCTGGATTCTAAACGGAGAAGCTTCTCTGACGCTTTTTCACAGAGATTTTGAAACTGAAATCTCCCATGCTGTTTCCACCATAGCCAGCAATGGGCTTCCCCATAGAACTTGCCAACCTGAATTCCTACAGGCTAGATGTGAGAGGCACATTCTGCTGCTTCCTCCCTTAGAGTTAAACTAGCTTCTGAAAGCTCAACCTCCAGGGAGTCTGTTTGGCAGAGATATAGAACACACTTTTCCAAGCCTGTTGGAAGGCATTTGCAGTTTCATTTCGCGTCTAATTTCCCAAACCAAACTGCTTGCAGCTCTAACTACCTTCTAACTACCACTTCTTCGGTTCAGTGAGATATGCTGGATTCTAAACGGAGAAGCTTCTCTGACGCTTTTTCACAGAGATTTTGAAACTGAAATCTCCCATGCCGTTTCCACCATAGGCAGCAATGGGCTTCCCCATAGAACTTGCCAACCTGAATTCCTACAGGCTAGATGTGAGAGGCACATTCTGCTGCTTCCTCCCTTAGAGTTAAACTAGCTTCTGAAAGCTCAACCTCCGGGGAGTTTGTTTGGCAGAGATATAGAACACACTTTTCCAAGCCTGTTGGAAGGCATTTGCAGTTTCATTTCGCGTCTAATTTCCCAAACCAAACTGCTTGCAGCTCTAACTCCCTTCTAACTACCACTTCTTCGGTTCAGTGAGATATGCTGGATTCTAAACGGAGAAGCTTCTCTGACGCTTTTTCACAGAGATTTCGAAACTGAAATCTCCCATGCCGTTTCCACCATAGGCAGCAATGGGCTTCCCCATAGAACTTGCCAACCTGAATTCCTACAGGCTAGATGTGAGAGGCACATTCTGCTGCTTCCTCCCTTAGAGTTAAACTTGCTTCTGAAAGCTCAACCTCCGGGGAGTTTGTTTGGCAGAGATATAGAACACACTTTTCCAAGCCTGTTGGAAGGCATTTGCAGTTTCATTTCGCGTCTAATTTCCCAAACCAAACTGCTTGCAGCTCTAACTCCCTTCTAACTACCACTTCTTCGGTTCAGTGAGATATGCTGGATTCTAAACGGAGAAGCTTCTCTGACGCTTTTTCACAGAGATTTTGAAACTGAAATTTCCAAACCCGTTTCCAACGAAGGCGCCAATGGGCTTCCCCATAGAACTTGCCAACCTGAATTCCTACAGGCTAGATGTGAGAGGCACATTCTGCTGCTTCCTCCCTTAGAGTTAAACTAGCTTCTGAAAGCTCAACCTCCGGGGAGTTTGTTTGGCAGAGATATAGAACACACTTTTCCAAGCCTGTTGGAAGGCATTTGCAGTTTCATTTCGCGTCTAATTTCCCAAACCAAACTGCTTGCAGCTCTAACTGCCTTCTAACTACCACTTCTTCGGTTCAGTGAGATATGCTGGATTCTAAACGGAGAAGCTTCTCTGACGCTTTTTCACAGAGATTTTGAAACTGAAATTTCCAAACCCGTTTCCAACGAAGGCGCCAATGGGCTTCCCCATAGAACTTGCCAACCTGAATTCCTACAGGCTAGATGTGAGAGGCACATTCTGCTGCTTCCTCCCTTAGAGTTAAACTAGCTTCTGAAAGCTCAACCTCCGGGGAGTTTGTTTGGCAGAGATATAGAACACACTTTTCCAAGCCTGTTGGAAGGCATTTGCAGTTTCATTTCGCGTCTAATTTCCCAAACCAAACTGCTTGCAGCTCTAACTGCCTTCTAACTACCACTTCTTCGGTTCAGTGAGATATGCTGGATTCTAAACGGAGAAGCTTCTCTGACGCTTTTTCACAGAGATTTTGAAACTGAAATCTCCCATGCCGTTTCCACCATAGGCAGCAATGGGCTTCCCCATAGAACTTGCCAACCTGAATTCCTACAGGCTAGATGTGAGAGGCACATTCTGCTGCTTCCTCCCTTAGAGTTAAACTAGCTTCTGAAAGCTCAACCTCCGGGGAGTTTGTTTGGCAGAGATATAGAACACACTTTTCCAAGCCTGTGGGAAGGCCTTTGCAGTTTCATTTCGCGTCTAATTTCCCAAACAAAACTGCTTGCAGCTCTAACTGCCTTCTAACTACCACTTCTTCGGTTCAGTGAGATATGCTGGATTCTAAACGGAGAAGCTTCTCTGACGCTTTTTCACAGAGATTTTGAAACTGAAATCTCCCATGCCGTTTCCACCATAGGCAGCAATGGGCTTCCCCATAGAACTTGCCAACCTGAATTCCTACAGGCTAGATGTGAGAGGCACATTCTGCTGCTTCCTCCCTTAGAGTTAAACTAGCTTCTGAAAGCTCAACCTCCGGGGAGTTTGTTTGGCAGAGATATAGAACACACTTTTCCAAGCCTGTTGGAAGGCCTTTGCAGTTTCATTTCGCGTCTAATTTCCCAAACCAAACTGCTTGCAGCTCTAACTCCCTTCTAACTACCACTTCTTCGGTTCAGTGAGATATGCTGGATTCTAAACGGAGAAGCTTCTCTGACGCTTTTTCACAGAGATTTTGAAACTGAAATTTCCAAACCCGTTTCCAACGAAGGCGCCAATGGGCTTCCCCATAGAACTTGCCAACCTGAATTCCTACAGGCTAGATGTGAGAGGCACATTCTGCTGCTTCCTCCCTTAGAGTTAAACTAGATTCTGAAAGCTCAACCTCCGGGGAGTTTGTTTGGCAGAGATATAGAACACACTTTTCCAAGCCTGTTGGAAGGCATTTGCAGTTTCATTTCGCGTCTAATTTCCCAAACCAAACTGCTTGCAGCTCTAACTCCCTTCTAACTACCACTTCTTCGGTTCAGTGAGATATGCTGGATTCTAAACGGAGAAGCTTCTCTGACGCTTTTTCACAGAGATTTTGAAACTGAAATCTCCCATGCCGTTTCCACCATAGGCAGCAATGGGCTTCCCCATAGAACTTGCCAACCTGAATTCCTACAGGCTAGATGTGAGAGGCACATTCTGCTGCTTCCTCCCTTAGAGTTAAACTTGCTTCTGAAAGCTCAACCTCCGGGGAGTTTGTTTGGCAGAGATATAGAACACACTTTTCCAAGCCTGTTGGAAGGCATTTGCAGTTTCATTTCGCGTCTAATTTCCCAAACCAAACTGCTTGCAGCTCTAACTCCCTTCTAACTACCACTTCTTCGGTTCAGTGAGATATGCTGGATTCTAAACGGAGAAGCTTCTCTGACGCTTTTTCACAGAGATTTTGAAACTGAAATTTCCAAACCCGTTTCCAACGAAGGCGCCAATGGGCTTCCCCATAGAACTTGCCAACCTGAATTCCTACAGGCTAGATGTGAGAGGCACATTCTGCTGCTTCCTCCCTTAGAGTTAAACTAGCTTCTGAAAGCTCAACCTCCGGGGAGTTTGTTTGGCAGAGATATAGAACACACTTTTCCAAGCCTGTTGGAAGGCATTTGCAGTTTCATTTCGCGTCTAATTTCCCAAACCAAACTGCTTGCAGCTCTAACTGCCTTCTAACTACCACTTCTTCGGTTCAGTGAGATATGCTGGATTCTAAACGGAGAAGCTTCTCTGACGCTTTTTCACCGAGATTTTGAAACTGAAATCTCCCATGCTGTTTCCACCATAGCCAGCAATGGGCTTCCCCATAGAACTTGCCAACCTGAATTCCTACAGGCTAGATGTGAGAGGCACATTCTGCTGCTTCCTCCCTTAGAGTTAAACTAGCTTCTGAAAGCTCAACCTCCAGGGAGTCTGTTTGGCAGAGATATAGAACACACTTTTCCAAGCCTGTTGGAAGGCATTTGCAGTTTCATTTCGCGTCTAATTTCCCAAACCAAACTGCTTGCAGCTCTAACTGCCTTCTAACTACCACTTCTTCGGTTCAGTGAGATATGCTGGATTCTAAACGGAGAAGCTTCTCTGACGCTTTTTCACAGAGATTTTGAAACTGAAATCTCCCATGCCGTTTCCACCATAGGCAGCAATGGGCTTCCCCATAGAACTTGCCAACCTGAATTCCTACAGGGTAGATGTGAGAGGCACATTCTGCTGCTTCCTCCCTTAGAGTTAAACTTGCTGCTGAAAGCTCAACCTCCGGGGAGTCTGTTTGGCAGAGATATAGAACACACTTTTCCAAGCCTGTTGGAAGGCATTTGCAGTTTCATTTCGCGTCTAATTTCCCAAACCAAACTGCTTGCAGCTCTAACTCCCTTCTAACTACCACTTCTTCGGTTCAGTGAGATATGCTGGATTCTAAACGGAGAAGCTTCTCTGACGCTTTTTCACAGAGATTTTGAAACTGAAATCTCCCATGCCGTTTCCACCATAGGCAGCAATGGGCTTCCCCATAGAACTTGCCAACCTGAATTCCTACAGGCTAGATGTGAGAGGCACATTCTGCTGCTTCCTCCCTTAGAGTTAAACTAGCTTCTGAAAGCTCAACCTCCGGGGAGTCTGTTTGGCAGAGATATAGAACACACTTTTCCAAGCCTGTTGGAAGGCATTTGCAGTTTCATTTCGCGTCTAATTACCCAAACCAAACTGCTTGCAGCTCTAACTCCCTTCTAACTACCACTTCTTCGGTTCAGTGAGATATGCTGGATTCTAAACGGAGAAGCTTCTCTGACGCTTTTTCGCAGAGATTTTGAAACTGAAATTTCCAAACCCGTTTCCAACGAAGGCGCCAATGGGCTTCCCCATAGAACTTGCCAACCTGAATTCCTACAGGCTAGATGTGAGAGGCACATTCTGCTGCTTCCTCCCTTAGAGTTAAACTAGCTTCTGAAAGCTCAACCTCCGGGGAGTTTGTTTGGCAGAGATATAGAACACACTTTTCCAAGCCTGTTGGAAGGCATTTGCAGTTTCATTTCGCGTCTAATTTCCCAAACCAAACTGCTTGCAGCTCTAACTGCCTTCTAACTACCACTTCTTCGGTTCAGTGAGATATGCTGGATTCTAAACGGAGAAGCTTCTCTGACGCTTTTTCACCGAGATTTTGAAACTGAAATCTCCCATGCTGTTTCCACCATAGCCAGCAATGGGCTTCCCCATAGAACTTGCCAACCTGAATTCCTACAGGCTAGATGTGAGAGGCACATTCTGCTGCTTCCTCCCTTAGAGTTAAACTAGCTTCTGAAAGCTCAACCTCCAGGGAGTCTGTTTGGCAGAGATATAGAACACACTTTTCCAAGCCTGTTGGAAGGCATTTGCAGTTTCATTTCGCGTCTAATTGCCCAAACCAAACTGCTTGCAGCTCTAACTGCCTTCTAACTACCACTTCTTCGGTTCAGTGAGATATGCTGGATTCTAAACGGAGAAGCTTCTCTGACGCTTTTTCACAGAGATTTTGAAACTGAAATCTCCCATGCCGTTTCCACCATAGGCAGCAATGGGCTTCCCCATAGAACTTGCCAACCTGAATTCCTACAGGCTAGATGTGAGAGGCACATTCTGCTGCTTCCTCCCTTAGAGTTAAACTTGCTGCTGAAAGCTCAACCTCCGGGGAGTCTGTTTGGCAGAGATATAGAACACACTTTTCCAAGCCTGTTGGAAGGCATTTGCAGTTTCATTTCGCGTCTAATTTCCCAAACCAAACTGCTTGCAGCTCTAACTCCCTTCTAACTACCACTTCTTCGGTTCAGTGAGATATGCTGGATTCTAAACGGAGAAGCTTCTCTGACGCTTTTTCACAGAGATTTTGAAACTGAAATTTCCAAACCCGTTTCCAACGAAGGCGCCAATGGGCTTCCCCATAGAACTTGCCAACCTGAATTCCTACAGGCTAGATGTGAGAGGCACATTCTGCTGCTTCCTCCCTTAGAGTTAAACTAGCTTCTGAAAGCTCAACCTCCGGGGAGTTTGTTTGGCAGAGATATAGAACACACTTTTCCAAGCCTGTTGGAAGGCATTTGCAGTTTCATTTCGCGTCTAATTTCCCAAACCAAACTGCTTGCAGCTCTAACTGCCTTCTAACTACCACTTCTTCGGTTCAGTGAGATATGCTGGATTCTAAACGGAGAAGCTTCTCTGACGCTTTTTCACAGAGATTTTGAAACTGAAATCTCCCATGCCGTTTCCACCATAGGCAGCAATGGGCTTCCCCATAGAACTTGCCAACCTGAATTCCTACAGGCTAGATGTGAGAGGCACATTCTGCTGCTTCCTCCCTAAGAGTTAAGCTTGCTTGTGAAAGCTCAACCTCCGGGGAGTCTGTTTGGCAGAGATATAGAACACACTTTTCCAAGCCTGTTGGAAGGCATTTGCAGTTTCATTTCGCGTCTAATTTCCCAAACCAAACTGCTTGCAGCTCTAACTGCCTTCTAACTACCACTTCTTCGGTTCAGTGAGATATGCTGGATTCTAAACGGAGAAGCTTCTCTGACGCTTTTTCACAGAGATTTTGAAACTGAAATCTCCCATGCCGTTTCCACCATAGGCAGCAATGGGATTCCCCATAGAACTTGCCAACCTGAATTCCTACAGGCTAGATGTGAGAGGCACATTCTGCTGCTTCCTCCCTAAGAGTTAAGCTTCCTTCTGAAAGCTCAACCTCCGGGGAGTCTGTTTGGCAGAGATATAGAACACACTTTTCCAAGCCTGTTGGAAGGCCTTTGCAGTGTCATTTCGCATCTAATTTCCCAAACCAAACTGCTTGCAGCTCTAACTCCCTTCTAACTACCACTTCTTCGGTTCAGTGAGATATGCTGGATTCTAAACGGAGAAGCTTCTCTGACGCTTTTTCACAGAGATTTTGAAACTGAAATCTCCCATGCTGTTTCCACCATAGCCAGCAATGGGCTTCCCCATAGAACTTGCCAACCTGAATTCCTACAGGCTAGATGTGAGAGGCACATTCTGCTGCTTCCTCCCTTAGAGTTAAACTAGCTTCTGAAAGCTCAACCTCCAGGGAGTCTGTTTGGCAGAGATATAGAACACACTTTTCCAAGCCTGTTGGAAGGCATTTGCAGTTTCATTTCGCGTCTAATTTCCCAAACCAAACTGCTTGCAGCTCTAACTGCCTTCTAACTACCACTTCTTCGGTTCAGTGAGATATGCTGGATTCTAAACGGAGAAGCTTCTCTGACGCTTTTTCACAGAGATTTTGAAACTGAAATCTCCCATGCCGTTTCCACCATAGGCAGCAATGGGCTTCCCCATAGAACTTGCCAACCTGAATTCCTACAGGCTAGATGTGAGAGGCACATTCTGCTGCTTCCTCCCTTAGAGTTAAACTAGCTTCTGAAAGCTCAACCTCTGGGGAGTTTGTTTGGCAGAGATATAGAACACACTTTTCCAAACCTGTTGGAAGGCATTTGCAGTGTCATTTCGCGTCTAATTTCCCAAACCAAACTGCTTGCAGCTCTAACTCCCTTCTAACTACCACTTCTTCGGTTCAGTGAGATATGCTGGATTCTAAACGGAGAAGCTTCTCTGACGCTTTTTCACAGAGATTTTGAAACTGAAATCTCCCATGCCGTTTCCACCATAGGCAGCAATGGGCTTCCCCATAGAACTTGCCAACCTGAATTCCTACAGGCTAGATGTGAGAGGCACATTCTGCTGCTTCCTCCCTTAGATTTAAACTTGCTGCTGAAAGCTCAACCTCCGGGGAGTCTGTTTGGCAGAGATATAGAACACACTTTTCCAAGCCTGTTGGAAGGCATTTGCAGTTTCATTTCGCGTCTAATTTCCCAAACCAAACTGCTTGCAGCTCTAACTCCCTTCTAACTACCACTTCTTCGGTTCAGTGAGATATGCTGGATTCTAAACGGAGAAGCTTCTCTGACGCTATTTCACAGAGATTTTGAAACTGAAATCTCCCATGCTGTTTCCACCATAGCCAGCAATGGGCTTCCCCATAGAACTTGCCAACCTGAATTCCTACAGGCTAGATGTGAGAGGCACATTCTGCTGCTTCCTCCCTTAGAGTTAAACTAGCTTCTGAAAGCTCAACCTCCAGGGAGTCTGTTTGGCAGAGATATAGAACACACTTTTCCAAGCCTGTTGGAAGGCATTTGCAGTTTCATTTCGCGTCTAATTTCCCAAACCAAACTGCTTGCAGCTCTAACTGCCTTCTAACTACCACTTCTTCGGTTCAGTGAGATATGCTGGATTCTAAACGGAGAAGCTTCTCTGACGCTTTTTCACAGAGATTTTGAAACTGAAATCTCCCATGCCGTTTCCACCATAGGCAGCAATGGGCTTCCCCATAGAACTTGCCAACCTGAATTCCTACAGGCTAGATGTGAGAGGCACATTCTGCTGCTTCCTCCCTAAGAGTTAAGCTTGCTTGTGAAAGCTCAACCTCCGGGGAGTCTGTTTGGCAGAGATATAGAACACACTTTTCCAAGCCTGTTGGAAGGCCTTTGCAGTGTCATTTCGCATCTAATTTCCCAAACCAAACTGCTTGCAGCTCTAACTCCCTTCTAACTACCACTTCTTCGGTTCAGTGAGATATGCTGGATTCTAAACGGAGAAGCTTCTCTGACGCTTTTTCACAGAGATTTTGAAACTGAAATCTCCCATGCCGTTTCCACCATAGGCAGCAATGGGCTTCCCCATAGAACTTGCCAACCTGAATTCCTACAGGCTAGATGTGAGAGGCACATTCTGCTGCTTCCTCCCTTAGAGTTAAACTTGCTTCTGAAAGCTCAACCTCCGGGGAGTTTGTTTGGCAGAGATATAGAACACACTTTTCCAAGCCTGTTGGAAGGCATTTGCAGTTTCATTTCGCGTCTAATTTCCCAAACCAAACTGCTTGCAGCTCTAACTCCCTTCTAACTACCACTTCTTCGGTTCAGTGAGATATGCTGGATTCTAAACGGAGAAGCTTCTCTGACGCTTTTTCACAGAGATTTTGAAACTGAAATTTCCAAACCCGTTTCCAACGAAGGCGCCAATGGGCTTCCCCATAGAACTTGCCAACCTGAATTCCTACAGGCTAGATGTGAGAGGCACATTCTGCTGCTTCCTCCCTTAGAGTTAAACTAGCTTCTGAAAGCTCAACCTCCGGGGAGTTTGTTTGGCAGAGATATAGAACACACTTTTCCAAGCCTGTTGGAAGGCATTTGCAGTTTCATTTCGCGTCTAATTTCCCAAACCAAACTGCTTGCAGCTCTAACTGCCTTCTAACTACCACTTCTTCGGTTCAGTGAGATATGCTGGATTCTAAACGGAGAAGCTTCTCTGACGCTTTTTCACAGAGATTTTGAAACTGAAATCTCCCATGCTGTTTCCACCATAGCCAGCAATGGGCTTCCCCATAGAACTTGCCAACCTGAATTCCTACAGGCTAGATGTGAGAGGCACATTCTGCTGCTTCCTCCCTTAGAGTTAAACTAGCTTCTGAAAGCTCAACCTCCGGGGAGTTTGTTTGGCAGAGATATAGAACACACTTTTCCAAGCCTGTTGGAAGGCATTTGCAGTTTCATTTCGCGTCTAATTTCCCAAACCAAACTGCTTGCAGCTCTAACTGCCTTCTAACTACCACTTCTTCGGTTCAGTGAGATATGCTGGATTCTAAACGGAGAAGCTTCTCTGACGCTTTTTCACAGAGATTTTGAAACTGAAATCTCCCATGCCGTTTCCACCATAGGCAGCAATGGGCTTCCCCATAGAACTTGCCAACCTGAATTCCTACAGGCTAGATGTGAGAGGCACATTCTGCTGCTTCCTCCCTTAGAGTTAAACTAGCTTCTGAAAGCTCAACCTCCGGGGAGTTTGTTTGGCAGAGATATAGAACACACTTTTCCAAGCCTGTTGGAAGGCATTTGCAGTTTCATTTCGCGTCTAATTTCCCAAACCAAACTGCTTGCAGCTCTAACTGCCTTCTAACTACCACTTCTTCGGTTCAGTGAGATATGCTGGATTCTAAACGGAGAAGCTTCTCTGACGCTTTTTCACAGAGATTTTGAAACTGAAATCTCCCATGCCGTTTCCACCATAGGCAGCAATGGGCTTCCCCATAGAACTTGCCAACCTGAATTCCTACAGGCTAGATGTGAGAGGCACATTCTGCTGCTTCCTCCCTTAGAGTTAAACTAGCTTCTGAAAGCTCAACCTCCGGGGAGTTTGTTTGGCAGAGATATAGAACACACTTTTCCAAGCCTGTTGGAAGGCCTTTGCAGTTTCATTTCGCGTCTAATTTCCCAAACAAAACTAGTTGCAGTTCTAACTGCCTTCTAACTACCACTTCTTCGGTTCAGTGAGATATGCTGGATTCTAAACGGAGAAGCTTCTCTGACGCTTTTTCACAGAGATTTTGAAACTGAAATCTCCCATGCCGTTTCCACCATAGGCAGCAATGGGCTTCCCCATAGAACTTGCCAACCTGAATTCCTACAGGCTAGATGTGAGAGGCACATTCTGCTGCTTCCTCCCTTAGAGTTAAACTTGCTTCTGAAAGCTCAACCTCCGGGGAGTTTGTTTGGCAGAGATATAGAACACACTTTTCCAAGCCTGTTGGAAGGCATTTGCAGTTTCATTTCGCGTCTAATTTCCCAAACCAAACTGCTTGCAGCTCTAACTCCCTTCTAACTACCACTTCTTCGGTTCAGTGAGATATGCTGGATTCTAAACGGAGAAGCTTCTCTGACGCTTTTTCACAGAGATTTTGAAACTGAAATTTCCAAACCCGTTTCCAACGAAGGCGCCAATGGGCTTCCCATAGAACTTGCCAACCTGAATTCCTACAGGCTAGATGTGAGAGGCACATTCTGCTGCTTCCTCCCTTAGAGTTAAACTAGCTTCTGAAAGCTCAACCTCCGGGGAGTTTGTTTGGCAGAGATATAGAACACACTTTTCCAAGCCTGTTGGAAGGCATTTGCAGTGTCATTTCGCGTCTAATTTCCCAAACCAAACTGCTTGCAGCTCTAACTCCCTTCTAACTACCACTTCTTCGGTTCAGTGAGATATGCTGGATTCTAAACGGAGAAGCTTCTCTGACGCTTTTTCACAGAGATTTTGAAACTGAAATCGCCCATGCCGTTTCCACCATAGGCAGCAATGGGCTTCCCCATAGAACTTGCCAACCTGAATTCCTACAGGCTAGATGTGAGAGGCACATTCTGCTGCTTCCTCCCTTAGAGTTAAACTTGCTTGTGAAAGCTCAACCTCCGGGGAGTCTGTTTGGCAGAGATATAAAACACACTTTTCCAAGCCTGTTGGAAGGCCTTTGCAGTGTCATTTCGCATCTAATTTCCCAAACCAAACTGCTTGCAGCTCTAACTCCCTTCTAACTACCACTTCTTCGGTTCAGTGAGATATGCTGGATTCTAAACGGAGAAGCTTCTCTGACGCTTTTTCACAGAGATTTTGAAACTGAAATCTCCCATGCCGTTTCCACCATAGGCAGCAATGGGCTTCCCCATAGAACTTGCCAACCTGAATTCCTACAGGCTAGATGTGAGAGGCACATTCTGCTGCTTCCTCCCTTAGAGTTAAACTAGCTTCTGAAAGCTCAACCTCCGGGGAGTTTGTTTGGCAGAGATATAGAACACACTTTTCCAAGCCTGTTGGAAGGCATTTGCAGTTTCATTTCGCGTCTAATTTCCCAAACCAAACTGCTTGCAGCTCTAACTCCCTTCTAACTACCACTTCTTCGGTTCAGTGAGATATGCTGGATTCTAAACGGAGAAGCTTCTCTGACGCTTTTTCACAGAGATTTTGAAACTGAAATCTCCCATGCCGTTTCCACCATAGGCAGCAATGGGCTTCCCCATAGAACTTGCCAACCTGAATTCCTACAGGCTAGATGTGAGAGGCACATTCTGCTGCTTCCTCCCTTAGAGTTAAACTAGCTTCTGAAAGCTCAACCTCCGGGGAGTTTGTTTGGCAGAGATATAGAACACACTTTTCCAAGCCTGTTGGAAGGCATTTGCAGTTTCATTTCGCGTCTAATTTCCCAAACCAAACTGCTTGCAGCTCTAACTGCCTTCTAACTACCACTTCTTCGGTTCAGTGAGATATGCTGGATTCTAAACGGAGAAGCTTCTCTGACGCTTTTTCACAGAGATTTTGAAACTGAAATCTCCCATGCCGTTTCCACCATAGGCAGCAATGGGCTTCCCCATAGAACTTGCCAACCTGAATTCCTACAGGCTAGATGTGAGAGGCACATTCTGCTGCTTCCTCCCTTAGAGTTAAACTAGCTTCTGAAAGCTCAACCTCCGGGGAGTTTGTTTGGCAGAGATATAGAACACACTTTTCCAAGCCTGTTGGAAGGCCTTTGCAGTTTCATTTCGCGTCTAATTTCCCAAACAAAACTAGTTGCAGCTCTAACTCCCTTCTAACTACCACTTCTTCGGTTCAGTGAGATATGCTGGATTCTAAACGGAGAAGCTTCTCTGACGCTTTTTCACAGAGATTTTGAAACTGAAATTTCCAAACCCGTTTCCAACGAAGGCGCCAATGGGCTTCCCCATAGAACTTGCCAACCTGAATTCCTACAGGCTAGATGTGAGAGGCACATTCTGCTGCTTCCTCCCTTAGAGTTAAACTAGCTTCTGAAAGCTCAACCTCCAGGGAGTCTGTTTGGCAGAGATATAGAACACACTTTTCCAAGCCTGTTGGAAGGCATTTGCAGTTTCATTTCGCGTCTAATTTCCCAAACCAAACTGCTTGCAGCTCTAACTGCCTTCTAACTACCACTTCTTTGGTTCAGTGAGATATGCTGGATTCTAAACGGAGAAGCTTCTCTGACGCTTTTTCACAGAGATTTTGAAACTGAAATCTCCCATGCCGTTTCCACCATAGGCAGCAATGGGCTTCCCCATAGAACTTGCCAACCTGAATTCCTACAGGCTAGATGTGAGAGGCACATTCTGCTGCTTCCTCCCTTAGAGTTAAACTTGCTTCTGAAAGCTCAACCTCCGGGGAGTTTGTTTGGCAGAGATATAGAACACACTTTTCCAAGCCTGTTGGAAGGCATTTGCAGTTTCATTTCGCGTCTAATTTCCCAAACCAAACTGCTTGCAGCTCTAACTCCCTTCTAACTACCACTTCTTCGGTTCAGTGAGATATGCTGGATTCTAAACGGAGAAGCTTCTCTGACGCTTTTTCACAGAGATTTTGAAACTGAAATTTCCAAACCCGTTTCCAACGAAGGCGCCAATGGGCTTCCCCATAGAACTTGCCAACCTGAATTCCTACAGGCTAGATGTGAGAGGCACATTCTGCTGCTTCCTCCCTTAGAGTTAAACTAGCTTCTGAAAGCTCAACCTCCGGGGAGTTTGTTTGGCAGAGATATAGAACACACTTTTCCAAGCCTGTTGGAAGGCATTTGCAGTTTCATTTCGCGTCTAATTTCCCAAACCAAACTGCTTGCAGCTCTAACTGCCTTCTAACTACCATTTCTTCGGTTCAGTGAGATATGCTGGATTCTAAACGGAGAAGCTTCTCTGACGCTTTTTCACAGAGATTTTGAAACTGAAATCTCCCATGCTGTTTCCACCATAGCCAGCAATGGGCTTCCGCATAGAACTTGCCAACCTGAATTCCTACAGGCTAGATGTGAGAGGCACATTCTGCTGCTTCCTCCCTTAGAGTTAAACTAGCTTCTGAAAGCTCCACCTCCAGGGAGTCTGTTTGGCAGAGATATAGAACACACTTTTCCAAGCCTGTTGGAAGGCATTTGCAGTTTCATTTCGCGTCTAATTTCCCAAACCAAACTGCTTGCAGCTCTAACTGCCTTCTAACTACCACTTCTTCGGTTCAGTGAGATATGCTGGATTCTAAACGGAGAAGCTTCTCTGACGCTTTTTCACAGAGATTTTGAAACTGAAATCTCCCATGCCGTTTCCACCATAGGCAGCAATGGGCTTCCCCATAGAACTTGCCAACCTGAATTCCTACAGGCTAGATGTGAGAGGCACATTCTGCTGCTTCCTCCCTTAGAGTTAAACTAGCTTCTGAAAGCTCAACTTCTGGGGAGTTTGTTTGGCAGAGATATAGAACACACTTTTCCAAACCTGTTGGAAGGCATTTGCAGTGTCATTTCGCGTCTAATTTCCCAAACCAAACTGCTTGCAGCTCTCACTCCCTTCTAACTACCACTTCTTCGGTTCAGTGAGATATGCTGGATTCTAAACGGAGAAGCTTCTCTGACGCTTTTTCACAGAGATTTTGAAACTGAAATCTCCCATGCCGTTTCCACCATAGGCAGCAATGGGCTTCCCCATAGAACTTGCCAACCTGAATTCCTACAGGCTAGATGTGAGAGGCACATTCTGCTGCTTCCTCCCTTAGAGTTAAACTTGCTGCTGAAAGCTCAACCTCCGGGGAGTCTGTTTGGCAGAGATATAGAACACACTTTTCCAAGCCTGTTGGAAGGCATTTGCAGTTTCATTTCGCGTCTAATTTCCCAAACCAAACTGCTTGCAGCTCTAACTCCCTTCTAACTACCACTTCTTCGGTTCATTGAGATATGCTGGATTCTAAACGGAGAAGCTTCTCTGACGCTTTTTCACAGAGATTTTGAAACTGAAATCTCCCATGCCGTTTCCACCATAGGCAGCAATGGGCTTCCCCATAGAACTTGCCAACCTGAATTCCTACAGGCTAGATGTGAGAGGCACATTCTGCTGCTTCCTCCCTTAGAGTTAAACTAGCTTCTGAAAGCTCAACCTCCAGGGAGTCTGTTTGGCAGAGATATAGAACACACTTTTCCAAGCCTGTTGGAAGGCATTTGCAGTTTCATTTCGCGTCTAATTTCCCAAACCAAACTGCTTGCAGCTCTAACTGCCTTCTAACTACCACTTCTTCGGTTCAGTGAGATATGCTGGATTCTAAACGGAGAAGCTTCTCTGACGCTTTTTCACAGAGATTTTGAAACTGAAATTTCCAAACCCGTTTCCAACGAAGGCGCCAATGGGCTTCCCCATAGAACTTGCCAACCTGAATTCCTACAGGCTAGATGTGAGAGGCACATTCTGCTGCTTCCTCCCTTAGAGTTAAACTAGCTTCTGAAAGCTCAACCTCCGGGGAGTTTGTTTGGCAGAGATATAGAACACACTTTTCCAAGCCTGTTGGAAGGCATTTGCAGTTTCATTTCGCGTCTAATTTCCCAAACCAAACTGCTTGCAGCTCTAACTGCCTTCTAACTACCACTTCTTCGGTTCAGTGAGATATGCTGGATTCTAAACGGAGAAGCTTCTCTGACGCTTTTTCACAGAGATTTTGAAACTGAAATCTCCCATGCCGTTTCCACCATAGGCAGCAATGGGCTTCCCCAT
This sequence comes from Cynocephalus volans, assembly GCF_027409185.1. Lineage (NCBI taxonomy): Eukaryota > Metazoa > Chordata > Mammalia > Dermoptera > Cynocephalidae > Cynocephalus > Cynocephalus volans. The sequence continues at coordinate 50,908 of NW_026902433.1, read as the reverse complement.
AGAACTTGCCAACCTGAATTCCTACAGGCTAGATGTGAGAGGCACATTCTGCTGCTTCCTCCCTTAGAGTTAAACTAGCTTCTGAAAGCTCAACCTCCGGGGAGTTTGTTTGGCAGAGATATAGAACACACTTTTCCAAGCCTGTTGGAAGGCCTTTGCAGTTTCATTTCGCGTCTAATTTCCCAAACAAAACTAGTTGCAGCTCTAACTCCCTTCTAACTACCACTTCTTCGGTTCAGTGAGATATGCTGGATTCTAAACGGAGAAGCTTCTCTGACGCTTTTTCACAGAGATTTTGAAACTGAAATTTCCAAACCCGTTTCCAACGAAGGCGCCAATGGGCTTCCCCATAGAACTTGCCAACCTGAATTCCTACAGGCTAGATGTGAGAGGCACATTCTGCTGCTTCCTCCCTTAGAGTTAAACTAGCTTCTGAAAGCTCAACCTCCAGGGAGTCTGTTTGGCAGAGATATAGAACACACTTTTCCAAGCCTGTTGGAAGGCATTTGCAGTTTCATTTCGCGTCTAATTTCCCAAACCAAACTGCTTGCAGCTCTAACTGCCTTCTAACTACCACTTCTTTGGTTCAGTGAGATATGCTGGATTCTAAACGGAGAAGCTTCTCTGACGCTTTTTCACAGAGATTTTGAAACTGAAATCTCCCATGCCGTTTCCACCATAGGCAGCAATGGGCTTCCCCATAGAACTTGCCAACCTGAATTCCTACAGGCTAGATGTGAGAGGCACATTCTGCTGCTTCCTCCCTAAGAGTTAAGCTTGCTTCTGAAAGCTCAACCTCCGGGGAGTCTGTTTGGCAGAGATATAGAACACACTTTTCCAAGCCTGTTGGAAGGTCTTTGCAGTGTCATTTCGCATCTAATTTCCCAAACCAAACTGCTTGCAGCTCTAACTCCCTTCTAACTACCACTTCTTCGGTTCAGTGAGATATGCTGGATTCTAAACGGAGAAGCTTCTCTGACGCTTTTTCACAGAGATTTTGAAACTGAAATCTCCCATGCCGTTTCCACCATAGGCAGCAATGGGCTTCCCCATAGAACTTGCCAACCTGAATTCCTACAGGCTAGATGTGAGAGGCACATTCTGCTGCTTCCTCCCTTAGAGTTAAACTTGCTTCTGAAAGCTCAACCTCCGGGGAGTTTGTTTGGCAGAGATATAGAACACACTTTTCCAAGCCTGTTGGAAGGCATTTGCAGTTTCATTTCGCGTCTAATTTCCCAAACCAAACTGCTTGCAGCTCTAACTCCCTTCTAACTACCACTTCTTCGGTTCAGTGAGATATGCTGGATTCTAAACGGAGAAGCTTCTCTGACGCTTTTTCACAGAGATTTTGAAACTGAAATTTCCAAACCCGTTTCCAACGAAGGCGCCAATGGGCTTCCCCATAGAACTTGCCAACCTGAATTCCTACAGGCTAGATGTGAGAGGCACATTCTGCTGCTTCCTCCCTTAGAGTTAAACTAGCTTCTGAAAGCTCAACCTCCGGGGAGTTTGTTTGGCAGAGATATAGAACACACTTTTCCAAGCCTGTTGGAAGGCATTTGCAGTTTCATTTCGCGTCTAATTTCCCAAACCAAACTGCTTGCAGCTCTAACTGCCTTCTAACTACCACTTCTTCGGTTCAGTGAGATATGCTGGATTCTAAACGGAGAAGCTTCTCTGACGCTTTTTCACAGAGATTTTGAAACTGAAATCTCCCATGCTGTTTCCACCATAGCCAGCAATGGGCTTCCGCATAGAACTTGCCAACCTGAATTCCTACAGGCTAGATGTGAGAGGCACATTCTGCTGCTTCCTCCCTTAGAGTTAAACTAGCTTCTGAAAGCTCAACCTCCAGGGAGTCTGTTTGGCAGAGATATAGAACACACTTTTCCAAGCCTGTTGGAAGGCATTTGCAGTGTCATTTCGCGTCTAATTTCCCAAACCAAACTGCTTGCAGCTCTAACTGCCTTCTAACTACCACTTCTTCGGTTCAGTAAGATATGCTGGATTCTAAACGGAGAAGCTTCTCTGACGCTTTTTCACAGAGATTTTGAAACTGAAATCTCCCATGCCGTTTCCACCATAGGCAGCAATGGGCTTCCCCATAGAACTTGCCAACCTGAATTCCTACAGGCTAGATGTGAGAGGCACATTCTGCTGCTTCCTCCCTTAGAGTTAAACTAGCTTCTGAAAGCTCAACCTCCAGGGAGTCTGTTTGGCAGAGATATAGAACACACTTTTCCAAGCCTGTTGGAAGGCATTTGCAGTTTCATTTCGCGTCTAATTTCCCAAACCAAACTGCTTGCAGCTCTAACTGCCTTCTAACTACCACTTCTTCGGTTCAGTGAGATATGCTGGATTCTAAACGGAGAAGCTTCTCTGACGCTTTTTCACAGAGATTTTGAAACTGAAATTTCCAAACCCGTTTCCAACGAAGGCGCCAATGGGCTTCCCCATAGAACTTGCCAACCTGAATTCCTACAGGCTAGATGTGAGAGGCACATTCTGCTGCTTCCTCCCTTAGAGTTAAACTAGCTTCTGAAAGCTCAACCTCCGGGGAGTTTGTTTGGCAGAGATATAAAACACACTTTTCCAAGCCTGTTGGAAGGCATTTGCAGTTTCATTTCGCGTCTAATTTCCCAAACCAAACTGCTTGCAGCTCTAACTGCCTTCTAACTACCACTTCTTCGGTTCAGTGAGATATGCTGGATTCTAAACGGAGAAGCTTCTCTGACGCTTTTTCACAGAGATTTTGAAACTGAAATCTCCCATGCCGTTTCCACCATAGGCAGCAATGGGCTTCCCCATAGAACTTGCCAACCTGAATTCCTACAGGCTAGATGTGAGAGGCACATTCTGCTGCTTCCTCCCTTAGAGTTAAACTAGCTTCTGAAAGCTCAACCTCCGGGGAGTTTGTTTGGCAGAGATATAGAACACACTTTTCCAAGCCTGTTGGAAGGCCTTTGCAGTTTCATTTCGCGTCTAAATTCCCAAACAAAACTAGTTGCAGCTCTAACTCCCTTCTAACTACCACTTCTTCGGTTCAGTGAGATATGCTGGATTCTAAACGGAGAAGCTTCTCTGACGCTTTTTCACAGAGATTTTGAAACTGAAATTTCCAAACCCGTTTCCAACGAAGGCGCCAATGGGCTTCCCCATAGAACTTGCCAACCTGAATTCCTACAGGCTAGATGTGAGAGGCACATTCTGCTGCTTCCTCCCTTAGAGTTAAACTAGCTTCTGAAAGCTCAACCTCCAGGGAGTCTGTTTGGCAGAGATATAGAACACACTTTTCCAAGCCTGTTGGAAGGCATTTGCAGTTTCATTTCGCGTCTAATTTCCCAAACCAAACTGCTTGCAGCTCTAACTGCCTTCTAACTACCACTTCTTTGGTTCAGTGAGATATGCTGGATTCTAAACGGAGAAGCTTCTCTGACGCTTTTTCACAGAGATTTTGAAACTGAAATCTCCCATGCCGTTTCCACCATAGGCAGCAATGGGCTTCCCCATAGAACTTGCCAACCTGAATTCCTACAGGCTAGATGTGAGAGGCACATTCTGCTGCTTCCTCCCTAAGAGTTAAGCTTGCTTCTGAAAGCTCAACCTCCGGGGAGTCTGTTTGGCAGAGATATAGAACACACTTTTCCAAGCCTGTTGGAAGGTCTTTGCAGTGTCATTTCGCATCTAATTTCCCAAACCAAACTGCTTGCAGCTCTAACTCCCTTCTAACTACCACTTCTTCGGTTCAGTGAGATATGCTGGATTCTAAACGGAGAAGCTTCTCTGACGCTTTTTCACAGAGATTTTGAAACTGAAATCTCCCATGCCGTTTCCACCATAGGCAGCAATGGGCTTCCCCATAGAACTTGCCAACCTGAATTCCTACAGGCTAGATGTGAGAGGCACATTCTGCTGCTTCCTCCCCAAGAGTTAAGCTTGCTTGTGAAAGCTCAACCTCCGGGGAGTCTGTTTGGCAGAGATATAGAACACACTTTTCCAAGCCTGTTGGAAGGCCTTTGCAGTGTCATTTCGCATCTAATTTCCCAAACCAAACTGGTTGCAGCTCTAACTCCCTTCTAACTACCACTTCTTCGGTTCAGTGAGATATGCTGGATTCTAAACGGAGAAGCTTCTCTGACGCTTTTTCACAGAGATTTTGAAACTGAAATCTCCCATGCCGTTTCCACCATAGGCAGCAATGGGCTTCCCCATAGAACTTGCCAACCTGAATTCCTACAGGCTAGATGTGAGAGGCACATTCTGCTGCTTCCTCCCTTAGAGTTAAACTTGCTTCTGAAAGCTCAACCTCCGGGGAGTTTGTTTGGCAGAGATATAGAACACACTTTTCCAAGCCTGTTGGAAGGCATTTGCAGTTTCATTTCGCGTCTAATTTCCCAAACCAAACTGCTTGCAGCTCTAACTCCCTTCTAACTACCACTTCTTCGGTTCAGTGAGATATGCTGGATTCTAAACGGAGAAGCTTCTCTGACGCTTTTTCACAGAGATTTTGAAACTGAAATTTCCAAACCCGTTTCCAACGAAGGCGCCAATGGGCTTCCCCATAGAACTTGCCAACCTGAATTCCTACAGGCTAGATGTGAGAGGCACATTCTGCTGCTTCCTCCCTTAGAGTTAAACTAGATTCTGAAAGCTCAACCTCCGGGGAGTTTGTTTGGCAGAGATATAGAACACACTTTTCCAAGCCTGTTGGAAGGCATTTGCAGTTTCATTTCGCGTCTAATTTCCCAAACCAAACTGCTTGCAGCTCTAACTCCCTTCTAACTACCACTTCTTCGGTTCAGTGAGATATGCTGGATTCTAAACGGAGAAGCTTCTCTGACGCTTTTTCACAGAGATTTTGAAACTGAAATCTCCCATGCCGTTTCCACCATAGGCAGCAATGGGCTTCCCCATAGAACTTGCCAACCTGAATTCCTACAGGCTAGATGTGAGAGGCACATTCTGCTGCTTCCTCCCTTAGAGTTAAACTTGCTTCTGAAAGCTCAACCTCCGGGGAGTTTGTTTGGCAGAGATATAGAACACACTTTTCCAAGCCTGTTGGAAGGCATTTGCAGTTTCATTTCGCGTCTAATTTCCCAAACCAAACTGCTTGCAGCTCTAACTGCCTTCTAACTACCACTTCTTCGGTTCAGTGAGATATGCTGGATTCTAAACGGAGAAGCTTCTCTGACGCTTTTTCACAGAGATTTTGAAACTGAAATTTCCAAACCCGTTTCCAACGAAGGCGCCAATGGGCTTCCCCATAGAACTTGCCAACCTGAATTCCTACAGGCTAGATGTGAGAGGCACATTCTGCTGCTTCCTCCCTTAGAGTTAAACTAGCTTCTGAAAGCTCAACCTCCGGGGAGTTTGTTTGGCAGAGATATAGAACACAATTTTCCAAGCCTGTTGGAAGGCATTTGCAGTTTCATTTCGCGTCTAATTTCCCAAACCAAACTGCTTGCAGCTCTAACTGCCTTCTAACTACCACTTCTTCGGTTCAGTGAGATATGCTGGATTCTAAACGGAGAAGCTTCTCTGACGCTTTTTCACAGAGATTTTGAAACTGAAATCTCCCATGCTGTTTCCACCATAGCCAGCAATGGGCTTCCCCATAGAACTTGCCAACCTGAATTCCTACAGGCTAGATGTGAGAGGCACATTCTGCTGCTTCCTCCCTTAGAGTTAAACTAGCTTCTGAAAGCTCAACCTCCAGGGAGTCTGTTTGGCAGAGATATAGAACACACTTTTCCAAGCCTGTTGGAAGGCATTTGCAGTTTCATTTCGCGTCTAATTTCCCAAACCAAACTGCTTGCAGCTCTAACTGCCTTCTAACTACCACTTCTTCGGTTCAGTGAGATATGCTGGATTCTAAACGGAGAAGCTTCTCTGACGCTTTTTCACAGAGATTTTGAAACTGAAATCTCCCATGCCGTTTCCACCATAGGCAGCAATGGGCTTCCCCATAGAACTTGCCAACCTGAATTCCTACAGGCTAGATGTGAGAGGCACATTCTGCTGCTTCCTCCCTTAGAGTTAAACTTGCTGCTGAAAGCTCAACCTCCGGGGAGTCTGTTTGGCAGAGATATAGAACACACTTTTCCAAGCCTGTTGGAAGGCATTTGCAGTTTCATTTCGCGTCTAATTTCCCAAACCAAACTGCTTGCAGCTCTAACTCCCTTCTAACTACCACTTCTTCGGTTCAGTGAGATATGCTGGATTCTAAACGGAGAAGCTTCTCTGACGCTTTTTCACAGAGATTTTGAAACTGAAATTTCCAAACCCGTTTCCAACGAAGGCGCCAATGGGCTTCCCCATAGAACTTGCCAACCTGAATTCCTACAGGCTAGATGTGAGAGGCACATTCTGCTGCTTCCTCCCTTAGAGTTAAACTTGCTTGTGAAAGCTCAACCTCCGGGGAGTTTGTTTGGCAGAGATATAGAACACACTTTTCCAAGCCTGTTGGAAGGCATTTGCAGTTTCATTTCGCGTCTAATTTCCCAAACCAAACTGCTTGCAGCTCTAACTCCCTTCTAACTACCACTTCTTCGGTTCAGTGAGATATGCTGGATTCTAAACGGAGAAGCTTCTCTGACGCTTTTTCACAGAGATTTTGAAACTGAAATCTCCCATGCCGTTTCCACCATAGGCAGCAATGGGCTTCCCCATAGAACTTGCCAACCTGAATTCCTACAGGCTAGATGTGAGAGGCACATTCTGCTGCTTCCTCCCTTAGAGTTAAACTAGCTTCTGAAAGCTCAACCTCTGGGGAGTTTGTTTGGCAGAGATATAGAACACACTTTTCCAAACCTGTTGGAAGGCATTTGCAGTGTCATTTCGCGTCTAATTTCCCAAACCAAACTGCTTGCAGCTCTAACTGCCTTCTAACTACCACTTCTTCGGTTCAGTGAGATATGCTGGATTCTAAACGGAGAAGCTTCTCTGACGCTTTTTCACAGAGATTTTGAAACTGAAATCTCCCATGCCGTTTCCACCATAGGCAGCAATGGGCTTCCCCATAGAACTTGCCAACCTGAATTCCTACAGGCTAGATGTGAGAGGCACATTCTGCTGCTTCCTCCCTAAGAGTTAAGCTTGCTTGTGAAAGCTCAACCTCCGGGGAGTCTGTTTGGCAGAGATATAAAACACACTTTTCCAAGCCTGTTGGAAGGCCTTTGCAGTGTCATTTCGCTTCTAATTTCCCAAACCAAACTGCTTGCAGCTCTAACTCCCTTCTAACTACCACTTCTTCGGTTCAGTGAGATATGCTGGATTCTAAACGGAGAAGCTTCTCTGACGCTTTTTCACAGAGATTTTGAAACTGAAATCTCCCATGCCGTTTCCACCATAGGCAGCAATGGGCTTCCCCATAGAACTTGCCAACCTGAATTCCTACAGGCTAGATGTGAGAGGCACATTCTGCTGCTTCCTCCCTTAGAGTTAAACTTGCTTCTGAAAGCTCAACCTCCGGGGAGTTTGTTTGGCAGAGATATAGAACACACTTTTCCAAGCCTGTTGGAAGGCATTTGCAGTTTCATTTCGCGTCTAATTTCCCAAACCAAACTGCTTGCAGCTCTAACTCCCTTCTAACTACCACTTCTTCGGTTCAGTGAGATATGCTGGATTCTAAACGGAGAAGCTTCTCTGACGCTTTTTCACAGAGATTTTGAAACTGAAATTTCCAAACCCGTTTCCAACGAAGGCGCCAATGGGCTTCCCCATAGAACTTGCCAACCTGAATTCCTACAGGCTAGATGTGAGAGGCACATTCTGCTGCTTCCTCCCTTAGAGTTAAACTAGCTTCTGAAAGCTCAACCTCCGGGGAGTTTGTTTGGCAGAGATATAGAACACACTTTTCCAAGCCTGTTGGAAGGCATTTGCAGTTTCATTTCGCGTCTAATTTCCCAAACCAAACTGCTTGCAGCTCTAACTGCCTTCTAACTACCACTTCTTCGGTTCAGTGAGATATGCTGGATTCTAAACGGAGAAGCTTCTCTGACGCTTTTTCACAGAGATTTTGAAACTGAAATCTCGCATGCTGTTTCCACCATAGCCAGCAATGGGCTTCCCCATAGAACTTGCCAACCTGAATTCCTACAGGCTAGATGTGAGAGGCACATTCTGCTGCTTCCTCCCTTAGAGTTAAACTAGCTTCTGAAAGCTCAACCTCCAGGGAGTCTGTTTGGCAGAGATATAGAACACACTTTTCCAAGCCTGTTGGAAGGCATTTGCAGTTTCATTTCGCGTCTAATTTCCCAAACCAAACGGCTTGCAGCTCTAACTGCCTTCTAACTACCACTTCTTCGGTTCAGTGAGATATGCTGGATTCTAAACGGAGAAGCTTCTCTGACACTTTTTCACAGAGATTTTGAAACTGAAATCTCCCATGCCGTTTCCACCATAGGCAGCAATGGGCTTCCGCATAGAACTTGCCAACCTGAATTCCTACAGGCTAGATGTGAGAGGCACATTCTGCTGCTTCCTCCCTTACAGTTAAACTAGCTTCTGAAAGCTCAACCTCTGGGGAGTTTGTTTGGCAGAGATATAGAACACACTTTTCCAAACCTGTTGGAAGGCATTTGCAGTGTCATTTCGCGTCTAATTTCCCAAACCAAACTGCTTGCAGCTCTAACTCCCTTCTAACTACCACTTCTTCGGTTCAGTGAGATATGCTGGATTCTAAACGTAGAAGCTTCTCTGACGCTTTTTCACAGAGATTTTGAAACTGAAATCTCCCATGCCGTTTCCACCATAGGCAGCAATGGGCTTCCCCATAGAACTTGCCAACCTGAATTCCTACAGGCTAGATGTGAGAGGCACATTCTGCTGCTTCCTCCCTTAGAGTTAAACTTGCTTGTGAAAGCTCAACCTCCGGGGAGTCTGTTTGGCAGAGATATAAAACACACTTTTCCAAACCTGTTGGAAGGCCTTCGCAGTGTCATTTCGCATCTAATTTCCCAAACCAAACTGCTTGCAGCTCTAACTCCCTTCTAACTACCACTTCTTCGGTTCAGTGAGATATGCTGGATTCTAAACGGAGAAGCTTCTCTGACGCTTTTTCACAGAGATTTTGAAACTGAAATCTCCCATGCCGTTTCCAACATAGGCAGCAATGGGCTTCCCCATAGAACTTGCCAACCTGAATTCCTACAGGCTAGATGTGAGAGGCACATTCTGCTGCTTCCTCCCTTAGAGTTAAACTAGCTTCTGAAAGCTCAACCTCCGGGGAGTTTGTTTGGCAGAGATATAGAACACACTTTTCCAAGCCTGTTGGAAGGCATTTGCAGTTTCATTTAGCGTCTAATTTCCCAAACCAAACTGCTTGCAGCTCTAACTCCCTTCTAACTACCACTTCTTCGGTTCAGTGAGATATGCTGGATTCTAAACGGAGAAGCTTCTCTGACGCTTTTTCACAGAGATTTTGAAACTGAAATCTCCCATGCCGTTTCCACCATAGGCAGCAATGGGCTTCCCCATAGAACTTGCCAACCTGAATTCCTACAGGCTAGATGTGAGAGGCACATTCTGCTGCTTCCTCCCTTAGAGTTAAACTTGCTGCTGAAAGCTCAACCTCCGGGGAGTCTGTTTGGCAGAGATATAGAACACACTTTTCCAAGCCTGTTGGAAGGCATTTGCAGTTTCATTTCGCGTCTAATTTCCCAAACCAAACTGCTTGCAGCTCTAACTGCCTTCTAACTACCACTTCTTCGGTTCAGTGAGATATGCTGGATTCTAAACGGAGAAGCTTCTCTGACGCTTTTTCACAGAGATTTTGAAACTGAAATCTCCCATGCCGTTTCCACCATAGGCAGCAATGGGCTTCCCCATAGAACTTGCCAACCTGAATTCCTACAGGCTAGATGTGAGAGGCACATTCTGCTGCTTCCTCCCTTAGAGTTAAACTAGCTTCTGAAAGCTCAACCTCCAGGGAGTCTGTTTCGCAGAGATATAGAACACACTTTTCCAAGCCTGTTGGAAGGCATTTGCAGTTTCATTTCGCGTCTAATTTCCCAAACCAAACTGCTTGCAGCTCTAACTGCCTTCTAACTACCACTTCTTCGGTTCAGTGAGATATGCTGGATTCTAAACGGAGAAGCTTCTCTGACGCTTTTTCACAGAGATTTTGAAACTGAAATCTCCCATGCCGTTTCCACCATAGGCAGCAATGGGCTTCCCCATAGAACTTGCCAACCTGAATTCCTACAGGCTAGATGTGAGAGGCACATTCTGCTGCTTCCTCCCTAAGAGTTAAGCTTGCTTGTGAAAGCTCAACCTCCGGGGAGTCTGTTTGGCAGAGATATAAAACACACTTTTCCAAGCCTGTTGGAAGGCCTTTGCAGTGTCATTTCGCTTCTAATTTCCCAAACCAAACTGCTTGCAGCTCTAACTCCCTTCTAACTACCACTTCTTCGGTTCAGTGAGATATGCTGGATTCTAAACGGAGAAGCTTCTCTGACGCTTTTTCACAGAGATTTTGAAACTGAAATCTCGCATGCTGTTTCCACCATAGCCAGCAATGGGCTTCCCCATAGAACTTGCCAACCTGAATTCCTACAGGCTAGATGTGAGAGGCACATTCTGCTGCTTCCTCCCTTAGAGTTAAACTAGCTTCTGAAAGCTCAACCTCCAGGGAGTCTGTTTGGCAGAGATATAGAACACACTTTTCCAAGCCTGTTGGAAGGCATTTGCAGTTTCATTTCGCGTCTAATTTCCCAAACCAAACGGCTTGCAGCTCTAACTGCCTTCTAACTACCACTTCTTCGGTTCAGTGAGATATGCTGGATTCTAAACGGAGAAGCTTCTCTGACACTTTTTCACAGAGATTTTGAAACTGAAATCTCCCATGCCGTTTCCACCATAGGCAGCAATGGGCTTCCGCATAGAACTTGCCAACCTGAATTCCTACAGGCTAGATGTGAGAGGCACATTCTGCTGCTTCCTCCCTTACAGTTAAACTAGCTTCTGAAAGCTCAACCTCTGGGGAGTTTGTTTGGCAGAGATATAGAACACACTTTTCCAAACCTGTTGGAAGGCATTTGCAGTGTCATTTCGCGTCTAATTTCCCAAACCAAACTGCTTGCAGCTCTAACTCCCTTCTAACTACCACTTCTTCGGTTCAGTGAGATATGCTGGATTCTAAACGTAGAAGCTTCTCTGACGCTTTTTCACAGAGATTTTGAAACTGAAATCTCCCATGCCGTTTCCACCATAGGCAGCAATGGGCTTCCCCATAGAACTTGCCAACCTGAATTCCTACAGGCTAGATGTGAGAGGCACATTCTGCTGCTTCCTCCCTTAGAGTTAAACTTGCTTGTGAAAGCTCAACCTCCGGGGAGTCTGTTTGGCAGAGATATAAAACACACTTTTCCAAACCTGTTGGAAGGCCTTCGCAGTGTCATTTCGCATCTAATTTCCCAAACCAAACTGCTTGCAGCTCTAACTCCCTTCTAACTACCACTTCTTCGGTTCAGTGAGATATGCTGGATTCTAAACGGAGAAGCTTCTCTGACGCTTTTTCACAGAGATTTTGAAACTGAAATCTCCCATGCCGTTTCCAACATAGGCAGCAATGGGCTTCCCCATAGAACTTGCCAACCTGAATTCCTACAGGCTAGATGTGAGAGGCACATTCTGCTGCTTCCTCCCTTAGAGTTAAACTAGCTTCTGAAAGCTCAACCTCCGGGGAGTTTGTTTGGCAGAGATATAGAACACACTTTTCCAAGCCTGTTGGAAGGCATTTGCAGTTTCATTTAGCGTCTAATTTCCCAAACCAAACTGCTTGCAGCTCTAACTCCCTTCTAACTACCACTTCTTCGGTTCAGTGAGATATGCTGGATTCTAAACGGAGAAGCTTCTCTGACGCTTTTTCACAGAGATTTTGAAACTGAAATCTCCCATGCCGTTTCCACCATAGGCAGCAATGGGCTTCCCCATAGAACTTGCCAACCTGAATTCCTACAGGCTAGATGTGAGAGGCACATTCTGCTGCTTCCTCCCTTAGAGTTAAACTTGCTGCTGAAAGCTCAACCTCCGGGGAGTCTGTTTGGCAGAGATATAGAACACACTTTTCCAAGCCTGTTGGAAGGCATTTGCAGTTTCATTTCGCGTCTAATTTCCCAAACCAAACTGCTTGCAGCTCTAACTGCCTTCTAACTACCACTTCTTCGGTTCAGTGAGATATGCTGGATTCTAAACGGAGAAGCTTCTCTGACGCTTTTTCACAGAGATTTTGAAACTGAAATCTCCCATGCCGTTTCCACCATAGGCAGCAATGGGCTTCCCCATAGAACTTGCCAACCTGAATTCCTACAGGCTAGATGTGAGAGGCACATTCTGCTGCTTCCTCCCTTAGAGTTAAACTAGCTTCTGAAAGCTCAACCTCCAGGGAGTCTGTTTCGCAGAGATATAGAACACACTTTTCCAAGCCTGTTGGAAGGCATTTGCAGTTTCATTTCGCGTCTAATTTCCCAAACCAAACTGCTTGCAGCTCTAACTGCCTTCTAACTACCACTTCTTCGGTTCAGTGAGATATGCTGGATTCTAAACGGAGAAGCTTCTCTGACGCTTTTTCACAGAGATTTTGAAACTGAAATCTCCCATGCCGTTTCCACCATAGGCAGCAATGGGCTTCCCCATAGAACTTGCCAACCTGAATTCCTACAGGCTAGATGTGAGAGGCACATTCTGCTGCTTCCTCCCTAAGAGTTAAGCTTGCTTGTGAAAGCTCAACCTCCGGGGAGTCTGTTTGGCAGAGATATAAAACACACTTTTCCAAGCCTGTTGGAAGGCCTTTGCAGTGTCATTTCGCTTCTAATTTCCCAAACCAAACTGCTTGCAGCTCTAACTCCCTTCTAACTACCACTTCTTCGGTTCAGTGAGATATGCTGGATTCTAAACGGAGAAGCTTCTCTGACGCTTTTTCACAGAGATTTTGAAACTGAAATCTCCCATGCCGTTTCCACCATAGGCAGCAATGGGCTTCCCCATAGAACTTGCCAACCTGAATTCCTACAGGCTAGATGTGAGAGGCACATTCTGCTGCTTCCTCCCTTAGAGTTAAACTTGCTTCTGAAAGCTCAACCTCCGGGGAGTTTGTTTGGCAGAGATATAGAACACACTTTTCCAAGCCTGTTGGAAGGCATTTGCAGTTTCATTTCGCGTCTAATTTCCCAAACCAAACTGCTTGCAGCTCTAACTCCCTTCTAACTACCACTTCTTCGGTTCAGTGAGATATGCTGGATTCTAAACGGAGAAGCTTCTCTGACGCTTTTTCACAGAGATTTTGAAACTGAAATTTCCAAACCCGTTTCCAACGAAGGCGCCAATGGGCTTCCCCATAGAACTTGCCAACCTGAATTCCTACAGGCTAGATGTGAGAGGCACATTCTGCTGCTTCCTCCCTTAGAGTTAAACTAGCTTCTGAAAGCTCAACCTCCGGGGAGTTTGTTTGGCAGAGATATAGAACACACTTTTCCAAGCCTGTTGGAAGGCATTTGCAGTTTCATTTCGCGTCTAATTTCCCAAACCAAACTGCTTGCAGCTCTAACTGCCTTCTAACTACCACTTCTTCGGTTCAGTGAGATATGCTGGATTCTAAACGGAGAAGCTTCTCTGACGCTTTTTCACAGAGATTTTGAAACTGAAATCTCGCATGCTGTTTCCACCATAGCCAGCAATGGGCTTCCCCATAGAACTTGCCAACCTGAATTCCTACAGGCTAGATGTGAGAGGCACATTCTGCTGCTTCCTCCCTTAGAGTTAAACTAGCTTCTGAAAGCTCAACCTCCAGGGAGTCTGTTTGGCAGAGATATAGAACACACTTTTCCAAGCCTGTTGGAAGGCATTTGCAGTTTCATTTCGCGTCTAATTTCCCAAACCAAACGGCTTGCAGCTCTAACTGCCTTCTAACTACCACTTCTTCGGTTCAGTGAGATATGCTGGATTCTAAACGGAGAAGCTTCTCTGACACTTTTTCACAGAGATTTTGAAACTGAAATCTCCCATGCCGTTTCCACCATAGGCAGCAATGGGCTTCCGCATAGAACTTGCCAACCTGAATTCCTACAGGCTAGATGTGAGAGGCACATTCTGCTGCTTCCTCCCTTACAGTTAAACTAGCTTCTGAAAGCTCAACCTCTGGGGAGTTTGTTTGGCAGAGATATAGAACACACTTTTCCAAACCTGTTGGAAGGCATTTGCAGTGTCATTTCGCGTCTAATTTCCCAAACCAAACTGCTTGCAGCTCTAACTCCCTTCTAACTACCACTTCTTCGGTTCAGTGAGATATGCTGGATTCTAAACGTAGAAGCTTCTCTGACGCTTTTTCACAGAGATTTTGAAACTGAAATCTCCCATGCCGTTTCCACCATAGGCAGCAATGGGCTTCCCCATAGAACTTGCCAACCTGAATTCCTACAGGCTAGATGTGAGAGGCACATTCTGCTGCTTCCTCCCTTAGAGTTAAACTTGCTTGTGAAAGCTCAACCTCCGGGGAGTCTGTTTGGCAGAGATATAAAACACACTTTTCCAAACCTGTTGGAAGGCCTTCGCAGTGTCATTTCGCATCTAATTTCCCAAACCAAACTGCTTGCAGCTCTAACTCCCTTCTAACTACCACTTCTTCGGTTCAGTGAGATATGCTGGATTCTAAACGGAGAAGCTTCTCTGACGCTTTTTCACAGAGATTTTGAAACTGAAATCTCCCATGCCGTTTCCAACATAGGCAGCAATGGGCTTCCCCATAGAACTTGCCAACCTGAATTCCTACAGGCTAGATGTGAGAGGCACATTCTGCTGCTTCCTCCCTTAGAGTTAAACTAGCTTCTGAAAGCTCAACCTCCGGGGAGTTTGTTTGGCAGAGATATAGAACACACTTTTCCAAGCCTGTTGGAAGGCATTTGCAGTTTCATTTAGCGTCTAATTTCCCAAACCAAACTGCTTGCAGCTCTAACTCCCTTCTAACTACCACTTCTTCGGTTCAGTGAGATATGCTGGATTCTAAACGGAGAAGCTTCTCTGACGCTTTTTCACAGAGATTTTGAAACTGAAATCTCCCATGCCGTTTCCACCATAGGCAGCAATGGGCTTCCCCATAGAACTTGCCAACCTGAATTCCTACAGGCTAGATGTGAGAGGCACATTCTGCTGCTTCCTCCCTTAGAGTTAAACTTGCTGCTGAAAGCTCAACCTCCGGGGAGTCTGTTTGGCAGAGATATAGAACACACTTTTCCAAGCCTGTTGGAAGGCATTTGCAGTTTCATTTCGCGTCTAATTTCCCAAACCAAACTGCTTGCAGCTCTAACTGCCTTCTAACTACCACTTCTTCGGTTCAGTGAGATATGCTGGATTCTAAACGGAGAAGCTTCTCTGACGCTTTTTCACAGAGATTTTGAAACTGAAATCTCCCATGCCGTTTCCACCATAGGCAGCAATGGGCTTCCCCATAGAACTTGCCAACCTGAATTCCTACAGGCTAGATGTGAGAGGCACATTCTGCTGCTTCCTCCCTTAGAGTTAAACTAGCTTCTGAAAGCTCAACCTCCAGGGAGTCTGTTTCGCAGAGATATAGAACACACTTTTCCAAGCCTGTTGGAAGGCATTTGCAGTTTCATTTCGCGTCTAATTTCCCAAACCAAACTGCTTGCAGCTCTAACTGCCTTCTAACTACCACTTCTTCGGTTCAGTGAGATATGCTGGATTCTAAACGGAGAAGCTTCTCTGACGCTTTTTCACAGAGATTTTGAAACTGAAATCTCCCATGCCGTTTCCACCATAGGCAGCAATGGGCTTCCCCATAGAACTTGCCAACCTGAATTCCTACAGGCTAGATGTGAGAGGCACATTCTGCTGCTTCCTCCCTAAGAGTTAAGCTTGCTTGTGAAAGCTCAACCTCCGGGGAGTCTGTTTGGCAGAGATATAAAACACACTTTTCCAAGCCTGTTGGAAGGCCTTTGCAGTGTCATTTCGCTTCTAATTTCCCAAACCAAACTGCTTGCAGCTCTAACTCCCTTCTAACTACCACTTCTTCGGTTCAGTGAGATATGCTGGATTCTAAACGGAGAAGCTTCTCTGACGCTTTTTCACAGAGATTTTGAAACTGAAATCTCCCATGCCGTTTCCACCATAGGCAGCAATGGGCTTCCCCATAGAACTTGCCAACCTGAATTCCTACAGGCTAGATGTGAGAGGCACATTCTGCTGCTTCCTCCCTTAGAGTTAAACTTGCTTCTGAAAGCTCAACCTCCGGGGAGTTTGTTTGGCAGAGATATAGAACACACTTTTCCAAGCCTGTTGGAAGGCATTTGCAGTTTCATTTCGCGTCTAATTTCCCAAACCAAACTGCTTGCAGCTCTAACTCCCTTCTAACTACCACTTCTTCGGTTCAGTGAGATATGCTGGATTCTAAACGGAGAAGCTTCTCTGACGCTTTTTCACAGAGATTTTGAAACTGAAATTTCCAAACCCGTTTCCAACGAAGGCGCCAATGGGCTTCCCCATAGAACTTGCCAACCTGAATTCCTACAGGCTAGATGTGAGAGGCACATTCTGCTGCTTCCTCCCTTAGAGTTAAACTAGCTTCTGAAAGCTCAACCTCCGGGGAGTTTGTTTGGCAGAGATATAGAACACACTTTTCCAAGCCTGTTGGAAGGCATTTGCAGTTTCATTTCGCGTCTAATTTCCCAAACCAAACTGCTTGCAGCTCTAACTGCCTTCTAACTACCACTTCTTCGGTTCAGTGAGATATGCTGGATTCTAAACGGAGAAGCTTCTCTGACGCTTTTTCACAGAGATTTTGAAACTGAAATCTCGCATGCTGTTTCCACCATAGCCAGCAATGGGCTTCCCCATAGAACTTGCCAACCTGAATTCCTACAGGCTAGATGTGAGAGGCACATTCTGCTGCTTCCTCCCTTAGAGTTAAACTAGCTTCTGAAAGCTCAACCTCCAGGGAGTCTGTTTGGCAGAGATATAGAACACACTTTTCCAAGCCTGTTGGAAGGCATTTGCAGTTTCATTTCGCGTCTAATTTCCCAAACCAAACGGCTTGCAGCTCTAACTGCCTTCTAACTACCACTTCTTCGGTTCAGTGAGATATGCTGGATTCTAAACGGAGAAGCTTCTCTGACACTTTTTCACAGAGATTTTGAAACTGAAATCTCCCATGCCGTTTCCACCATAGGCAGCAATGGGCTTCCGCATAGAACTTGCCAACCTGAATTCCTACAGGCTAGATGTGAGAGGCACATTCTGCTGCTTCCTCCCTTACAGTTAAACTAGCTTCTGAAAGCTCAACCTCTGGGGAGTTTGTTTGGCAGAGATATAGAACACACTTTTCCAAACCTGTTGGAAGGCATTTGCAGTGTCATTTCGCTTCTAATTTCCCAAACCAAACTGCTTGCAGCTCTAACTCCCTTCTAACTACCACTTCTTCGGTTCAGTGAGATATGCTGGATTCTAAACGTAGAAGCTTCTCTGACGCTTTTTCACAGAGATTTTGAAACTGAAATCTCCCATGCCGTTTCCACCATAGGCAGCAATGGGCTTCCCCATAGAACTTGCCAACCTGAATTCCTACAGGCTAGATGTGAGAGGCACATTCTGCTGCTTCCTCCCTTAGAGTTAAACTTGCTTGTGAAAGCTCAACCTCCGGGGAGTCTGTTTGGCAGAGATATAAAACACACTTTTCCAAACCTGTTGGAAGGCCTTCGCAGTGTCATTTCGCATCTAATTTCCCAAACCAAACTGCTTGCAGCTCTAACTCCCTTCTAACTACCACTTCTTCGGTTCAGTGAGATATGCTGGATTCTAAACGGAGAAGCTTCTCTGACGCTTTTTCACAGAGATTTTGAAACTGAAATCTCCCATGCCGTTTCCAACATAGGCAGCAATGGGCTTCCCCATAGAACTTGCCAACCTGAATTCCTACAGGCTAGATGTGAGAGGCACATTCTGCTGCTTCCTCCCTTAGAGTTAAACTAGCTTCTGAAAGCTCAACCTCCGGGGAGTTTGTTTGGCAGAGATATAGAACACACTTTTCCAAGCCTGTTGGAAGGCATTTGCAGTTTCATTTCGCGTCTAATTTCCCAAACCAAACTGCTTGCAGCTCTAACTCCCTTCTAACTACCACTTCTTCGGTTCAGTGAGATATGCTGGATTCTAAACGGAGAAGCTTCTCTGACGCTTTTTCACAGAGATTTTGAAACTGAAATCTCCCATGCCGTTTCCACCATAGGCAGCAATGGGCTTCCCCATAGAACTTGCCAACCTGAATTCCTACAGGCTAGATGTGAGAGGCACATTCTGCTGCTTCCTCCCTTAGAGTTAAACTTGCTGCTGAAAGCTCAACCTCCGGGGAGTCTGTTTGGCAGAGATATAGAACACACTTTTCCAAGCCTGTTGGAAGGCATTTGCAGTTTCATTTCGCGTCTAATTTCCCAAACCAAACTGCTTGCAGCTCTAACTGCCTTCTAACTACCACTTCTTCGGTTCAGTGAGATATGCTGGATTCTAAACGGAGAAGCTTCTCTGACGCTTTTTCACAGAGATTTTGAAACTGAAATCTCCCATGCCGTTTCCACCATAGGCAGCAATGGGCTTCCCCATAGAACTTGCCAACCTGAATTCCTACAGGCTAGATGTGAGAGGCACATTCTGCTGCTTCCTCCCTTAGAGTTAAACTAGCTTCTGAAAGCTCAACCTCCAGGGAGTCTGTTTCGCAGAGATATAGAACACACTTTTCCAAGCCTGTTGGAAGGCATTTGCAGTTTCATTTCGCGTCTAATTTCCCAAACCAAACTGCTTGCAGCTCTAACTGCCTTCTAACTACCACTTCTTCGGTTCAGTGAGATATGCTGGATTCTAAACGGAGAAGCTTCTCTGACGCTTTTTCACAGAGATTTTGAAACTGAAATCTCCCATGCCGTTTCCACCATAGGCAGCAATGGGCTTCCCCATAGAACTTGCCAACCTGAATTCCTACAGGCTAGATGTGAGAGGCACATTCTGCTGCTTCCTCCCTAAGAGTTAAGCTTGCTTGTGAAAGCTCAACCTCCGGGGAGTCTGTTTGGCAGAGATATAAAACACACTTTTCCAAGCCTGTTGGAAGGCCTTTGCAGTGTCATTTCGCTTCTAATTTCCCAAACCAAACTGCTTGCAGCTCTAACTCCCTTCTAACTACCACTTCTTCGGTTCAGTGAGATATGCTGGATTCTAAACGGAGAAGCTTCTCTGACGCTTTTTCACAGAGATTTTGAAACTGAAATCTCCCATGCCGTTTCCACCATAGGCAGCAATGGGCTTCCCCATAGAACTTGCCAACCTGAATTCCTACAGGCTAGATGTGAGAGGCACATTCTGCTGCTTCCTCCCTTAGAGTTAAACTTGCTTCTGAAAGCTCAACCTCCGGGGAGTTTGTTTGGCAGAGATATAGAACACACTTTTCCAAGCCTGTTGGAAGGCATTTGCAGTTTCATTTCGCGTCTAATTTCCCAAACCAAACTGCTTGCAGCTCTAACTCCCTTCTAACTACCACTTCTTCGGTTCAGTGAGATATGCTGGATTCTAAACGGAGAAGCTTCTCTGACGCTTTTTCACAGAGATTTTGAAACTGAAATTTCCAAACCCGTTTCCAACGAAGGCGCCAATGGGCTTCCCCATAGAACTTGCCAACCTGAATTCCTACAGGCTAGATGTGAGAGGCACATTCTGCTGCTTCCTCCCTTAGAGTTAAACTAGCTTCTGAAAGCTCAACCTCCGGGGAGTTTGTTTGGCAGAGATATAGAACACACTTTTCCAAGCCTGTTGGAAGGCATTTGCAGTTTCATTTCGCGTCTAATTTCCCAAACCAAACTGCTTGCAGCTCTAACTGCCTTCTAACTACCACTTCTTCGGTTCAGTGAGATATGCTGGATTCTAAACGGAGAAGCTTCTCTGACGCTTTTTCACAGAGATTTTGAAACTGAAATCTCGCATGCTGTTTCCACCATAGCCAGCAATGGGCTTCCCCATAGAACTTGCCAACCTGAATTCCTACAGGCTAGATGTGAGAGGCACATTCTGCTGCTTCCTCCCTTAGAGTTAAACTAGCTTCTGAAAGCTCAACCTCCAGGGAGTCTGTTTGGCAGAGATATAGAACACACTTTTCCAAGCCTGTTGGAAGGCATTTGCAGTTTCATTTCGCGTCTAATTTCCCAAACCAAACGGCTTGCAGCTCTAACTGCCTTCTAACTACCACTTCTTCGGTTCAGTGAGATATGCTGGATTCTAAACGGAGAAGCTTCTCTGACACTTTTTCACAGAGATTTTGAAACTGAAATCTCCCATGCCGTTTCCACCATAGGCAGCAATGGGCTTCCGCATAGAACTTGCCAACCTGAATTCCTACAGGCTAGATGTGAGAGGCACATTCTGCTGCTTCCTCCCTTACAGTTAAACTAGCTTCTGAAAGCTCAACCTCTGGGGAGTTTGTTTGGCAGAGATATAGAACACACTTTTCCAAACCTGTTGGAAGGCATTTGCAGTGTCATTTCGCGTCTAATTTCCCAAACCAAACTGCTTGCAGCTCTAACTCCCTTCTAACTACCACTTCTTCGGTTCAGTGAGATATGCTGGATTCTAAACGTAGAAGCTTCTCTGACGCTTTTTCACAGAGATTTTGAAACTGAAATCTCCCATGCCGTTTCCACCATAGGCAGCAATGGGCTTCCCCATAGAACTTGCCAACCTGAATTCCTACAGGCTAGATGTGAGAGGCACATTCTGCTGCTTCCTCCCTTAGAGTTAAACTTGCTTGTGAAAGCTCAACCTCCGGGGAGTCTGTTTGGCAGAGATATAAAACACACTTTTCCAAACCTGTTGGAAGGCCTTCGCAGTGTCATTTCGCATCTAATTTCCCAAACCAAACTGCTTGCAGCTCTAACTCCCTTCTAACTACCACTTCTTCGGTTCAGTGAGATATGCTGGATTCTAAACGGAGAAGCTTCTCTGACGCTTTTTCACAGAGATTTTGAAACTGAAATCTCCCATGCCGTTTCCAACATAGGCAGCAATGGGCTTCCCCATAGAACTTGCCAACCTGAATTCCTACAGGCTAGATGTGAGAGGCACATTCTGCTGCTTCCTCCCTTAGAGTTAAACTAGCTTCTGAAAGCTCAACCTCCGGGGAGTTTGTTTGGCAGAGATATAGAACACACTTTTCCAAGCCTGTTGGAAGGCATTTGCAGTTTCATTTCGCGTCTAATTTCCCAAACCAAACTGCTTGCAGCTCTAACTCCCTTCTAACTACCACTTCTTCGGTTCAGTGAGATATGCTGGATTCTAAACGGAGAAGCTTCTCTGACGCTTTTTCACAGAGATTTTGAAACTGAAATCTCCCATGCCGTTTCCACCATAGGCAGCAATGGGCTTCCCCATAGAACTTGCCAACCTGAATTCCTACAGGCTAGATGTGAGAGGCACATTCTGCTGCTTCCTCCCTTAGAGTTAAACTTGCTTCTGAAAGCTCAACCTCCGGGGAGTTTGTTTGGCAGAGATATAGAACACACTTTTCCAAGCCTGTTGGAAGGCATTTGCAGTTTCATTTCGTGTCTAATTTCCCAAACCAAACTGCTTGCAGCTCTAACTCCCTTCTAACTACCACTTCTTCGGTTCAGTGAGATATGCTGGATTCTAAACGGAGAAGCTTCTCTGACGCTTTTTCACAGAGATTTTGAAACTGAAATTTCCAAACCCGTTTCCAACGAAGGCGCCAATGGGCTTCCCCATAGAACTTGCCAACCTGAATTCCTACAGGCTAGATGTGAGAGGCACATTCTGCTGCTTCCTCCCTTAGAGTTAAACTAGCTTCTGAAAGCTCAACCTCCGGGGAGTTTGTTTGGCAGAGATATAGAACACACTTTTCCAAGCCTGTTGGAAGGCATTTGCAGTTTCATTTCGCGTCTAATTTCCCAAACCAAACTGCTTGCAGCTCTAACTGCCTTCTAACTACCACTTCTTCGGTTCAGTGAGATATGCTGGATTCTAAACGGAGAAGCTTCTCTGACGCTTTTTCACAGAGATTTTGAAACTGAAATCTCCCATGCCGTTTCCACCATAGGCAGCAATGGGCTTCCCCATAGAACTTGCCAACCTGAATTCCTACAGGCTAGATGTGAGAGGCACATTCTGCTGCTTCCTCCCTAAGAGGTAAGCTTGCTTGTGAAAGCTCAACCTCCGGGGAGTCTGTTTGGCAGAGATATAAAACACACTTTTCCAAGCCTGTTGGAAGGCCTTTGCAGTGTCATTTCGCATCTAATTTCCCAAACCAAACTGCTTGCAGCTCTAACTCCCTTCTAACTACCACTTCTTCGGTTCAGTGAGATATGCTGGATTCTAAACGGAGAAGCTTCTCTGACGCTTTTTCACAGAGATTTTGAAACTGAAATCTCCCATGCCGTTTCCACCATAGGCAGCAATGGGCTTCCCCATAGAACTTGCCAACCTGAATTCCTACAGGCTAGATGTGAGAGGCACATTCTGCTGCTTCCTCCCTTAGAGTTAAACTTGCTGCTGAAAGCTCAACCTCCGGGGAGTCTGTTTGGCAGAGATATAGAACACACTTTTCCAAGCCTGTTGGAAGGCATTTGCAGTTTCATTTCGCGTCTAATTTCCCAAACCAAACTGCTTGCAGCTCTAACTGCCTTCTAACTACCACTTCTTCGGTTCAGTGAGATATGCTGGATTCTAAACGGAGAAGCTTCTCTGACGCTTTTTCACAGAGATTTTGAAACTGAAATCTCCCATGCCGTTTCCACCATAGGCAGCAATGGGCTTCCCCATAGAACTTGCCAACCTGAATTCCTACAGGCTAGATGTGAGAGGCACATTCTGCTGCTTCCTCCCTTAGAGTTAAACTAGCTTCTGAAAGCTCAACCTCCAGGGAGTCTGTTTCGCAGAGATATAGAACACACTTTTCCAAGCCTGTTGGAAGGCATTTGCAGTTTCATTTCGCGTCTAATTTCCCAAACCAAACTGCTTGCAGCTCTAACTGCCTTCTAACTACCACTTCTTCGGTTCAGTGAGATATGCTGGATTCTAAACGGAGAAGCTTCTCTGACGCTTTTTCACAGAGATTTTGAAACTGAAATCTCCCATGCCGTTTCCACCATAGGCAGCAATGGGCTTCCCCATAGAACTTGCCAACCTGAATTCCTACAGGCTAGATGTGAGAGGCACATTCTGCTGCTTCCTCCCTTAGAGTTAAACTTGCTTCTGAAAGCTCAACCTCCGGGGAGTTTGTTTGGCAGAGATATAGAACACACTTTTCCAAGCCTGTTGGAAGGCATTTGCAGTTTCATTTCGCGTCTAATTTCCCAAACCAAACTGCTTGCAGCTCTAACTCCCTTCTAACTACCACTTCTTCGGTTCAGTGAGATATGCTGGATTCTAAACGGAGAAGCTTCTCTGACGCTTTTTCACAGAGATTTTGAAACTGAAATTTCCAAACCCGTTTCCAACGAAGGCGCCAATGGGCTTCCCCATAGAACTTGCCAACCTGAATTCCTACAGGCTAGATGTGAGAGGCACATTCTGCTGCTTCCTCCCTTAGAGTTAAACTAGCTTCTGAAAGCTCAACCTCCGGGGAGTTTGTTTGGCAGAGATATAGAACACACTTTTCCAAGCCTGTTGGAAGGCATTTGCAGTTTCATTTCGCGTCTAATTTCCCAAACCAAACTGCTTGCAGCTCTAACTGCCTTCTAACTACCACTTCTTCGGTTCAGTGAGATATGCTGGATTCTAAACGGAGAAGCTTCTCTGACGCTTTTTCACAGAGATTTTGAAACTGAAATCTCGCATGCTGTTTCCACCATAGCCAGCAATGGGCTTCCCCATAGAACTTGCCAACCTGAATTCCTACAGGCTAGATGTGAGAGGCACATTCTGCTGCTTCCTCCCTTAGAGTTAAACTAGCTTCTGAAAGCTCAACCTCCGGGGAGTTTGTTTGGCAGAGATATAGAACACACTTTTCCAAGCCTGTTGGAAGGCATTTGCAGTTTCATTTCGCGTCTAATTTCCCAAACCAAACTGCTTGCAGCTCTAACTGCCTTCTAACTACCACTTCTTCGGTTCAGTGAGATATGCTGGATTCTAAACGGAGAAGCTTCTCTGACGCTTTTTCACAGAGATTTTGAAACTGAAATCTCGCATGCTGTTTCCACCATAGCCAGCAATGGGCTTCCCCATAGAACTTGCCAACCTGAATTCCTACAGGCTAGATGTGAGAGGCACATTCTGCTGCTTCCTCCCTTAGAGTTAAACTAGCTTCTGAAAGCTCAACCTCCAGGGAGTCTGTTTGGCAGAGATATAGAACACACTTTTCCAAGCCTGTTGGAAGGCATTTGCAGTTTCATTTCGCGTCTAATTTCCCAAACCAAACGGCTTGCAGCTCTAACTGCCTTCTAACTACCACTTCTTCGGTTCAGTGAGATATGCTGGATTCTAAACGGAGAAGCTTCTCTGACACTTTTTCACAGAGATTTTGAAACTGAAATCTCCCATGCCGTTTCCACCATAGGCAGCAATGGGCTTCCGCATAGAACTTGCCAACCTGAATTCCTACAGGCTAGATGTGAGAGGCACATTCTGCTGCTTCCTCCCTTACAGTTAAACTAGCTTCTGAAAGCTCAACCTCAGGGGAGTTTGTTTGGCAGAGATATAGAACACACTTTTCCAAACCTGTTGGAAGGCATTTGCAGTGTCATTTCGCGTCTAATTTCCCAAACCAAACTGCTTGCAGCTCTAACTCCCTTCTAACTACCACTTCTTCGGTTCAGTGAGATATGCTGGATTCTAAACGTAGAAGCTTCTCTGACGCTTTTTCACAGAGATTTTGAAACTGAAATCTCCCATGCCGTTTCCACCATAGGCAGCAATGGGCTTCCCCATAGAACTTGCCAACCTGAATTCCTACAGGCTAGATGTGAGAGGCACATTCTGCTGCTTCCTCCCTTAGAGTTAAACTTGCTTGTGAAAGCTCAACCTCCGGGGAGTCTGTTTGGCAGAGATATAAAACACACTTTTCCAAACCTGTTGGAAGGCCTTCGCAGTGTCATTTCGCATCTAATTTCCCAAACCAAACTGCTTGCAGCTCTAACTCCCTTCTAACTACCACTTCTTCGGTTCAGTGAGATATGCTGGATTCTAAACGGAGAAGCTTCTCTGACGCTTTTTCACAGAGATTTTGAAACTGAAATCTCCCATGCCGTTTCCAACATAGGCAGCAATGGGCTTCCCCATAGAACTTGCCAACCTGAATTCCTACAGGCTAGATGTGAGAGGCACATTCTGCTGCTTCCTCCCTTAGAGTTAAACTAGCTTCTGAAAGCTCAACCTCCGGGGAGTTTGTTTGGCAGAGATATAGAACACACTTTTCCAAGCCTGTTGGAAGGCATTTGCAGTTTCATTTCGCGTCTAATTTCCCAAACCAAACTGCTTGCAGCTCTAACTCCCTTCTAACTACCACTTCTTC
Source organism: Cynocephalus volans (assembly GCF_027409185.1). Lineage (NCBI taxonomy): Eukaryota > Metazoa > Chordata > Mammalia > Dermoptera > Cynocephalidae > Cynocephalus > Cynocephalus volans. Next base: position 25,404 of record NW_026902433.1, on the reverse strand, counting down.
GGTTCAGTGAGATATGCTGGATTCTAAACGGAGAAGCTTCTCTGACGCTTTTTCACAGAGATTTTGAAACTGAAATCTCCCATGCCGTTTCCACCATAGGCAGCAATGGGCTTCCCCATAGAACTTGCCAACCTGAATTCCTACAGGCTAGATGTGAGAGGCACATTCTGCTGCTTCCTCCCTTAGAGTTAAACTTGCTTCTGAAAGCTCAACCTCCGGGGAGTTTGTTTGGCAGAGATATAGAACACACTTTTCCAAGCCTGTTGGAAGGCATTTGCAGTTTCATTTCGTGTCTAATTTCCCAAACCAAACTGCTTGCAGCTCTAACTCCCTTCTAACTACCACTTCTTCGGTTCAGTGAGATATGCTGGATTCTAAACGGAGAAGCTTCTCTGACGCTTTTTCACAGAGATTTTGAAACTGAAATTTCCAAACCCGTTTCCAACGAAGGCGCCAATGGGCTTCCCCATAGAACTTGCCAACCTGAATTCCTACAGGCTAGATGTGAGAGGCACATTCTGCTGCTTCCTCCCTTAGAGTTAAACTAGCTTCTGAAAGCTCAACCTCCGGGGAGTTTGTTTGGCAGAGATATAGAACACACTTTTCCAAGCCTGTTGGAAGGCATTTGCAGTTTCATTTCGCGTCTAATTTCCCAAACCAAACTGCTTGCAGCTCTAACTGCCTTCTAACTACCACTTCTTCGGTTCAGTGAGATATGCTGGATTCTAAACGGAGAAGCTTCTCTGACGCTTTTTCACAGAGATTTTGAAACTGAAATCTCCCATGCCGTTTCCACCATAGGCAGCAATGGGCTTCCCCATAGAACTTGCCAACCTGAATTCCTACAGGCTAGATGTGAGAGGCACATTCTGCTGCTTCCTCCCTAAGAGGTAAGCTTGCTTGTGAAAGCTCAACCTCCGGGGAGTCTGTTTGGCAGAGATATAAAACACACTTTTCCAAGCCTGTTGGAAGGCCTTTGCAGTGTCATTTCGCATCTAATTTCCCAAACCAAACTGCTTGCAGCTCTAACTCCCTTCTAACTACCACTTCTTCGGTTCAGTGAGATATGCTGGATTCTAAACGGAGAAGCTTCTCTGACGCTTTTTCACAGAGATTTTGAAACTGAAATCTCCCATGCCGTTTCCACCATAGGCAGCAATGGGCTTCCCCATAGAACTTGCCAACCTGAATTCCTACAGGCTAGATGTGAGAGGCACATTCTGCTGCTTCCTCCCTTAGAGTTAAACTTGCTGCTGAAAGCTCAACCTCCGGGGAGTCTGTTTGGCAGAGATATAAAACACACTTTTCCAAGCCTGTTGGAAGGCCTTTGCAGTGTCATTTCGCTTCTAATTTCCCAAACCAAACTGCTTGCAGCTCTAACTCCCTTCTAACTACCACTTCTTCGGTTCAGTGAGATATGCTGGATTCTAAACGGAGAAGCTTCTCTGACGCTTTTTCACAGAGATTTTGAAACTGAAATCTCCCATGCCGTTTCCACCATAGGCAGCAATGGGCTTCCCCATAGAACTTGCCAACCTGAATTCCTACAGGCTAGATGTGAGAGGCACATTCTGCTGCTTCCTCCCTTAGAGTTAAACTTGCTTCTGAAAGCTCAACCTCCGGGGAGTTTGTTTGGCAGAGATATAGAACACACTTTTCCAAGCCTGTTGGAAGGCATTTGCAGTTTCATTTCGCGTCTAATTTCCCAAACCAAACTGCTTGCAGCTCTAACTCCCTTCTAACTACCACTTCTTCGGTTCAGTGAGATATGCTGGATTCTAAACGGAGAAGCTTCTCTGACGCTTTTTCACAGAGATTTTGAAACTGAAATTTCCAAACCCGTTTCCAACGAAGGCGCCAATGGGCTTCCCCATAGAACTTGCCAACCTGAATTCCTACAGGCTAGATGTGAGAGGCACATTCTGCTGCTTCCTCCCTTAGAGTTAAACTAGCTTCTGAAAGCTCAACCTCCGGGGAGTTTGTTTGGCAGAGATATAGAACACACTTTTCCAAGCCTGTTGGAAGGCATTTGCAGTTTCATTTCGCGTCTAATTTCCCAAACCAAACTGCTTGCAGCTCTAACTGCCTTCTAACTACCACTTCTTCGGTTCAGTGAGATATGCTGGATTCTAAACGGAGAAGCTTCTCTGACGCTTTTTCACAGAGATTTTGAAACTGAAATCTCGCATGCTGTTTCCACCATAGCCAGCAATGGGCTTCCCCATAGAACTTGCCAACCTGAATTCCTACAGGCTAGATGTGAGAGGCACATTCTGCTGCTTCCTCCCTTAGAGTTAAACTAGCTTCTGAAAGCTCAACCTCCAGGGAGTCTGTTTGGCAGAGATATAGAACACACTTTTCCAAGCCTGTTGGAAGGCATTTGCAGTTTCATTTCGCGTCTAATTTCCCAAACCAAACGGCTTGCAGCTCTAACTGCCTTCTAACTACCACTTCTTCGGTTCAGTGAGATATGCTGGATTCTAAACGGAGAAGCTTCTCTGACACTTTTTCACAGAGATTTTGAAACTGAAATCTCCCATGCCGTTTCCACCATAGGCAGCAATGGGCTTCCGCATAGAACTTGCCAACCTGAATTCCTACAGGCTAGATGTGAGAGGCACATTCTGCTGCTTCCTCCCTTACAGTTAAACTAGCTTCTGAAAGCTCAACCTCTGGGGAGTTTGTTTGGCAGAGATATAGAACACACTTTTCCAAACCTGTTGGAAGGCATTTGCAGTGTCATTTCGCGTCTAATTTCCCAAACCAAACTGCTTGCAGCTCTAACTCCCTTCTAACTACCACTTCTTCGGTTCAGTGAGATATGCTGGATTCTAAACGTAGAAGCTTCTCTGACGCTTTTTCACAGAGATTTTGAAACTGAAATCTCCCATGCCGTTTCCACCATAGGCAGCAATGGGCTTCCCCATAGAACTTGCCAACCTGAATTCCTACAGGCTAGATGTGAGAGGCACATTCTGCTGCTTCCTCCCTTAGAGTTAAACTTGCTTGTGAAAGCTCAACCTCCGGGGAGTCTGTTTGGCAGAGATATAAAACACACTTTTCCAAACCTGTTGGAAGGCCTTCGCAGTGTCATTTCGCATCTAATTTCCCAAACCAAACTGCTTGCAGCTCTAACTCCCTTCTAACTACCACTTCTTCGGTTCAGTGAGATATGCTGGATTCTAAACGGAGAAGCTTCTCTGACGCTTTTTCACAGAGATTTTGAAACTGAAATCTCCCATGCCGTTTCCAACATAGGCAGCAATGGGCTTCCCCATAGAACTTGCCAACCTGAATTCCTACAGGCTAGATGTGAGAGGCACATTCTGCTGCTTCCTCCCTTAGAGTTAAACTAGCTTCTGAAAGCTCAACCTCCGGGGAGTTTGTTTGGCAGAGATATAGAACACACTTTTCCAAGCCTGTTGGAAGGCATTTGCAGTTTCATTTAGCGTCTAATTTCCCAAACCAAACTGCTTGCAGCTCTAACTCCCTTCTAACTACCACTTCTTCGGTTCAGTGAGATATGCTGGATTCTAAACGGAGAAGCTTCTCTGACGCTTTTTCACAGAGATTTTGAAACTGAAATCTCCCATGCCGTTTCCACCATAGGCAGCAATGGGCTTCCCCATAGAACTTGCCAACCTGAATTCCTACAGGCTAGATGTGAGAGGCACATTCTGCTGCTTCCTCCCTTAGAGTTAAACTTGCTGCTGAAAGCTCAACCTCCGGGGAGTCTGTTTGGCAGAGATATAGAACACACTTTTCCAAGCCTGTTGGAAGGCATTTGCAGTTTCATTTCGCGTCTAATTTCCCAAACCAAACTGCTTGCAGCTCTAACTGCCTTCTAACTACCACTTCTTCGGTTCAGTGAGATATGCTGGATTCTAAACGGAGAAGCTTCTCTGACGCTTTTTCACAGAGATTTTGAAACTGAAATCTCCCATGCCGTTTCCACCATAGGCAGCAATGGGCTTCCCCATAGAACTTGCCAACCTGAATTCCTACAGGCTAGATGTGAGAGGCACATTCTGCTGCTTCCTCCCTTAGAGTTAAACTAGCTTCTGAAAGCTCAACCTCCAGGGAGTCTGTTTCGCAGAGATATAGAACACACTTTTCCAAGCCTGTTGGAAGGCATTTGCAGTTTCATTTCGCGTCTAATTTCCCAAACCAAACTGCTTGCAGCTCTAACTGCCTTCTAACTACCACTTCTTCGGTTCAGTGAGATATGCTGGATTCTAAACGGAGAAGCTTCTCTGACGCTTTTTCACAGAGATTTTGAAACTGAAATCTCCCATGCCGTTTCCACCATAGGCAGCAATGGGCTTCCCCATAGAACTTGCCAACCTGAATTCCTACAGGCTAGATGTGAGAGGCACATTCTGCTGCTTCCTCCCTAAGAGTTAAGCTTGCTTGTGAAAGCTCAACCTCCGGGGAGTCTGTTTGGCAGAGATATAAAACACACTTTTCCAAGCCTGTTGGAAGGCCTTTGCAGTGTCATTTCGCTTCTAATTTCCCAAACCAAACTGCTTGCAGCTCTAACTCCCTTCTAACTACCACTTCTTCGGTTCAGTGAGATATGCTGGATTCTAAACGGAGAAGCTTCTCTGACGCTTTTTCACAGAGATTTTGAAACTGAAATCTCGCATGCTGTTTCCACCATAGCCAGCAATGGGCTTCCCCATAGAACTTGCCAACCTGAATTCCTACAGGCTAGATGTGAGAGGCACATTCTGCTGCTTCCTCCCTTAGAGTTAAACTAGCTTCTGAAAGCTCAACCTCCAGGGAGTCTGTTTGGCAGAGATATAGAACACACTTTTCCAAGCCTGTTGGAAGGCATTTGCAGTTTCATTTCGCGTCTAATTTCCCAAACCAAACGGCTTGCAGCTCTAACTGCCTTCTAACTACCACTTCTTCGGTTCAGTGAGATATGCTGGATTCTAAACGGAGAAGCTTCTCTGACACTTTTTCACAGAGATTTTGAAACTGAAATCTCCCATGCCGTTTCCACCATAGGCAGCAATGGGCTTCCGCATAGAACTTGCCAACCTGAATTCCTACAGGCTAGATGTGAGAGGCACATTCTGCTGCTTCCTCCCTTACAGTTAAACTAGCTTCTGAAAGCTCAACCTCTGGGGAGTTTGTTTGGCAGAGATATAGAACACACTTTTCCAAACCTGTTGGAAGGCATTTGCAGTGTCATTTCGCGTCTAATTTCCCAAACCAAACTGCTTGCAGCTCTAACTCCCTTCTAACTACCACTTCTTCGGTTCAGTGAGATATGCTGGATTCTAAACGTAGAAGCTTCTCTGACGCTTTTTCACAGAGATTTTGAAACTGAAATCTCCCATGCCGTTTCCACCATAGGCAGCAATGGGCTTCCCCATAGAACTTGCCAACCTGAATTCCTACAGGCTAGATGTGAGAGGCACATTCTGCTGCTTCCTCCCTTAGAGTTAAACTTGCTTGTGAAAGCTCAACCTCCGGGGAGTCTGTTTGGCAGAGATATAAAACACACTTTTCCAAACCTGTTGGAAGGCCTTCGCAGTGTCATTTCGCATCTAATTTCCCAAACCAAACTGCTTGCAGCTCTAACTCCCTTCTAACTACCACTTCTTCGGTTCAGTGAGATATGCTGGATTCTAAACGGAGAAGCTTCTCTGACGCTTTTTCACAGAGATTTTGAAACTGAAATCTCCCATGCCGTTTCCAACATAGGCAGCAATGGGCTTCCCCATAGAACTTGCCAACCTGAATTCCTACAGGCTAGATGTGAGAGGCACATTCTGCTGCTTCCTCCCTTAGAGTTAAACTAGCTTCTGAAAGCTCAACCTCCGGGGAGTTTGTTTGGCAGAGATATAGAACACACTTTTCCAAGCCTGTTGGAAGGCATTTGCAGTTTCATTTAGCGTCTAATTTCCCAAACCAAACTGCTTGCAGCTCTAACTCCCTTCTAACTACCACTTCTTCGGTTCAGTGAGATATGCTGGATTCTAAACGGAGAAGCTTCTCTGACGCTTTTTCACAGAGATTTTGAAACTGAAATCTCCCATGCCGTTTCCACCATAGGCAGCAATGGGCTTCCCCATAGAACTTGCCAACCTGAATTCCTACAGGCTAGATGTGAGAGGCACATTCTGCTGCTTCCTCCCTTAGAGTTAAACTTGCTGCTGAAAGCTCAACCTCCGGGGAGTCTGTTTGGCAGAGATATAGAACACACTTTTCCAAGCCTGTTGGAAGGCATTTGCAGTTTCATTTCGCGTCTAATTTCCCAAACCAAACTGCTTGCAGCTCTAACTGCCTTCTAACTACCACTTCTTCGGTTCAGTGAGATATGCTGGATTCTAAACGGAGAAGCTTCTCTGACGCTTTTTCACAGAGATTTTGAAACTGAAATCTCCCATGCCGTTTCCACCATAGGCAGCAATGGGCTTCCCCATAGAACTTGCCAACCTGAATTCCTACAGGCTAGATGTGAGAGGCACATTCTGCTGCTTCCTCCCTTAGAGTTAAACTAGCTTCTGAAAGCTCAACCTCCAGGGAGTCTGTTTCGCAGAGATATAGAACACACTTTTCCAAGCCTGTTGGAAGGCATTTGCAGTTTCATTTCGCGTCTAATTTCCCAAACCAAACTGCTTGCAGCTCTAACTGCCTTCTAACTACCACTTCTTCGGTTCAGTGAGATATGCTGGATTCTAAACGGAGAAGCTTCTCTGACGCTTTTTCACAGAGATTTTGAAACTGAAATCTCCCATGCCGTTTCCACCATAGGCAGCAATGGGCTTCCCCATAGAACTTGCCAACCTGAATTCCTACAGGCTAGATGTGAGAGGCACATTCTGCTGCTTCCTCCCTAAGAGTTAAGCTTGCTTGTGAAAGCTCAACCTCCGGGGAGTCTGTTTGGCAGAGATATAAAACACACTTTTCCAAGCCTGTTGGAAGGCCTTTGCAGTGTCATTTCGCTTCTAATTTCCCAAACCAAACTGCTTGCAGCTCTAACTCCCTTCTAACTACCACTTCTTCGGTTCAGTGAGATATGCTGGATTCTAAACGGAGAAGCTTCTCTGACGCTTTTTCACAGAGATTTTGAAACTGAAATCTCCCATGCCGTTTCCACCATAGGCAGCAATGGGCTTCCCCATAGAACTTGCCAACCTGAATTCCTACAGGCTAGATGTGAGAGGCACATTCTGCTGCTTCCTCCCTTAGAGTTAAACTTGCTTCTGAAAGCTCAACCTCCGGGGAGTTTGTTTGGCAGAGATATAGAACACACTTTTCCAAGCCTGTTGGAAGGCATTTGCAGTTTCATTTCGCGTCTAATTTCCCAAACCAAACTGCTTGCAGCTCTAACTCCCTTCTAACTACCACTTCTTCGGTTCAGTGAGATATGCTGGATTCTAAACGGAGAAGCTTCTCTGACGCTTTTTCACAGAGATTTTGAAACTGAAATTTCCAAACCCGTTTCCAACGAAGGCGCCAATGGGCTTCCCCATAGAACTTGCCAACCTGAATTCCTACAGGCTAGATGTGAGAGGCACATTCTGCTGCTTCCTCCCTTAGAGTTAAACTAGCTTCTGAAAGCTCAACCTCCGGGGAGTTTGTTTGGCAGAGATATAGAACACACTTTTCCAAGCCTGTTGGAAGGCATTTGCAGTTTCATTTCGCGTCTAATTTCCCAAACCAAACTGCTTGCAGCTCTAACTGCCTTCTAACTACCACTTCTTCGGTTCAGTGAGATATGCTGGATTCTAAACGGAGAAGCTTCTCTGACGCTTTTTCACAGAGATTTTGAAACTGAAATCTCGCATGCTGTTTCCACCATAGCCAGCAATGGGCTTCCCCATAGAACTTGCCAACCTGAATTCCTACAGGCTAGATGTGAGAGGCACATTCTGCTGCTTCCTCCCTTAGAGTTAAACTAGCTTCTGAAAGCTCAACCTCCAGGGAGTCTGTTTGGCAGAGATATAGAACACACTTTTCCAAGCCTGTTGGAAGGCATTTGCAGTTTCATTTCGCGTCTAATTTCCCAAACCAAACGGCTTGCAGCTCTAACTGCCTTCTAACTACCACTTCTTCGGTTCAGTGAGATATGCTGGATTCTAAACGGAGAAGCTTCTCTGACACTTTTTCACAGAGATTTTGAAACTGAAATCTCCCATGCCGTTTCCACCATAGGCAGCAATGGGCTTCCGCATAGAACTTGCCAACCTGAATTCCTACAGGCTAGATGTGAGAGGCACATTCTGCTGCTTCCTCCCTTACAGTTAAACTAGCTTCTGAAAGCTCAACCTCTGGGGAGTTTGTTTGGCAGAGATATAGAACACACTTTTCCAAACCTGTTGGAAGGCATTTGCAGTGTCATTTCGCGTCTAATTTCCCAAACCAAACTGCTTGCAGCTCTAACTCCCTTCTAACTACCACTTCTTCGGTTCAGTGAGATATGCTGGATTCTAAACGTAGAAGCTTCTCTGACGCTTTTTCACAGAGATTTTGAAACTGAAATCTCCCATGCCGTTTCCACCATAGGCAGCAATGGGCTTCCCCATAGAACTTGCCAACCTGAATTCCTACAGGCTAGATGTGAGAGGCACATTCTGCTGCTTCCTCCCTTAGAGTTAAACTTGCTTGTGAAAGCTCAACCTCCGGGGAGTCTGTTTGGCAGAGATATAAAACACACTTTTCCAAACCTGTTGGAAGGCCTTCGCAGTGTCATTTCGCATCTAATTTCCCAAACCAAACTGCTTGCAGCTCTAACTCCCTTCTAACTACCACTTCTTCGGTTCAGTGAGATATGCTGGATTCTAAACGGAGAAGCTTCTCTGACGCTTTTTCACAGAGATTTTGAAACTGAAATCTCCCATGCCGTTTCCAACATAGGCAGCAATGGGCTTCCCCATAGAACTTGCCAACCTGAATTCCTACAGGCTAGATGTGAGAGGCACATTCTGCTGCTTCCTCCCTTAGAGTTAAACTAGCTTCTGAAAGCTCAACCTCCGGGGAGTTTGTTTGGCAGAGATATAGAACACACTTTTCCAAGCCTGTTGGAAGGCATTTGCAGTTTCATTTAGCGTCTAATTTCCCAAACCAAACTGCTTGCAGCTCTAACTCCCTTCTAACTACCACTTCTTCGGTTCAGTGAGATATGCTGGATTCTAAACGGAGAAGCTTCTCTGACGCTTTTTCACAGAGATTTTGAAACTGAAATCTCCCATGCCGTTTCCACCATAGGCAGCAATGGGCTTCCCCATAGAACTTGCCAACCTGAATTCCTACAGGCTAGATGTGAGAGGCACATTCTGCTGCTTCCTCCCTTAGAGTTAAACTTGCTGCTGAAAGCTCAACCTCCGGGGAGTCTGTTTGGCAGAGATATAGAACACACTTTTCCAAGCCTGTTGGAAGGCATTTGCAGTTTCATTTCGCGTCTAATTTCCCAAACCAAACTGCTTGCAGCTCTAACTGCCTTCTAACTACCACTTCTTCGGTTCAGTGAGATATGCTGGATTCTAAACGGAGAAGCTTCTCTGACGCTTTTTCACAGAGATTTTGAAACTGAAATCTCCCATGCCGTTTCCACCATAGGCAGCAATGGGCTTCCCCATAGAACTTGCCAACCTGAATTCCTACAGGCTAGATGTGAGAGGCACATTCTGCTGCTTCCTCCCTTAGAGTTAAACTAGCTTCTGAAAGCTCAACCTCCAGGGAGTCTGTTTCGCAGAGATATAGAACACACTTTTCCAAGCCTGTTGGAAGGCATTTGCAGTTTCATTTCGCGTCTAATTTCCCAAACCAAACTGCTTGCAGCTCTAACTGCCTTCTAACTACCACTTCTTCGGTTCAGTGAGATATGCTGGATTCTAAACGGAGAAGCTTCTCTGACGCTTTTTCACAGAGATTTTGAAACTGAAATCTCCCATGCCGTTTCCACCATAGGCAGCAATGGGCTTCCCCATAGAACTTGCCAACCTGAATTCCTACAGGCTAGATGTGAGAGGCACATTCTGCTGCTTCCTCCCTAAGAGTTAAGCTTGCTTGTGAAAGCTCAACCTCCGGGGAGTCTGTTTGGCAGAGATATAAAACACACTTTTCCAAGCCTGTTGGAAGGCCTTTGCAGTGTCATTTCGCTTCTAATTTCCCAAACCAAACTGCTTGCAGCTCTAACTCCCTTCTAACTACCACTTCTTCGGTTCAGTGAGATATGCTGGATTCTAAACGGAGAAGCTTCTCTGACGCTTTTTCACAGAGATTTTGAAACTGAAATCTCCCATGCCGTTTCCACCATAGGCAGCAATGGGCTTCCCCATAGAACTTGCCAACCTGAATTCCTACAGGCTAGATGTGAGAGGCACATTCTGCTGCTTCCTCCCTTAGAGTTAAACTTGCTTCTGAAAGCTCAACCTCCGGGGAGTTTGTTTGGCAGAGATATAGAACACACTTTTCCAAGCCTGTTGGAAGGCATTTGCAGTTTCATTTCGCGTCTAATTTCCCAAACCAAACTGCTTGCAGCTCTAACTCCCTTCTAACTACCACTTCTTCGGTTCAGTGAGATATGCTGGATTCTAAACGGAGAAGCTTCTCTGACGCTTTTTCACAGAGATTTTGAAACTGAAATTTCCAAACCCGTTTCCAACGAAGGCGCCAATGGGCTTCCCCATAGAACTTGCCAACCTGAATTCCTACAGGCTAGATGTGAGAGGCACATTCTGCTGCTTCCTCCCTTAGAGTTAAACTAGCTTCTGAAAGCTCAACCTCCGGGGAGTTTGTTTGGCAGAGATATAGAACACACTTTTCCAAGCCTGTTGGAAGGCATTTGCAGTTTCATTTCGCGTCTAATTTCCCAAACCAAACTGCTTGCAGCTCTAACTGCCTTCTAACTACCACTTCTTCGGTTCAGTGAGATATGCTGGATTCTAAACGGAGAAGCTTCTCTGACGCTTTTTCACAGAGATTTTGAAACTGAAATCTCGCATGCTGTTTCCACCATAGCCAGCAATGGGCTTCCCCATAGAACTTGCCAACCTGAATTCCTACAGGCTAGATGTGAGAGGCACATTCTGCTGCTTCCTCCCTTAGAGTTAAACTAGCTTCTGAAAGCTCAACCTCCAGGGAGTCTGTTTGGCAGAGATATAGAACACACTTTTCCAAGCCTGTTGGAAGGCATTTGCAGTTTCATTTCGCGTCTAATTTCCCAAACCAAACGGCTTGCAGCTCTAACTGCCTTCTAACTACCACTTCTTCGGTTCAGTGAGATATGCTGGATTCTAAACGGAGAAGCTTCTCTGACACTTTTTCACAGAGATTTTGAAACTGAAATCTCCCATGCCGTTTCCACCATAGGCAGCAATGGGCTTCCGCATAGAACTTGCCAACCTGAATTCCTACAGGCTAGATGTGAGAGGCACATTCTGCTGCTTCCTCCCTTACAGTTAAACTAGCTTCTGAAAGCTCAACCTCTGGGGAGTTTGTTTGGCAGAGATATAGAACACACTTTTCCAAACCTGTTGGAAGGCATTTGCAGTGTCATTTCGCTTCTAATTTCCCAAACCAAACTGCTTGCAGCTCTAACTCCCTTCTAACTACCACTTCTTCGGTTCAGTGAGATATGCTGGATTCTAAACGTAGAAGCTTCTCTGACGCTTTTTCACAGAGATTTTGAAACTGAAATCTCCCATGCCGTTTCCACCATAGGCAGCAATGGGCTTCCCCATAGAACTTGCCAACCTGAATTCCTACAGGCTAGATGTGAGAGGCACATTCTGCTGCTTCCTCCCTTAGAGTTAAACTTGCTTGTGAAAGCTCAACCTCCGGGGAGTCTGTTTGGCAGAGATATAAAACACACTTTTCCAAACCTGTTGGAAGGCCTTCGCAGTGTCATTTCGCATCTAATTTCCCAAACCAAACTGCTTGCAGCTCTAACTCCCTTCTAACTACCACTTCTTCGGTTCAGTGAGATATGCTGGATTCTAAACGGAGAAGCTTCTCTGACGCTTTTTCACAGAGATTTTGAAACTGAAATCTCCCATGCCGTTTCCAACATAGGCAGCAATGGGCTTCCCCATAGAACTTGCCAACCTGAATTCCTACAGGCTAGATGTGAGAGGCACATTCTGCTGCTTCCTCCCTTAGAGTTAAACTAGCTTCTGAAAGCTCAACCTCCGGGGAGTTTGTTTGGCAGAGATATAGAACACACTTTTCCAAGCCTGTTGGAAGGCATTTGCAGTTTCATTTAGCGTCTAATTTCCCAAACCAAACTGCTTGCAGCTCTAACTCCCTTCTAACTACCACTTCTTCGGTTCAGTGAGATATGCTGGATTCTAAACGGAGAAGCTTCTCTGACGCTTTTTCACAGAGATTTTGAAACTGAAATCTCCCATGCCGTTTCCACCATAGGCAGCAATGGGCTTCCCCATAGAACTTGCCAACCTGAATTCCTACAGGCTAGATGTGAGAGGCACATTCTGCTGCTTCCTCCCTTAGAGTTAAACTTGCTGCTGAAAGCTCAACCTCCGGGGAGTCTGTTTGGCAGAGATATAGAACACACTTTTCCAAGCCTGTTGGAAGGCATTTGCAGTTTCATTTCGCGTCTAATTTCCCAAACCAAACTGCTTGCAGCTCTAACTGCCTTCTAACTACCACTTCTTCGGTTCAGTGAGATATGCTGGATTCTAAACGGAGAAGCTTCTCTGACGCTTTTTCACAGAGATTTTGAAACTGAAATCTCCCATGCCGTTTCCACCATAGGCAGCAATGGGCTTCCCCATAGAACTTGCCAACCTGAATTCCTACAGGCTAGATGTGAGAGGCACATTCTGCTGCTTCCTCCCTTAGAGTTAAACTAGCTTCTGAAAGCTCAACCTCCAGGGAGTCTGTTTCGCAGAGATATAGAACACACTTTTCCAAGCCTGTTGGAAGGCATTTGCAGTTTCATTTCGCGTCTAATTTCCCAAACCAAACTGCTTGCAGCTCTAACTGCCTTCTAACTACCACTTCTTCGGTTCAGTGAGATATGCTGGATTCTAAACGGAGAAGCTTCTCTGACGCTTTTTCACAGAGATTTTGAAACTGAAATCTCCCATGCCGTTTCCACCATAGGCAGCAATGGGCTTCCCCATAGAACTTGCCAACCTGAATTCCTACAGGCTAGATGTGAGAGGCACATTCTGCTGCTTCCTCCCTAAGAGTTAAGCTTGCTTGTGAAAGCTCAACCTCCGGGGAGTCTGTTTGGCAGAGATATAAAACACACTTTTCCAAGCCTGTTGGAAGGCCTTTGCAGTGTCATTTCGCTTCTAATTTCCCAAACCAAACTGCTTGCAGCTCTAACTCCCTTCTAACTACCACTTCTTCGGTTCAGTGAGATATGCTGGATTCTAAACGGAGAAGCTTCTCTGACGCTTTTTCACAGAGATTTTGAAACTGAAATCTCCCATGCCGTTTCCACCATAGGCAGCAATGGGCTTCCCCATAGAACTTGCCAACCTGAATTCCTACAGGCTAGATGTGAGAGGCACATTCTGCTGCTTCCTCCCTTAGAGTTAAACTTGCTTCTGAAAGCTCAACCTCCGGGGAGTTTGTTTGGCAGAGATATAGAACACACTTTTCCAAGCCTGTTGGAAGGCATTTGCAGTTTCATTTCGCGTCTAATTTCCCAAACCAAACTGCTTGCAGCTCTAACTCCCTTCTAACTACCACTTCTTCGGTTCAGTGAGATATGCTGGATTCTAAACGGAGAAGCTTCTCTGACGCTTTTTCACAGAGATTTTGAAACTGAAATTTCCAAACCCGTTTCCAACGAAGGCGCCAATGGGCTTCCCCATAGAACTTGCCAACCTGAATTCCTACAGGCTAGATGTGAGAGGCACATTCTGCTGCTTCCTCCCTTAGAGTTAAACTAGCTTCTGAAAGCTCAACCTCCGGGGAGTTTGTTTGGCAGAGATATAGAACACACTTTTCCAAGCCTGTTGGAAGGCATTTGCAGTTTCATTTCGCGTCTAATTTCCCAAACCAAACTGCTTGCAGCTCTAACTGCCTTCTAACTACCACTTCTTCGGTTCAGTGAGATATGCTGGATTCTAAACGGAGAAGCTTCTCTGACGCTTTTTCACAGAGATTTTGAAACTGAAATCTCGCATGCTGTTTCCACCATAGCCAGCAATGGGCTTCCCCATAGAACTTGCCAACCTGAATTCCTACAGGCTAGATGTGAGAGGCACATTCTGCTGCTTCCTCCCTTAGAGTTAAACTAGCTTCTGAAAGCTCAACCTCCAGGGAGTCTGTTTGGCAGAGATATAGAACACACTTTTCCAAGCCTGTTGGAAGGCATTTGCAGTTTCATTTCGCGTCTAATTTCCCAAACCAAACGGCTTGCAGCTCTAACTGCCTTCTAACTACCACTTCTTCGGTTCAGTGAGATATGCTGGATTCTAAACGGAGAAGCTTCTCTGACACTTTTTCACAGAGATTTTGAAACTGAAATCTCCCATGCCGTTTCCACCATAGGCAGCAATGGGCTTCCGCATAGAACTTGCCAACCTGAATTCCTACAGGCTAGATGTGAGAGGCACATTCTGCTGCTTCCTCCCTTACAGTTAAACTAGCTTCTGAAAGCTCAACCTCTGGGGAGTTTGTTTGGCAGAGATATAGAACACACTTTTCCAAACCTGTTGGAAGGCATTTGCAGTGTCATTTCGCGTCTAATTTCCCAAACCAAACTGCTTGCAGCTCTAACTCCCTTCTAACTACCACTTCTTCGGTTCAGTGAGATATGCTGGATTCTAAACGTAGAAGCTTCTCTGACGCTTTTTCACAGAGATTTTGAAACTGAAATCTCCCATGCCGTTTCCACCATAGGCAGCAATGGGCTTCCCCATAGAACTTGCCAACCTGAATTCCTACAGGCTAGATGTGAGAGGCACATTCTGCTGCTTCCTCCCTTAGAGTTAAACTTGCTTGTGAAAGCTCAACCTCCGGGGAGTCTGTTTGGCAGAGATATAAAACACACTTTTCCAAACCTGTTGGAAGGCCTTCGCAGTGTCATTTCGCATCTAATTTCCCAAACCAAACTGCTTGCAGCTCTAACTCCCTTCTAACTACCACTTCTTCGGTTCAGTGAGATATGCTGGATTCTAAACGGAGAAGCTTCTCTGACGCTTTTTCACAGAGATTTTGAAACTGAAATCTCCCATGCCGTTTCCAACATAGGCAGCAATGGGCTTCCCCATAGAACTTGCCAACCTGAATTCCTACAGGCTAGATGTGAGAGGCACATTCTGCTGCTTCCTCCCTTAGAGTTAAACTAGCTTCTGAAAGCTCAACCTCCGGGGAGTTTGTTTGGCAGAGATATAGAACACACTTTTCCAAGCCTGTTGGAAGGCATTTGCAGTTTCATTTCGCGTCTAATTTCCCAAACCAAACTGCTTGCAGCTCTAACTCCCTTCTAACTACCACTTCTTCGGTTCAGTGAGATATGCTGGATTCTAAACGGAGAAGCTTCTCTGACGCTTTTTCACAGAGATTTTGAAACTGAAATCTCCCATGCCGTTTCCACCATAGGCAGCAATGGGCTTCCCCATAGAACTTGCCAACCTGAATTCCTACAGGCTAGATGTGAGAGGCACATTCTGCTGCTTCCTCCCTTAGAGTTAAACTTGCTTCTGAAAGCTCAACCTCCGGGGAGTTTGTTTGGCAGAGATATAGAACACACTTTTCCAAGCCTGTTGGAAGGCATTTGCAGTTTCATTTCGTGTCTAATTTCCCAAACCAAACTGCTTGCAGCTCTAACTCCCTTCTAACTACCACTTCTTCGGTTCAGTGAGATATGCTGGATTCTAAACGGAGAAGCTTCTCTGACGCTTTTTCACAGAGATTTTGAAACTGAAATTTCCAAACCCGTTTCCAACGAAGGCGCCAATGGGCTTCCCCATAGAACTTGCCAACCTGAATTCCTACAGGCTAGATGTGAGAGGCACATTCTGCTGCTTCCTCCCTTAGAGTTAAACTAGCTTCTGAAAGCTCAACCTCCGGGGAGTTTGTTTGGCAGAGATATAGAACACACTTTTCCAAGCCTGTTGGAAGGCATTTGCAGTTTCATTTCGCGTCTAATTTCCCAAACCAAACTGCTTGCAGCTCTAACTGCCTTCTAACTACCACTTCTTCGGTTCAGTGAGATATGCTGGATTCTAAACGGAGAAGCTTCTCTGACGCTTTTTCACAGAGATTTTGAAACTGAAATCTCCCATGCCGTTTCCACCATAGGCAGCAATGGGCTTCCCCATAGAACTTGCCAACCTGAATTCCTACAGGCTAGATGTGAGAGGCACATTCTGCTGCTTCCTCCCTAAGAGGTAAGCTTGCTTGTGAAAGCTCAACCTCCGGGGAGTCTGTTTGGCAGAGATATAAAACACACTTTTCCAAGCCTGTTGGAAGGCCTTTGCAGTGTCATTTCGCATCTAATTTCCCAAACCAAACTGCTTGCAGCTCTAACTCCCTTCTAACTACCACTTCTTCGGTTCAGTGAGATATGCTGGATTCTAAACGGAGAAGCTTCTCTGACGCTTTTTCACAGAGATTTTGAAACTGAAATCTCCCATGCCGTTTCCACCATAGGCAGCAATGGGCTTCCCCATAGAACTTGCCAACCTGAATTCCTACAGGCTAGATGTGAGAGGCACATTCTGCTGCTTCCTCCCTTAGAGTTAAACTTGCTGCTGAAAGCTCAACCTCCGGGGAGTCTGTTTGGCAGAGATATAGAACACACTTTTCCAAGCCTGTTGGAAGGCATTTGCAGTTTCATTTCGCGTCTAATTTCCCAAACCAAACTGCTTGCAGCTCTAACTGCCTTCTAACTACCACTTCTTCGGTTCAGTGAGATATGCTGGATTCTAAACGGAGAAGCTTCTCTGACGCTTTTTCATAGAGATTTTGAAACTGAAATCTCCCATGCCGTTTCCACCATAGGCAGCAATGGGCTTCCCCATAGAACTTGCCAACCTGAATTCCTACAGGCTAGATGTGAGAGGCACATTCTGCTGCTTCCTCCCTTAGAGTTAAACTAGCTTCTGAAAGCTCAACCTCCAGGGAGTCTGTTTCGCAGAGATATAGAACACACTTTTCCAAGCCTGTTGGAAGGCATTTGCAGTTTCATTTCGCGTCTAATTTCCCAAACCAAACTGCTTGCAGCTCTAACTGCCTTCTAACTACCACTTCTTCGGTTCAGTGAGATATGCTGGATTCTAAACGGAGAAGCTTCTCTGACGCTTTTTCACAGAGATTTTGAAACTGAAATCTCCCATGCCGTTTCCACCATAGGCAGCAATGGGCTTCCCCATAGAACTTGCCAACCTGAATTCCTACAGGCTAGATGTGAGAGGCACATTCTGCTGCTTCCTCCCTTAGAGTTAAACTTGCTTCTGAAAGCTCAACCTCCGGGGAGTTTGTTTGGCAGAGATATAGAACACACTTTTCCAAGCCTGTTGGAAGGCATTTGCAGTTTCATTTCGCGTCTAATTTCCCAAACCAAACTGCTTGCAGCTCTAACTCCCTTCTAACTACCACTTCTTCGGTTCAGTGAGATATGCTGGATTCTAAACGGAGAAGCTTCTCTGACGCTTTTTCACAGAGATTTTGAAACTGAAATTTCCAAACCCGTTTCCAACGAAGGCGCCAATGGGCTTCCCCATAGAACTTGCCAACCTGAATTCCTACAGGCTAGATGTGAGAGGCACATTCTGCTGCTTCCTCCCTTAGAGTTAAACTAGCTTCTGAAAGCTCAACCTCCGGGGAGTTTGTTTGGCAGAGATATAGAACACACTTTTCCAAGCCTGTTGGAAGGCATTTGCAGTTTCATTTCGCGTCTAATTTCCCAAACCAAACTGCTTGCAGCTCTAACTGCCTTCTAACTACCACTTCTTCGGTTCAGTGAGATATGCTGGATTCTAAACGGAGAAGCTTCTCTGACGCTTTTTCACAGAGATTTTGAAACTGAAATCTCGCATGCTGTTTCCACCATAGCCAGCAATGGGCTTCCCCATAGAACTTGCCAACCTGAATTCCTACAGGCTAGATGTGAGAGGCACATTCTGCTGCTTCCTCCCTTAGAGTTAAACTAGCTTCTGAAAGCTCAACCTCCGGGGAGTTTGTTTGGCAGAGATATAGAACACACTTTTCCAAGCCTGTTGGAAGGCATTTGCAGTTTCATTTCGCGTCTAATTTCCCAAACCAAACTGCTTGCAGCTCTAACTGCCTTCTAACTACCACTTCTTCGGTTCAGTGAGATATGCTGGATTCTAAACGGAGAAGCTTCTCTGACGCTTTTTCACAGAGATTTTGAAACTGAAATCTCGCATGCTGTTTCCACCATAGCCAGCAATGGGCTTCCCCATAGAACTTGCCAACCTGAATTCCTACAGGCTAGATGTGAGAGGCACATTCTGCTGCTTCCTCCCTTAGAGTTAAACTAGCTTCTGAAAGCTCAACCTCCAGGGAGTCTGTTTGGCAGAGATATAGAACACACTTTTCCAAGCCTGTTGGAAGGCATTTGCAGTTTCATTTCGCGTCTAATTTCCCAAACCAAACGGCTTGCAGCTCTAACTGCCTTCTAACTACCACTTCTTCGGTTCAGTGAGATATGCTGGATTCTAAACGGAGAAGCTTCTCTGACACTTTTTCACAGAGATTTTGAAACTGAAATCTCCCATGCCGTTTCCACCATAGGCAGCAATGGGCTTCCGCATAGAACTTGCCAACCTGAATTCCTACAGGCTAGATGTGAGAGGCACATTCTGCTGCTTCCTCCCTTACAGTTAAACTAGCTTCTGAAAGCTCAACCTCTGGGGAGTTTGTTTGGCAGAGATATAGAACACACTTTTCCAAACCTGTTGGAAGGCATTTGCAGTGTCATTTCGCGTCTAATTTCCCAAACCAAACTGCTTGCAGCTCTAACTCCCTTCTAACTACCACTTCTTCGGTTCAGTGAGATATGCTGGATTCTAAACGTAGAAGCTTCTCTGACGCTTTTTCACAGAGATTTTGAAACTGAAATCTCCCATGCCGTTTCCACCATAGGCAGCAATGGGCTTCCCCATAGAACTTGCCAACCTGAATTCCTACAGGCTAGATGTGAGAGGCACATTCTGCTGCTTCCTCCCTTAGAGTTAAACTTGCTTGTGAAAGCTCAACCTCCGGGGAGTCTGTTTGGCAGAGATATAAAACACACTTTTCCAAACCTGTTGGAAGGCCTTCGCAGTGTCATTTCGCATCTAATTTCCCAAACCAAACTGCTTGCAGCTCTAACTCCCTTCTAACTACCACTTCTTCGGTTCAGTGAGATATGCTGGATTCTAAACGGAGAAGCTTCTCTGACGCTTTTTCACAGAGATTTTGAAACTGAAATCTCCCATGCCGTTTCCAACATAGGCAGCAATGGGCTTCCCCATAGAACTTGCCAACCTGAATTCCTACAGGCTAGATGTGAGAGGCACATTCTGCTGCTTCCTCCCTTAGAGTTAAACTAGCTTCTGAAAGCTCAACCTCCGGGGAGTTTGTTTGGCAGAGATATAGAACACACTTTTCCAAGCCTGTTGGAAGGCATTTGCAGTTTCATTTCGCGTCTAATTTCCCAAACCAAACTGCTTGCAGCTCTAACTCCCTTCTAACTACCACTTCTTCGGTTCAGTGAGATATGCTGGATTCTAAACGGAGAAGCTTCTCTGACGCTTTTTCACAGAGATTTTGAAACTGAAATCTCCCATGCCGTTTCCACCATAGGCAGCAATGGGCTTCCCCATAGAACTTGCCAACCTGAATTCCTACAGGCTAGATGTGAGAGGCACATTCTGCTGCTTCCTCCCTTAGAGTTAAACTTGCTTCTGAAAGCTCAACCTCCGGGGAGTTTGTTTGGCAGAGATATAGAACACACTTTTCCAAGCCTGTTGGAAGGCATTTGCAGTTTCATTTCGTGTCTAATTTCCCAAACCAAACTGCTTGCAGCTCTAACTCCCTTCTAACTACCACTTCTTCGGTTCAGTGAGATATGCTGGATTCTAAACGGAGAAGCTTCTCTGACGCTTTTTCACAGAGATTTTGAAACTGAAATTTCCAAACCCGTTTCCAACGAAGGCGCCAATGGGCTTCCCCATAGAACTTGCCAACCTGAATTCCTACAGGCTAGATGTGAGAGGCACATTCTGCTGCTTCCTCCCTTAGAGTTAAACTAGCTTCTGAAAGCTCAACCTCCGGGGAGTTTGTTTGGCAGAGATATAGAACACACTTTTCCAAGCCTGTTGGAAGGCATTTGCAGTTTCATTTCGCGTCTAATTTCCCAAACCAAACTGCTTGCAGCTCTAACTGCCTTCTAACTACCACTTCTTCGGTTCAGTGAGATATGCTGGATTCTAAACGGAGAAGCTTCTCTGACGCTTTTTCACAGAGATTTTGAAACTGAAATCTCCCATGCCGTTTCCACCATAGGCAGCAATGGGCTTCCCCATAGAACTTGCCAACCTGAATTCCTACAGGCTAGATGTGAGAGGCACATTCTGCTGCTTCCTCCCTAAGAGGTAAGCTTGCTTGTGAAAGCTCAACCTCCGGGGAGTCTGTTTGGCAGAGATATAAAACACACTTTTCCAAGCCTGTTGGAAGGCCTTTGCAGTGTCATTTCGCATCTAATTTCCCAAACCAAACTGCTTGCAGCTCTAACTCCCTTCTAACTACCACTTCTTCGGTTCAGTGAGATATGCTGGATTCTAAACGGAGAAGCTTCTCTGACGCTTTTTCACAGAGATTTTGAAACTGAAATCTCCCATGCCGTTTCCACCATAGGCAGCAATGGGCTTCCCCATAGAACTTGCCAACCTGAATTCCTACAGGCTAGATGTGAGAGGCACATTCTGCTGCTTCCTCCCTTAGAGTTAAACTTGCTGCTGAAAGCTCAACCTCCGGGGAGTCTGTTTGGCAGAGATATAAAACACACTTTTCCAAGCCTGTTGGAAGGCCTTTGCAGTGTCATTTCGCATCTAATTTCCCAAACCAAACTGCTTGCAGCTCTAACTCCCTTCTAACTACCACTTCTTCGGTTCAGTGAGATATGCTGGATTCTAAACGGAGAAGCTTCTCTGACGCTTTTTCACAGAGATTTTGAAACTGAAATCTCCCATGCCGTTTCCAACATAGGCAGCAATGGGCTTCCCCATAGAACTTGCCAACCTGAATTCCTACAGGCTAGATGTGAGAGGCACATTCTGCTGCTTCCTCCCTTAGAGTTAAACTAGCTTCTGAAAGCTCAACCTCCGGGGAGTTTGTTTGGCAGAGATATAGAACACACTTTTCCAAGCCTGTTGGAAGGCATTTGCAGTTTCATTTCGCGTCTAATTTCCCAAACCAAACTGCTTGCAGCTCTAACTCCCTTCTAACTACCACTTCTTCGGTTCAGTGAGATATGCTGGATTCTAAACGGAGAAGCTTCTCTGACGCTTTTTCACAGAGATTTTGAAACTGAAATCTCCCATGCCGTTTCCACCATAGGCAGCAATGGGCTTCCCCATAGAACTTGCCAACCTGAATTCCTACAGGCTAGATGTGAGAGGCACATTCTGCTGCTTCCTCCCTTAGAGTTAAACTTGCTTCTGAAAGCTCAACCTCCGGGGAGTTTGTTTGGCAGAGATATAGAACACACTTTTCCAAGCCTGTTGGAAGGCATTTGCAGTTTCATTTCGCGTCTAATTTCCCAAACCAAACTGCTTGCAGCTCTAACTCCCTTCTAACTACCACTTCTTCGGTTCACTGAGATATGCTGGATTCTAAACGGAGAAGCTTCTCTGACGCTTTTTCACAGAGATTTTGAAACTGAAATTTCCAAACCCGTTTCCAACGAAGGCGCCAATGGGCTTCCCCATAGAACTTGCCAACCTGAATTCCTACAGGCTAGATGTGAGAGGCACATTCTGCTGCTTCCTCCCTTAGAGTTAAACTAGCTTCTGAAAGCTCAACCTCCGGGGAGTTTGTTTGGCAGAGATATAGAACACACTTTTCCAAGCCTGTTGGAAGGCATTTGCAGTTTCATTTCGCGTCTAATTTCCCAAACCAAACTGCTTGCAGCTCTAACTGCCTTCTAACTACCACTTCTTCGGTTCAGTGAGATATGCTGGATTCTAAACGGAGAAGCTTCTCTGACGCTTTTTCACAGAGATTTTGAAACTGAAATCTCCCATGCTGTTTCCACCATAGCCAGCAATGGGCTTCCCCATAGAACTTGCCAACCTGAATTCCTACAGGCTAGATGTGAGAGGCACATTCTGCTGCTTCCTCCCTTAGAGTTAAACTAGCTTCTGAAAGCTCAACCTCCAGGGAGTCTGTTTGGCAGAGATATAGAACACACTTTTCCAAGCCTGTTGGAAGGCATTTGCAGTTTCATTTCGCGTCTAATTTCCCAAACCAAACTGCTTGCAGCTCTAACTGCCTTCTAACTACCACTTCTTCGGTTCAGTGAGATATGCTGGATTCTAAACGGAGAAGCTTCTCTGACGCTTTTTCACAGAGATTTTGAAACTGAAATCTCCCATGCCGTTTCCACCATAGGCAGCAATGGGCTTCCCCATAGAACTTGCCAACCTGAATTCCTACAGGCTAGATGTGAGAGGCACATTCTGCTGCTTCCTCCCTTAGAGTTAAACTAGCTTCTGAAAGCTCAACCTCCGGGGAGTTTGTTTGGCAGAGATATAGAACACACTTTTCCAAGCCTGTTGGAAGGCATTTGCAGTTTCATTTCGCGTCTAATTTCCCAAACCAAACTGCTTGCAGCTCTAACTGCCTTCTAACTACCACTTCTTCGGTTCAGTGAGATATGCTGGATTCTAAACGGAGAAGCTTCTCTGACGCTTTTTCACAGAGATTTTGAAACTGAAATTTCCAAACCCGTTTCCAACGAAGGCGCCAATGGGCTTCCCATAGAACTTGCCAACCTGAATTCCTACAGGCTAGATGTGAGAGGCACATTCTGCTGCTTCCTCCCTTAGAGTTAAACTAGCTTCTGAAAGCTCAACCTCCGGGGAGTTTGTTTGGCAGAGATATAGAACACACTTTTCCAAGCCTGTTGGAAGGCATTTGCAGTTTCATTTCGCGTCTAATTTCCCAAACCAAACTGCTTGCAGCTCTAACTGCCTTCTAACTACCACTTCTTCGGTTCAGTGAGATATGCTGGATTCTAAACGGAGAAGCTCTCTGACGCTTTTTCACAGAGATTTTGAAACTGAAATCTCGCATGCTGTTTCCACCATAGCCAGCAATGGGCTTCCCCATAGAACTTGCCACCTGAATTCCTACAGGCTAGATGTGAGAGGCACATTCTGCTGCTTCCTCCTTAGAGTTAAACTAGCTTCTGAAAGCTCAACCTCCAGGGAGTCTGTTTGGCAGAGATATAGAACACACTTTTCCAAGCCTGTTGGAAGGCATTTGCAGTTTCATTTCGCGTCTAATTTCCCAAACCAAACGGCTTGCAGCTCTAACTGCCTTCTAACTACCACTTCTTCGGTTCAGTGAGATATGCTGGATTCTAAACGGAGAAGCTTCTCTGACACTTTTTCACAGAGATTTTGAAACTGAAATCTCCCATGCCGTTTCCACCATAGGCAGCAATGGGCTTCCGCATAGAACTTCCCAACCTGAATTCCTACAGGCTAGATGTGAGAGGCACATTCTGCTGCTTCCTCCCTTACAGTTAAACTAGCTTCTGAAAGCTCAACCTCTGGGGAGTTTGTTTGGCAGAGATATAGAACACACTTTTCCAAACCTGTTGGAAGGCATTTGCAGTGTCATTTCGCGTCTAATTTCCCAAACCAAACTGCTTGCAGCTCTAACTCCCTTCTAACTACCACTTCTTCGGTTCAGTGAGATATGCTGGATTCTAAACGTAGAAGCTTCTCTGACGCTTTTTCACAGAGATTTTGAAACTGAAATCTCCCATGCCGTTTCCCACCATAGGCAGCAATGGGCTTCCCCATAGAACTTGCCAACCTGAATTCCTACAGGCTAGATGTGAGAGGCACATTCTGCTGCTTCCTCCCTTAGAGTTAAACTTGCTTGTGAAAGCTCAACCTCCGGGGAGTCTGTTTGGCAGAGATATAAAACACACTTTTCCAAACCTGTTGGAAGGCCTTCGCAGTGTCATTTCGCATCTAATTTCCCAAACCAAACTGCTTGCAGCTCTAACTCCCTTCTAACTACCACTTCTTCGGTTCAGTGAGATATGCTGGATTCTAAACGGAGAAGCTTCTCTGACGCTTTTTCACAGAGATTTTGAAACTGAAATCTCCCATGCCGTTTCCAACATAGGCAGCAATGGCTTTCCCATAGACTTGCCAACCTGAATTCCTACAGGCTAGATGTGAGAGGCACATTCTGCTGCTTCCTCCCTTAGAGTTAAACTAGCTTCTGAAAGCTCAACCTCCGGGGAGTTTGTTTGGCAGAGATATAGAACACACTTTTCCAAGCCTGTTGGAAGGCATTTGCAGTTTCATTTAGCGTCTAATTTCCCAAACCAAACTGCTTGCAGCTCTAACTCCCTTCTAACTACCACTTCTTCGGTTCAGTGAGATATGCTGGATTCTAAACGGAGAAGCTTCTCTGACGCTTTTTCACAGAGATTTTGAAACTGAAATCTCCCATGCCGTTTCCACCATAGGCAGCAATGGGCTTCCCCATAGAACTTGCCAACCTGAATTCCTACAGGCTAGATGTGAGAGGCACATTCTGCTGCTTCCTCCCTTAGAGTTAAACTTGCTGCTGAAAGCTCAACCTCCGGGGAGTCTGTTTGGCAGAGATATAGAACACACTTTTCCAAGCCTGTTGGAAGGCATTTGCAGTTTCATTTCGCGTCTAATTTCCCAAACCAAACTGCTTGCAGCTCTAACTGCCTTCTAACTACCACTTCTTCGGTTCAGTGAGATATGCTGGATTCTAAACGGAGAAGCTTCTCTGACGCTTTTTCACAGAGATTTTGAAACTGAAATCTCCCATGCCGTTTCCACCATAGGCAGCAATGGGCTTCCCCATAGAACTTGCCAACCTGAATTCCTACAGGCTAGATGTGAGAGGCACATTCTGCTGCTTCCTCCCTTAGAGTTAAACTAGCTTCTGAAAGCTCAACCTCCAGGGAGTCTGTTTCGCAGAGATATAGAACACACTTTTCCAAGCCTGTTGGAAGGCATTTGCAGTTTCATTTCGCGTCTAATTTCCCAAACCAAACTGCTTGCAGCTCTAACTGCCTTCTAACTACCACTTCTTCGGTTCAGTGAGATATGCTGGATTCTAAACGGAGAAGCTTCTCTGACGCTTTTTCACAGAGATTTTGAAACTGAAATCTCCCATGCCGTTTCCACCATAGGCAGCAATGGGCTTCCCCATAGAACTTGCCAACCTGAA